>NC_092658.1:5712500-6315833 GCF_032118995.1 Asterias amurensis | reverse complement strand
GTTCTACATGTACTTTGAGCAGTTTTCACCAGCGGAAAAGACAAGAATTTTTTTAATAAATCAATTTTAAGAGGTCTACCCGATTGTCGCTGATTCTGCAAAAGGGCTGTCTTCACAACTTGCAAGACATGTCGACATTCCGTGGTCAAGTTTTCTATTCTCTCTTGGACCTCTCTGAAAGATAGTGATGTCGGCGACGCCTGAAACTTTAAAATCGAAATAGAAGAGAAAAAAATAATGTAATTTTCTGTATTTTTTGTATCATACTAGCAACTAGTTTGATACTTAGTTTGGAGTAAAACTCAAGAAGAAAAAAAGATGACACAAGAATGGTACAAGAATTTTACATTCCTTTTGAATCTAATCTTACTAGATTGAAGAATGGAGGAAAACATAAAGCAGTGCAAAGCAAGGCCCAATTTTATGGCTCTGCTTACCGCCGGATTTGGCGCTTGCTATCACCATTCTCCACCTACCATGCAAGTGCCAAATTTCTGAGCGAGCTGTGTAAGTGAAGAATGCCTAGTAACTTGGAGAGTGCATGCCTACAAGGAAAAAGTCCCTGCTACTAACCCATGAAATATGCTTGATGTAATGAGAATACCCTGCATCCAAAAGCGCCGATTCTTTGCTTACGGTAAGCAAAGCCATGAAACTCGGCCTAGCACTTTAGGGGAAAACTTTTTTTTTATTTATTTTTTTATTTTTTTTATGTTTAGCAAGTTCAACCCAAACAGGCTAATATCAACTCTTGGTAAGGGGCTACGAGAAGAAAACATTTTAGATGAAATAACTCATGGGAGCTGAAAGAAAATTTTTCCGATTAACAGTCAAGATTGTACCAGACAAGGAGTTTGAACAAGATGTAGTATGTGGAATAAAGCTGTTGGAACCGCTCTTTGTTCTACATCTCAGCAAATCAAGAGTGGCGGTAAGAAGAAGCAGAGCAGAAAGCCTGGTTTCACGCTCAGACATCCTGATAGGAGGAACTTGGGGTTGATTTCACAAAGAGCCAAGATTGATCTTAACAGAAAATCAAACGTAGTTGCTTGGTAAAGTGTGATGTCACAATGCAAATCACTATGGTAATACCAACAATTTGTCATCAAAATGAAGTCAAAGCTGATTTTCAAGGAGGCTTCTTAATTACCTTTGATTCCATCCGATGCAAGAAATACTGCGAAGGCGAGGACTCCTTGACTGAATCAACTTCTGACGAGAGCTTAGATCGGAGTTTGGCGATAACGGAATAAGACTTTTTGATCTTACCAGAAACCTTCAGATCGGATCTACATATGCAAAATGTGATAACAGAAAAATTTTTCATCTATACTAGTTTTGAGTTATAGAAAAACAAGCCAGCCTGCAATGATATCATGTGGTGAATACATACACAGCACACGACATCAACCCTCCTACTGTCTGACCACTCAATATCATCACTATAGTTTGGAACGATAAATAAACAGAACCAGCCTGCAGTGTGACATCATGTGGTGAAAAAAATCTACACTGTATACAGCACACGACAGTCAACCCTCCTACTGTGTGATCATTCAATATTATCCACTGTGGTTTTGAATGAAAGACGTCACAGGGCTTTTTGTTGCAGCATATAGTATGCAGGAGTTCAGCACAAATCAACTGATGCAAATTATTCGTTGCTAGTTTGTGACTTCGAAACTCGTATGGCATTCACATTCCCAGGACAAAAGACCCGGGCTTAGACATCCTATCTACATCACACATTGAACTCTGCAAATATCTCTTGCCCGAAGACTCACACGCACCCATTCCTTTTCAGCATAAATGGCTTTGACTGCTCTTCTAGTCTACTTGTTTCATCCTTGGTAACTCCCATAATCAATGGCTTTGACGGGCCCACATCCGTCAGTTTCAGTTTTGCCGTTTTACGAGCAAGATTCTCACTTCCATTGGTCAACTGAGTATGCACTTCTCTCTCTTGTCTGCTTTTGTTTGAAAGATTCACAGAGTTTTGTTTAACCTTTTCTCTCATTCTTGGCTGATTTTCTTGGACAGTTGTGTTCACAGCAGTTCTGTTATGCTTCGTGGCAGATTGTGGGTTTCCAGTCTTAGGTTCCTCAGCTAACGTAGTGTCAACATTCACAAGTTCTTTTTCTTTGCGAACATTTAGTTGCTTCTTAATCCGGTTATTTGAAAAACCAACGTTTGCACTCCTCTGTCCAACAGCGTCTTTTTCGCTTACAGGTTTCAATTTTGAGTTTGCATTCTTGCCAGTTGCTGAAGTTGCTTTTAGTTTATTTTTGTGTTTTCCAATATCAGATGAGGAGGTTGTATAGCTGGACTTTGACGACGGACGAGGAACTTTGGCGCTATAAGCAGCTCTGGCCTGTGCTGTGCCAAGTCTTGGCTTCGTAGCTGAAGAGTTTGCTTTTTTCTCTGAAAGTTTAAGCGCATCATCTCTGAATAGTTTTTGAAGATCCGACTGGGAAATGACGGCAAACTCTTGTCCGTCGATTGTTTGACTTTTTGGTGGATTCTCTTCTTCAGGCTCTGATGTTGTTTTGTCTTCTTTATGAAGCGCCACCACAGGATTCAGCTAAAGGGGTAAACAAAACACAAGTTAAGTACAACTTTTTTATTTGATGTTTCCGTCACCTCTTGTTGTACACGTTCATACTCCAGACTTGAACCTGTGGCGTGTCCTGGCCAAGTGGTCTAGGTCACTTGACCCAAGCTCTGGTGTTGTCAGCAAATGAGTGTGGGTTTGAATCCTGGTCTGGTCATCACACTTGCCCTTGAGCAAGGCACTAATAGCCATAAATACTTTGTGAACGGTGAAGAAGAGAGTGCAATCTGCTTCACATCCTGTTGGAAGAAACCAATGCCTACATCTTTGCGTACAGTGAAGGGAAGGAGGTAACCCTCATTCAGCCCAAAGGAGTAGATGGCAATGTGCCCCTGATGACAGTTTGGTTAGACAGCCCAAATCAGTTAAAGGCAGTGGACACTATTGGTAATTACTCAAAATAATTATTAGCATAAAACCTTACTTGGTAACGAGTAATGGGGAGAGGTTGATGGTATAAAACATTGTGAGAAACGGCACCCTCTGAAGTGCCATAGTTTTCGAGAAAGAAGTAATTTTCCACGAATTTGATTTCGAGACCTGATTTAGAACTTGAGGTCTCGAAATCAACCATCTAAACACACACAACTTCGTGTGATAAAGGTTTTTTTTTTCTTCATTATTATCTTGCAACTTCCATGACCGATTGAGCTCAAATTTTCACATGTTTGTTATTTTATGCATATGTTGAGATACACCAACTGTGAAGGCTAGTCTTTGACAATTACCAATAGTGTCCACTGCCTTTAAGTGTAACCCTTACTTTGCTAGTTAAAGTGGCCGTCCGTGGCCTTGTGATGTTAGGCGATCTTTCATGAAAATATAAAAATAATCATTATCCTACAGGATAAGTTTAGTTTTAATTCTCGCTCACTCATAGTACTTGATAATTGGCAGAGGAAGTACACTGAAAAACATTCTGTTTGATACAAATTCTGCATTAAGTTTGATAAGAAACACTAATGTTAAAACCTTGTTTCATGCCTGATGCTGCACAAAGACATTTGTTGCCCCAGGGCATTGGCTTTTAACAGTCCAATAGAAATGTTCACATTTCTTGTGAAATACCACTCAGTACAATTTGTGACTGCTCAAGCAGCTTTATGAAACTGGGCCATGCTATTTTTGTTTGTGCTACCTCTGCTGTATTTTGTTTAAAACTTCAAATTTGTGTCACCAACCAAACCTGGGGCGAAATAGTCTGAACCCATTTTGACATAATGAGAAACAGTACTGATTTCTGTAGTATCCAGACTGGGAACATGACAAAGAAAGTATCAGAAAATAACAGGGCCCAATTTCATGGCTCTGCTTACCACCGTATTCTGCGCTTACGATCACGATTCCCCGCTTACGTGCAAGCGCCAAATTTCTGCGCTAGCCTTGTAAGCGTAGAATGCCTTGTAACGTTGAGTACAGACGGACAGAAGCCAAAATTCGTTGCTAACCTGTGAAATACACTTGCCATAAGCATAGAGTTCCCTGCTTCCGTAAGCGCCGATTCTATGCTTATGGTAAGCAGAGCCATGAAATTGGGCCCAGTTCTCACCTTCCGCTGAAGGTCTCGAGCCTTCTGGGCCCTGACCAACGCCAGCTCCACCTTAGCGAGAGTCTCCGCATCCTCTATTGATACAGCATCACCATGGTTACCGACACTGTTATCTGTTTGAGGGGAAGGTTTTGGTGATGGTTTTTCCTTCGGAGGCCAGGGTTGATGAAGAAGAGGGCGCAGATCCTTGCAGACTCTCTCACATAGGCTTTGGCTGGTTTCAATGCACTGGTTGACATCGGCAATTAGTTGTTCAACCCTTGTTTGGGTAAAGTAATATAAATAATTTTAATCAACAAATAGGTTAAACACCAGTTCTCACAATTCTTTTAACGTGTTATTATTTCTACAGGCAATTATCTTTCTAAAAATTTTAACAAGGGACCCTCAACAAAGTAACTATACCTTCCTGTCAGACTGTTACCTGCAGCCCAGGTTGGAATCCTCCTACTCTTATTTCTTAGGGTTTTATGTGCTTCTAGAAACTATATAAGGCTGGTTTGAGTACCTGTGCTGTGTAGTCTGTAGAGAAGACCATGAAGAAATGCAGTGGGAAAACCCACCTCGCGACTAGATAGGAACTGAGTGAAAAGCCAATTCACATGCAACACTTTCTTCCTTCCTTCCAGCCACACAATCACGTGAAAATACACCTAATGTCACGGTGTGCTTATACTGCGGAATTCTACGCTAATGGGTCATCAATGATTGAATCATGTGCACTATAAACCAAGAATTCCGCACTCATGATCATATGAGACTGAAAGTCAGGATAAAAAAACACTAACCTAAAATTGCGTCACCGTCAGACTCAAGACACATCATGATCATCGCAAAAAAATAATGCCTCCGGCCGGTTCGAATGATTTCACCACATGGACAAGCAGTGCTCCCTTCTCATTCCCACTTCGCCTTTGGACCTTTGTGCGAAATCAGCTGGGCAGTATTTCAACTATTTATTTGCATTTATCATTAATTAATATTAATTATTTTTTTTATTTTTTTATTGTTCAAACAAAATTTAGTTTTATTATTCTTAATTTAAATTAAAAAAACTATCTGCCAGCCAGGCCCAAGCCAAGGCAACTTGCCTGGCAAGGGAACTCAGCAGCCACTAGTATTAAAAATAAGTGCCCCCTAATCTCCAAAGGAAAAACTCAGTGAAAAAACACATCTTTACTTTATATTTTAAAAGAAGAACTTCTTATTCTAAATTGCAAAGCTTACCTGTCAAAACTTTCCATGGCCGAAAGCTTATCATGAAGCGCCCTCTGTTGTCCAGAAGGGGGTTGGCACATATTTTAGCTGGTACTTGGCACGCCGTAACCTCAATGGGAAAGGAACCATTCAATACGTGAACGCGCAATATCGCCCTTTTCCAACCATCTCCCATTGGCATTTGCACGTGTAAGACTTTTCCCTCAACTTTGCTGACTTATTTATGGTCGAAATTGTGAAATAAATCATGATTTGTTTGCATTTTAAAAATATTAATCATATAAAGATTTGTGTACATAAGTTTGTTGAGGGGTGCGTTGTCATTTAGGGTGATTTTTACTGAAAAGTTTGCGTGTAGGACTTGATATTATGTTGGTGGAAATTGTGAAATGATGGGCGCCCTCATCTGTTTATTTAGTAAAGCATGATCAGTTTAGATAGATTTCTAAAAATTATTTCTAAGGCCAATTGTTGCAGACTAACTTACAAAAATTCAATCAATTGGTTTTGATGTTTTGGAATTTCAGGGAATATCTGTCAGGAATAAAGTTATTTAAATTTAATGAAAATGAAATTAAATATTTGATGATGGTCATAACTTTTATTTTTCCAGTGAAGAGTATTCAGAATCAGATTCAGAATAGATCTAGCTAGCCTCTAGCTCTACCTACTCCTAGACCTAGAACTAAGCAGTTTCGTTCCACTATCGACTCCCGTAACCTCATAGGCTGACATCTCTCAAGACAACAACGAGACTGCTTTTTTTCTGGTTCTTTTTTTAAAAGTTTTATGAAGTTTTAATTTTGGCAATGCAAATCTCCTTTTTTTTTCTTTCTTTTTTTAATCTCACCGAAATTAGGCTCTTAGTGTCCTTTAAACTCTCAATGACTTGTGGGACATCCAGAGAATCCACTCCGTAATCTCAAAAATTGTTAAATTCTTACCGTAATTCAGTTCCCAAATACTCCGTTTTACCACTACACTACAATTGCCGATTGCCCCCGACGCGTCGTGAGGTATGTCACGAAACAAGATCCGTATTTTTTTCCCAGGACAAACGTGGAGAATTATCTGCACATATTCGTCCTGGAAAGAAGAGTGTGTTCCCAGACACGTGTCAATATGTTTTGTACACAAAGCACGGATCGGGTATTTTTTCTTTCCAGGATGAACGTGTGCTTTCCCATGACAAACGGGGAGAATTATCTGCACATATTCGTCCTGGAAAGAAGAGTGTGTTCCCAGACACGTGTCAATATGTTTTGTACACAAAGCACGGATCGGGTATTTTTTCATTCCAGGATGAACGTGTGCAGATAATTCTCCCCGTTTGTCATGGGAAAAAAATACCTGTCTTTGATGGAGGGGGCACTAGTAAGTATCCATATTGGTGTAAAAATAAATTTATCTTTATCTCTGATGCAAAAATAAAACCAACATCTATTGAAACTTAACTCGTTTTTTTCGTTGTTTCTTGTCGCAGGTTGATTCCCATCACTTACCAGATTCAACAGCACAATGTCGGGAAGTTTGGACATACTAGCCCTCAAGGAGGAGGACGTGACGAAGTTCTTGGCTTGTAGCACCCACATCGGTGCTAACAACTCGGACTTTCAGATGCTACAATATGTGTACAAGGTCAAGTCAGACGGTAAGACACTAAGAGAAACTCTCCACTGGACGTCTCTCGTCTAGATCTAACATTCATTTATTAATATTGGTTGAGAATCCAAGGATTCTCTGAAAAGCAAACTTACGCCTATTACTATCCAAGAACCTCATGGAGAGAAGACTAGGAAGGAAGATTCAGTGTAAGCCAAGTAATTTGTTTGAAATTCTGGTGACTTCCCATTTCTAAAAAGAAACTGTCCTGTGGAAGAAGAAACAAAAGTTAATTGATCACTGTGATTGACTTTACAGGTAGCCACATCATCAATCTGCGCAAGACTTGGGAGAAGTTGATGCTCGCTGCCCGTTGCATTGTGGCCATTGAGCACCCAGCAGATGTCTGCGTCATCTCAGCTCGCCCCTATGGACAGGTGACTGGCACTTTGTAATCATTCAGGGATGAGTTGAGAGAAGTTTCAGGTTTTTATCCAAATTCAGACTTTTTTAGAGTCTGCCTGGTATATCAGTAAAACCTGTATAGCAGAAAAAGCAGTCTTTAAAAAAATAAAAAAGGGCTCTTTGACCTATTTCTCCAGTGCTGAGGATACTGTTCCCCAAAGCTCCTTTGAATATGTAACTCCAGGGCTTATTTAAGGGTGGACATGCCATCATTCCATAGTACCTCCTCAGATCTGGAGCCCAGTGTCAGACTATTTTGACCGACACTAGTCATGAAGTACTTGTTTCAACTTCATTTATTCCCTAATGTTAATTTATTCCACCAGCGTGCCATCCTGAAGTTTTCCACCCACACCGGTGCCACCCCGATTGCGGGACGTTTCACCCCCGGTACCTTCACCAATCAGATCCAGGCAGCGTTCCGTGAGCCCCGTCTGCTGGTGGTGACCGACCCACGCACTGACCACCAGCCGGTCCTGGAAGCATCGTACGTGAACATCCCAGTCATCGCGCTGTGTAACACCGACTCCCCACTCCGTCATATCGACATCGCTATCCCATGCAACAACAAGGTGAGCTAATCCTAGACCTCAGGACTGTGTCGTGACGATCAGGGAACGGCTAACCTCAAAACACTGATTGCATTTCATTGCTCCAGTGAGAAGGATAACAACAAGAGTTTCCTACAACAGACTTCTTGTGTTTTGCCAAAAGTTGTTGGAAAGAAGCTTTGTGTAGCAACCGAACATATGTCTTTGGCAAGACGATCTGGGTTTTTGTAAACATACGTTTCTCACAATACTTTATACTATCAACAGCTCTTCATTACTCATTACCAAGTAAGCTTTTATGCTAAAAATTATTTTGAGTAATTGCCAATAGTGTCCAGTGCCTTTAAAATTATTTTGCTCTTGTTTCCTTTTTGCGTTGTACAGGGTCCCCAGTCTATCGGTCTGATGTGGTACCTGTTGGCCCGTGAGGTACTGCGCCTTAGAGGTACCATCAGCCGTGACATCCCTTGGGACATCATGGTGGATCTCTACTTCTACAGGGATCCCGAAGAGGTAAGCTTCAGAATAATTACCTTCACTTGAAAATCGTGATACAGAGCAACATTGTCACGGTTCTCCACATGCATAAGCTAGCATCATCGGTGTAAATTTCAGCGGATATGCAAACAAAAATTATAAATAACTTTTGTCAATTGCTAGTTTCACAAAAGGGCTTCTTAAAGTGCTCTAACATCATTACACCTGGTCACTGAGCCTTAACTCCTTCCTTAAACCATCTCGGCTCCGTGGGAAGTAAACAGCCTGTGCAACAAATTATGCGCTACTATAGCTAAATAAATCACAAGAACCATATATGCCCCCACAGGTACCCATTTACCCCTGGGTGGAGAGAAGCAATAATACTTAAGTGTCTTGCTCAGGATAACAAGTGTCACGACCGGGACTCAAACCCACACTCTGCTGAACAGAAACACCAGAGCTTGAGTTCGGTGCTCTTATCCGGTTGGCCACGACGACAGACCAGTATCACTCGGTATCATTATCAATTGAATGTATTTGTACTACTTTCCTGTCTTTGCTATATTTCTTTCAGGCCGAGAAGGAGGAGCAAGAGGCTCGCGAGAAGGCCCAGGCTAAGGAGGAACCCCAGGCACCTTACCAGGACCAGTGGGGAGCCCAGGGAGATGTTCCTGCCCTTCCCGCTGCTCCTCAAGACCAGGCTGGTGGTGTCAAGGTTACCGATGTGAGTCTATTTCAAGTCTCTCATAGTTTAACAGTGAATGATTTCTCCGTTTTTAAATGGAATTCCCAGGATGTTTTTCCCCTCTAAAAATACAGTTTTCCCTTTTTTTTTTCATTTATTTTTTCCCCAAATTTTGAGATAACAAAAACGAATTTAAAACCATATACAACGCCCAAGATTGCAAAGTACAGCTTTTAAAACCAAAGATAAATGTTAATATTGGGCTTCACGCTGGCAAGTTTGCGAGCGCACAGGCTTTCAAGAGTTTTTTTTTTTTTTTTTTTCAACCTATCACATCCCCGAGTTAACGAAACATGAACAAATTTTAATATTCCGAATAAAAGACTAAAGATGCTACAAATAGTTTTGGCTTCGCACTTTGTTTTAACAGAAATGGTCACCTCTGAACAGGTTTCCATGATGTGCCTCCTATCTACATATTTATTTTGTGTTTTGAAGTCGGAAGTTGTCAATCTGTTGCTTTGAAATCTTTAACAAAATATTTTTAGGGTAAAAGTTTGGGTATCAATCCCATCTTTCCTGTCACCATGAAAAATCTAACAACTTTTGCTCTCTTTGCTTTTATTTCCACAGTGGGCTGCAGAGTCCATGACAGTCCCAGCTGTACCCATGCAGCAGGGCTTCACCAAGGGTGACGACTGGGCTACAGCCGACCCCGCTGCCAAGGACTGGTCTGCTACCAACCCCGCCCCTGCTGCACCCAATACTGGTGACTGGGGTGGTGCCGGAAACAAAGACTGGAACTAGAACCAAAACATTAAACCCTCCATCTCTCTCAATCACTGAACCATAAAACAAATCTCTGGAACTTAAAAACCTTGGAGACGCAGGATTTCTCTCTTGGAAATGAAACTTGAAAGTCGTCTTAAAACTTAATTTCAAAATCTGTTACAGTTGGATGATGTTACATAAAATAAATGCCAAGATGAAGTGGATGTCAAACCCTAGCTAAAAACACTTCTCTAAACAGTGCTTTGACTAAGTCTCAGGCCTGATACTTCATGGAGGCAAGGGAGGTAATCGCCTCTGTTGCCCCTGGTCATTTTGCCTTGGTGCCCCTTGAATGCTCCAATAGAAATTATAATTCCCTCATAGAGGTGCCATGGCTTAGTGACATTGCCCTTTCAAAAAACTGAAGCATCAGGCTTGAAGATTAATAAGAAATAACTCTTGAGTTAAGTCATTTCTCCCGTTAGTTCTTAAGAGAATGTTTAGATTAGGAGGAGGGTTAAAGAAGTTGGTCACGTCCTCCTGAATTGAGAGGAAGAATTCCTGAGGTTACTGCTTCGATGAGGCAAATAAAATGAAACCAAACATTTAATCTTGTGTAGTTTTTGTGTCTTTATTATAAGTTTTGTCATGTCCCATAGAAACAATACCAGAGGTAGACCGTGTAACTTCTGTTGACTACAAAAAGTGACTTTGTACGTTCCAGTGCTTTATACTACACTGGTCATGTAAGAAATTGGGCATTTTGTATCATAATTACAACCCAAATTCAAGTTATGAAAATAACAAGTTTTTGAGATGTGCCCTGCTTCTATATCACTTGATAACAATCAGATGGTACAATCCCGGTAAAAGGTAAACAATGAATGTTTTCTTCAACTGAGCTGTATTCAAATCGTGCCTGCATGAACAAAGTCTAAGTTATGGTCTAATAGTGTTCAGTCTTTTTGTTTATTCACTAAAGTAAAAATCGTATAACTTTGGAAAACTACAAAATTATCCCAAAACAATTAATATCCCTTTAAGGCTATTCCCAACAAGTAATCAGAGCTGCCGACTAGTCCTATATTCTGCAGAAAGTTCCCTGAAAAAACACAAATCTTTCCATGTTCTCCGACTGACAGAAAAGTTTCCCTGATTGTCGAAAGTTTTTCCTTATTTTGTTGAATGTAGTTCTAAATATCTCCCCGATAACAGTAGTACAAAATCTCCTTGATTGCTAATGCTGGCAGCTCTGCATAGTTGTTAACTGCACCCTAAATAACGGACTATTCCCAGTCCTTTATTAACATAATAATATCATATGGTTGTCCAAGGCATGATGTTCTTCCCACTTCAGCCGAATTTCAGATATCGTTGCCCTTTGATAAATCAGAAAAACTGTGATTAAAAACCTACATTATATTTAATTTGATCAGCCCTTGTACTTAAATAAGAAAATTCCTACAAGTTGTTTCTCCCCCAGGACCAAATATCATGCCTGGGTTGCTCTTAACCTTCCACCGAATAATTATTCCATTCATAAATTCACCGTAAAGAAAAAGACTATCTTACAGAAAAATATTAAGCACATGGCATGTCAGGGGTCATTCATAAAGCTGTCAACGAGGGCGTGTCCAAATAAGTCATTAGCGAGCTAGATTTGAATAATGTCTAATACAACGACTTGCTTGATTACCAGTTGCCAATGAAATTTGAATTCCTGATACTATAGAGGGTGCGTTCGATTTAGCTTGCACGTGTAAGTAAAACTTGCAAGAGAGAATTCGATTAGCCATCACGTGATACTCGTGTCTGCCCCGGCGTCAGCCACCACAGACCCAGCGGGTCTGTGGCAGATGGCATGGGCTCTTAGTAAAATCGACCCCAGGTGTAATGACTTAGTTGCCGGCTGCAGGCGTACCATAACAAGATGGTGGGGGAGAAGTTGAGTTAGCCTGTCTCAAATAATTTGACATAGCCACATTCTCTATAGTCTGAGGAATTCAAACTTAACTCAGGTTTAACAACAAAATTGATAGCAGCAACATGCGACTAAGCAAGTAAATACATGTATACCAGACATTCATATCCAACTGTAACTCGCAAATAGCTTATTGGTGTCTACAATGGTTGCTCTAGACATCCTGTGTTCCAACGCTTGCTCATGTAACAAACAAGCAGCAGCCCAAAATTTGGACAGAGCCTAAACAGAGAATACAATACTTAGCAAAGAATAAACTATACATAATAGTAAACTTGCGGGTACAACTTTTCTCTTTTGAGGGAGTGTTTGCTCTGAAAAGAGACAGTTTGGTCTCAATGTTTTAAACAGTATACTCTGCTCATCTTCAGGAGAAAATAGCAAAATAGCAAGTTTCCTTGCTAACAAACGGATGAGTTGAACTTAAAAAGTGCTAAAAAAACACTTTTTTTTTACAGAGCGTAACAAATTTGTGCCACTGGCTTCATAAAATACTTGAAACCTGAATATATTATACATTTTTTGTACTTTGGGGTGTGGTCTCTCAGTGAAGGTTTAACAATTCTATTTCATGTACAATTGTTTTAATTGCAGCATTAATTCTGAGAAACAATTCTAAATTAAAGGCAAAGTTTACCATTGGTTTTTGGAACTGTTTAATTGTTTTAATCCTAGATATAAATGTAGATGTACAGTAAAACTAACCTGTGAAAATTTCATTTCAAAATGTGGTATAATTTTTTTCAATAATTGCCTTAAAGGCAGTGGACACTATTGGTAGTTACTCAAAATAGTTATTATCATCAAACCTTTCTTGATTTCAAGTAATGGGGAGAGGTTGATAGTATAAAACATTGTGAGAAACAGCTCACTCTGAAGTGCCGTAGTTTTCGAGAAAGAAGTAATTTTCCACGAATTTGATTTTGAGACATCAGATTTAGAATTTGAGGTCTCGAAATCAAGCATCTGAAAGCACACAACTTTGTGTGACAAGGGTGTTTTTTCCTTTCATTATTATCTCGCAACTTCGACGACCAATCAAGCTAAAATTTTCACAGGTTTGTTATTTTATGCATATGTTGAGATACACCAAGTGAGAAGACTGATCTTTGACAATTACCAATAGTGTCCAGTGTCTTTAATCTGAAGCAGTGTCCACTCAGGAAGAATAATTCAGAATTGGAATACACGATCTGAGAAATGTTTAATGCATGACAGGTTTCTCAGATTGAATTTTTCTGAATTTTCTTCTCTAAAACCACATTCCTTAGAAGAGAATCTCGTTTTCAAAATTGTATACATTATCAGCAGCTGCAGTGCTTTCCTTTAAAGCCATTATACATGTACACTTTCGAAACAGAAAAAAAAATAAAAGTTCACTGATTTACAAATAACTTACAGGGTTTACAGAAGGTAATGGTAAAAGACTTCTCTTGAAATATAATTCCATGAAATGCTTTACTTTTTGAGAAAACATTGAAACAATTATCAATTCTCGATATCGAGAATTACGGATTTATAGTAAACACATGGCATGACACGGCGAAACGTGCGAAAACAAGAGTGGGTTTTCCCATTATTTTCTCCCGACTCCGATGACTGATTGAGCCTAAATTTTCACAGGTTTGTTATTTTATGTATAAGTTGTGATACACGAAGTGTGGGCCTTTGGACAATACTGTTTACCGTAAGTGTCCAATGGCTTTAAGAAAGCTTTTATGGTAAGTAATTTTTGGAGTAATTACCGTAAATATTCGTCCTCTATATAAGACAAATCCGTGGAATGTTAATACATTCAAGGTGTGTTTGTTTGTTTGTTTGGATGATCTTCCAATCAAGGGAATGGACCCTTTTCATGAAATATGCTAATTACATTCACTCATGCGTATAGACCCTGTTGGTTGGCAAACGCCAAAGAGTTGTGCACTAAGCAGACACACAATTGCCATTAGCCATGTACAAAACAGCGCAATGTTCCCTCATTTTTGCCAACCAAAATGTTAGTGCGCACACGCTATGTACAATTTACGTATTTCATGAAAAGGGTCCATTCAGCAAACTTCCACAACGCCAAGCTGGCAATAGCAATCTCTCTCACAAACATTGGTTTAACATCTATGATTTTGAATTGCACAAATCAAGAAATTGTAATTCAGTAACTAGATGACAATATGTATTTTAGTCATTGTGAAAACAGCGGTTAGCTTGTTAGGATTCGAACCCACAATCTTATTGCAAGTCCAGCAGTCTATCCACTTGACCAAAGTGACTCAAGAAGTTCACGCACAACTAAAAAACTGCAACAGATAAAAAAACTCTTGCAAAATGTATCAATGCAATTCATGAAAACTTCAACCAAGTTTCTACTAACAACAAATAATAGAACACAAACTAATAACAGCCATTGGAATATATATAATTCCTTCATTTTTGTATATATTAAATTAAAATTCAAAAAGAAAAATTCCAGAATTGTCATTAAATAGCCAATACCATACATATGTGTAAAATTTATCTTCAGTATAAATTACTAACAGGTGAGGGTTTGCGGTAGCACCATGCGTAAAACTCATTTGAGTATGTTTGGTTCTTCTCAAAACTAAACACTATTCAAAAGAGATTTACACATGGTGCTACTGTTCTGCGACAACCCATATGGGTGTTTGTACATGTCTACGATCATACAGATACAGATACTACAAACCTCACCTGAATATAGTCCCACCATGCAAATGAGCCATTTGCCAGTTTGATTTGAATGATGTCTGGTACAATGACTTGCTTAGTCACAAGTCACCGCTTACATTTGAATTCACCAGACTATAGAGACAGTTGCTAATGTCACATGATTAGGCGACAAGCTTTTGTAAAGCAACCCCCAGATGAGCAAACCCTGGTACCATTGTGAACTACACATCTATTTAGAATTGTGTATGGGTGTTCACTGTTTCTCGTGACTATAGCTTGCCGATAATTATGTGACTTTAGCAACTGAATCTATAGTCTGAGGAATTCAATCTTAAGTGGTGACTTTTGTGATCAAGCAAGTCATTGTACCAGACAACATTCAATTCTAACAAGAAAATTGCTCATTGTCAAATCCTACTTACAAATTATAATAGCAGGGAAAGGTACAAATTGGCATAAGTTATTTACTACTCTAACAAAATGGCTATACAAAAATAAGCATTTGGAATGACAAGATTTCGATAAAATGTACAAATGCATTGCACAAGTGGCTTTTTTTCCCCTTTAAAACAAGAAAAACAAATTTGCAGACAAACCCGAGAAGGGCTGGAACATCAAGCAAAGCAGAAAACTACAAATAGTGGATAAAGATACAAATAAAAATCTTGCCGAATAATATTTAAATTAATAAAAAATAATCTCTTTCATATGTACCAAACACGTACATTTGATTGGTCGAACACAAATCACATTGCATCCACAATTTAATATTGGAGTCCAATATGGGTATGTATAGGATGCTATGTAGTATACCCCAATCATTGTGTCATGGGGACAAGGTTGGAGTCGTTCATGTTATTCAAAAGGATTTTTTCCTGGGGTCAGCGAATTTTTGTATGTTTTTGGTGTTTACTGTGAACCAGTTTCAAATGACAGAGATCCAAGTTGGGGTTATATGAAGCAAATATTGAATGCGTTTCATTCGTCACAGAATATAATCACTTGGTGAAATCAGGCTTTTATATTTCACACCGCTTAGTATAGTGAAACGGAAAAGTCCAGATTACCTGGCGACTATTTTGCTACAATGCACTCATTATGCATCCAATATTTGTATACCGGGTAATCATATTTTGGTACGATTTCATTTACTAAACAAACATTTAAAAGCCAAAACTAAGTTTTAAAATTTTTAACTTTTAACTATGAGAAACGAACTAACTCATATATTTAACATTGTGTTTAAACACAGGACTACAACTAAACATTTTATAAACAAATTCAAATCAACAAATTTAAATAAATAACATTTAATGATCAAACTGCTGCTGGTCATGCTGGTATTTATACACTCTTTGAATCAAGATAATGTACAGCAATGGTAATGTTACCAAACTGCTGTTGGTATGTGTACACTCTATGAATCACATTACCATTGCTGTACCTTATATTGAATCAAGATAAGGTACATCAATGGTAATGTTACCAAACTGCTATTGGTATATGTATACACTCTTTGAATCAAGATAAGGTACAGCAATGGTAATGTTACCAAACTGCTATTGGTATATGTATACACTCTTTGAATCAAGATAAGGTACAGCAATGGTAATGTTACCAAACTGCTGTTGGTATGTATACACTCTTTGAATCAAGATAAGGTACAGCAATGGTAATGTGACCAAACTGCTAATGGTATGTATACACTCTTTGAATCAAGATAAGGTACAGCAATGGTAATGTTACCAAACTGCTGTTGGTATGTATACACTCTTTGAATCAACATAAGGTACAGCAATGGTAATGTTACCAAACTGCTGTTGGTATGTATACACTCTTTGAATCAAGATAAGGTACAGCAATGGTAATGTTACCAAACTGCTAGTGGTATGTATACACTCTTTGAATCAAGATAAGGTACAGCAATGGTAATGTGACCAAACTGCTAGTGGTATGTATACACTCTTTGAGTCAAGATAAGGTACAGCAATGGTAATGTTACCAAATTGCTGTTGGTATGTATACACTCAATGAATCAAGATAAGGTACAGCAATGGCAATGTGACCAAACTGCTGCTGGTATGTTCGCATGTTAGCAACTAATGCTTAATGTTAGTTCACATTCATCAAAACGCTTTAATTATCAATATCAATAATACTATTAACTTTGGTTTTAACCAAAATTAATATTCTTTATTCCGATGCAAATTTAACATCATTACTATAATTTTAATTTAAATTCTTTAATTTTCAAAATCTTCAGTGTTTTTGTTGTCGTTATATATAAGAAAACGACGATAGAGATGCATTTAATTGTTTTGTAATATCAAATGTATGAACTTGGTCTAAACAGTAACTACAACAGCAGATTGATTTTTCTTTTCTCTTGACCAAGTTTATCACCAGCAAGCATCTGAGAGCGGATATTTTAGGAGTGATCATTGCAAGTCGTGGTTGAGCAGCTTAGAGCACCGGACTCAAGCTATGGTGTTTCTGATCAGCAGAGTGTGGGTTCGAGTCCCGGTCATGACATTTGTCACTTCGTCCTTCGGATGGGGCGTAAAGTTGTTGGTCCTGTGTGTTGTTTAGCACATGTAAAATAACCCAGCGCATTTATCGTAAAGAGAAGGGGCTCGTCCCTGTGTTCCTATTATATGCAGCATTATATGCCACAGAACCTTGTAAAATCCTTACAAGGTGCTATAAAGTAAAAAGTCTCTTACTTCAAAACGTAGCTCCACATACTTGTAGGCAAAACATACTAAGCGCTTTGATACGCCCCCTAGGGGTGTGATAAAGCGCTCTATAAGAACCCGGTATTACGTTTATTATCAAAACCAATTTCAATCAAGTAGCATTAAGCTTCCATTAACTAATCGAAGTTGATGACACATTCATTCATCGTTTTCCTACAATCCAGCTACAAAAAAATAAATATCCCTTTTACATCTTAATAACTACATCTGTACAGAGAGAAGACCTCTTCATTTTATGACAAATTACTTCAGGAAAACTGAAAACCACAAACAAATATTTCCCCCGCCGTTCATAACAAAAATTGCAGGTATTTCTAATATGGACATTAAGTACTCGCTTGGATCTTAAAACAATACAATTCCACCAATGTCTGTATTTCATTTTGAACTGTAAAATTATCAATGTAACTTTTTATAAGACACAGAATATTCTCCAAGACACGTCAAAGGTAAGCGTGAAATGTTCTCACCTGATAATTTGTGTGTTTACTTTTAGTTCATTTAGAATCATTATCACTGTTCGCATTAAGAAAAGAAATACAAAAAAAATCCCATAAAATTTAAATATCATATTGCTCTAGCAAATAAACTTCACAAATCAGGGCCCATTCTCATGGCTCTGCTTATCGCCGAATTTTGCACTTACGATCACCATTCGCCGCTTACGTGTAAGCGCCAACCATCTGCGCTAGTTGTGTAAGCGTAGAATGCCTAGTAACAGGAAATACGCACATACACAAGCCAAAATTCCCTGCTCACCTGTGAAATACGCTTATGAGGTAATCACAGAACTCCTTGCTTCTGTAAGCACCGATTCTTTGCTTACGGTAAGCAGAGCCATGAAATTGGGTCCAGATATACAGCTTTGTGACTTTTGACCCAGGTTTTTTTCCTGAACAATTTCACTCCGCCTGAAACGATCTTACAATGAGATGAAATTGTTTCTTTATTTTTGGTCACTGTCATCTTCATTCTCGACGGCCGACTCTTCGATGTCTTCCTGGGTTACCTCTTGAAAGCTACTGTTGACGTGAATAGAAAAGAAAAAAAACTTTACAAAAACGAACAAGAGGGGAAGAGAACAAGGTAGGATCTATATATCTTGTTGATTCTGGCGCTACATAAATGTCTTCTGATTGATAGATCTATCCAAAAGTGACACATTGCTTTGGATCGGGCGGGTTGGTCCATGAAAAGTGTTTGAAACCGTTTGTTATAAAATGCATATGGTTAGAAAGGTGTTTTTAAAGTAGAATATAATAATCCACACAATAATGCCTTGAACTTGCGTGGTTTTCCTGTTATTTTACATACTAAAATGGTAGGAAAAAAAGTTGCTTCCACAAAATGGCGCGTCGTGTTAGTTCACAACAAATAAGGAAACCAATGCAATTTCGAAGCATTGTGTGGATCATAATATTCTACTTTCAAAACATCTTTCCAACCATATGCATTTTATAACAAACGGTTTCAAATGCTTTTCATGGACCAACTTGACTGATCCAAGGCAACGTTGTCCCTACAATGTTTCTAATTACTACCGAGTAGTGTTTTTTTGTCTTCTTCCTAGTGTTGGTCTGACCTTGCTGTGGTGACAGTGCTGCTACTACTCCCAGTCATCTCCAATCCCTGAGGTTGCACCAACTCCTCTAAATCCTTCTTCTGAACCCTCTGCTGATCCTCGCTGTCACCCTGCACTGACCCCTCAGTGTCGCTGAAGTGATGGCTCTGTATGGAGTTCGGGGTGAGGGGTGTGGTGGGTGTGGAGCGGGGTTTACGAGGGGCGGAGGGCCTGGGAGGGGTGGAGGTTTTCTCTTCCTGGACCTGCATGTGGAGTTTGTAGGTGTTCTCTGTGCTCTCCAGTGAACCTGGGTCAAATTTCAGACCAAAGCAATCATTAATTATCAATATTAAGAAAGACAAACTGATTACAGTACTGTTCCTAACCAGATCAGGAAAGCATTGAACAATGACAACAGTTTAAAAAGTAGGGTTCGAAACTTGACATGGTGGAGATACAATCTCATAAGGTTTGCCCAGGGCGTTAACTGATAATAATAATAAATAAACAGCTCTAATATAGCGCTTTACAAGAAAAACAACAATACAAAATACCAATAATACAAATCAAAAATTAAAGATCAGCATAAACACAAAAGGCAGCGAAAAACAACAGAGAACTTATTGAATAAATACGTGTTCAGCAGTGACTTGAACTGATTTTCATTAATAATACATTACTTACTTTCTGCTTGTTCTGTTTCTGTTTCTGTTGTTCAGTTGGTCGCAGTATGATTCTATTGTGGTTTATTATATTATTAATTATTTATAGCAATTTTTTAAACATAAATTAATCTGATTTTCAGTTAAGTTTATTTGTTATTGTGTGTGTGCATAGTGAATTTCCTCCACGGTTAAGGACCATTAAAGTTAAATTAATTGAAATTGTAACACCTTGTACACTTATAAGTAGATTTAAAATTTTGCAAGGTGGAAATACAATATAGTACGGTCTGCTGTAACTGCATGTACATAATCTCTAACCAGACATAAAAACAAGAAAATAAAAAATACTTCTTCAGAAACAAAAACAGTCATAGAAGGAGGTGGTGCATCAAAAGACATAGTATTACCAATATCTTACAAACTTTTCACACATGCGTACAATTTTTTAAAATGATGCACAAAATAATAAAACAAAACATTAATATTGTTATCATACAATCATCTTTTACAAATAATAATAACATTAATAATCTGTTTTTATATAGGGCTTTGTCACAACCAATACGCTTCAGACATTATTACTCCTGGTCACTGGGCTATATATTTCATTCCTAAAACCATCTCAGCTCCCAGGGGAGTATACAGCCGGTGCTGCGAGTTACCGTGCTCCAAGCTAATCATGCACATAAACCATCTCTGCCCTCACAGGTACCCATTTTAAAGGAACAGGTTGCCTTGGATCAGACGAGTTGGTCTATAAAAAGCGTTTGAAACCGTTTGTTATGAAATGCATATGGTTGGAAAGATGTTTTAAAAGTAGAATATAATGATCCACACAAGTATCCCTCAAAATTGCACGGTTTTCTTTTTACGTCGCGAACTATCACGGTCGACCATTTATGGTAGTCAAAATTTTGACTCCCATAAATAGCCGACCGTGATATTGGACAAGGTAAAAAAAAAAACACGCAATTTCGAGGCATATTTGTGTAGATCATTGAATTCTACTTTTACATCATCTTTCTAACCATATGCATTTTATAATAAACGGTCATAAAACCCTTTTCGAAGACCAACTCGATCGATCCAAGGCAACGTGTTCCTTTAACCCTGGGTGAAGAGAAGCTCATGGACACAAGTGTCACGACCGGGGTTTGAACCCACATCCCGTTGACTCAACCACCAGAACTTGTGTCCAATGCTCTTATCCGCTCGGCCACGACACCTAATACTAAATAGCGCCCTTCCCCGCAACGTCTAGCAATATCCAAGACTTACCTGAAGTAAGATTGAGCGATCTGCCTCGAATGGTTGCCTCCTTAGGGGGCGGGGAAAACCAATTTAAAAGGGAGGACACAACGGGCATCTGACGTAGCACACCCTGTTGATAAAAAAATGTTACATATAAGTCTTTACTTTCCTATAACTTCACATGTAATTCTGTGTCGTGACTCCATTACCACAATAATCAGCGTTGCGCCACTTTTGGGAGTCCTTAAAGGGTTTGGGTATTTTTTTCACCACAAAACACAAATGTCCACAGATTTATGATAAACAGACACTTGCTTTGTTCTTTCTTGCCTTTCTGATTATTGTTGGCTTTTATTATTTGCCTGTCTTCGATTGCTGTCTAATTACTTTGTTGCTTAGCCAAAATGGCTTAGCTGTTAAGCATTTGATTATGACTAAGCATATATACCTCCTCCAAGAGTTTGTTCTCATTCTCCTGTTCCAACGCCTTCTGTGCATCCAGAATCCCCTTCAAGACAACATCAGCCATGGACTCAAGGAACTAGACAAGATAATAATAAAAATAATAATAATAACAATTTTTCACACCGCGTCTCAAAGCGCCTCAAACATCGTTACCCCTGGTCACTGGGCCTTAATTCATTCCTTAAACCATCTCAGCTCCCTGGGGAGTATACAGCCTGCGAAACAAATATGTGCTACTCGACTAAATCAATCACAAGAACCATCTCTGCCCTCACAGGTACCTATTTACCCCTGGGTGGTGAGAAGTAATTCTATTTTGTATTTTGAAATTGTACTTAAATAAATATTTTTATATCTCTTTATGTTGTCTGTACTTTAAAAAATAGTATATGTATTTTCTTATGCTCTGGATGGATTTTAAACAAACTTTCCATGTAGACATCATACTGACCATTAAACATGTTAAAGACACAGGGAAATGGGTTTCTTAAAGGCACTGGACACTATTGGTATTAACTCAAAATAATGATTAGCATAGTGCCTTTAAAGTGATGCTGCATTATCAACAGAACAGTGACCTAACCTAGATATTGCCACAGCCATAACTGCAACCGTACCTGAAGCCATAGCCATGTCAATCATACAGCAATAACATCAGCCATAGCCACAGATATATAATCTTTAGCTACAATACCCTGAAAATCACGTGGAAAATTGGTTGGTAATCCTGTTTTTATCAAGACAAAAAAATTTCAAGCTAAGCACGTTTTGGTGCCTAACAGCTCTATGAAATTGGGCCCAGAGCTGTTAATACCCCATCTTACCTTTGATGAATCTTCAAGATCCTTCCCTGTTGACCACACAAGGTCAACAACATCATCAATGGTGATCCCTTCCGATACGACTCCGACCCCGACGGCTATCGTACCAGACGTTGATAGGACCTCTGAGATGATGTGACCGCCCTCGCCGGCCTGCAGACGCTGGACGATCTCTGAGTTGATTTTATCCAGCTCTTTATTGGCTGTTTCCTTGTTCTGACCCGAGTTCAAATACTCTGGAATGAATCTGGAAACCATCATTACGAATTAACGTCAGCCATATCCATTCTGAACCCTCTTACTTGAGACTCATGGGTTTTGAGGCATACTAGGGTGAGGTATCAACGTTTCACTAAGAGCTAAGATAGATCTGAACTGCAAATCGATCATGTATTGGAAAGTAAAGTGTCACAATACTAATCATTATGTTACTGACAATTTGTCTAGCGATGAGCTTCATTGCTTTGTGAAATTGTCCCAGCTGAAAATATTGATAATAGTAATAATAATACAAGACATATAGCCTGATGCTGTAGCCTTCATGCACAAAACATAAAACAATGACAAAATATACTAAATGCAATAGACCGATCCATTAGGCTCCAGCCCCCCCCCCCCCTGCGCAAGAACACGTGAGCCTCTCCAATTACGCACAACTCTGCCGCGCGCGACAAGCATACACGCATGCATGTCGCACTTTACTTATCAGACTTTTGGTTGCGCAATGGGTTGTGATTGGTCAAGATGCGACCTGTCCCTTTATACTGTAGCACCATGTAATGGTTATTAGGTGCTGTGGTGCAATATGCTGCCAATCAGACCAGGAACACAGGGGAAAACCCCTTCTATTATGATGAGTGCACGGGGTTCTTTAACGTGCATTACATACTCCACAAGGGGCTTTATGTCCCATCCGAATGACACAGCAATAATGGTAAAGTGTCTTGTCACGACTGGGACTCAAACCCACACTCTACTGATCAGAAACAACACATGAGCTTGAGTTCGGTGGTCCTATGATATCCGCTAGGCCACAAACCACAAACTAAGTAGAATAAAATAAAAGTGAACTTACTGGACGACACCGAGGCCTCCGTGGGAGAGCAGGTCAACGAATAAAAGATTCTCTCTGGACTCGACAGCCTCCTGGAACTCAAATCTGTGTTCACTTGTGAAATTTAAGAGTTCCTGAGAGAAAGACAAAAAAAAAGGTTTAGGACTTTTTCAAAACCTCAGCTCGGTCTCCCGACTTCCGGCTTCGTTTGGTGTAGGAAATCTTAAGAAGAAAGCATAAGCCAAAGTCAGAGCCCAAGTTTGCAAGTCTTAATATGGTGCCTAGACCACTCCCTTTTGTGGGAAAGCTCCACTAAGGGGAGACTAAAAAGACACATCCTTTTCCTCTGGTAACTTAATAATAACAATAAAAACAATAACAATAATAATAACCGTATTTATAACGCGCCTTTTGCCAAAGGATACAAAGCGCCAGGTATTATTACTGCAAGGAGTGGGGTTAATTTTTGAGATATAAGACCTAATCCTTAAGCGCCATGTAATGGTTTACAAGGTGATGTGGCGCAATATGCTGCCAATCCAGCCAGGAATACCTGGACGAACCCCTTCTCTTTTCGATAAGTGCACTGGGTTCTTTTACATGCGTTTTACACAACATAGGGACCAACGGCTTCACGTCCCATCCAAAGGAAAGTTTAGTGTCTTGCTTGAGGACACAAGTGTCACGGCTGGGGAATCGAACCCACACTCTGCTGATCAGAAACACCAAAGTTTGAATTCGGTGCTCTTAGCCGCTCGGCCACGACACTCCCACTTAAACCTGATACCTCTATGTATTTTGTATTTAAAATAGAATAGAATAGAAAGTTTAATGACCTACATAGTTCAGTGTACACATACTTGCTCACTGAAAAGGATATTTACTTTTTGTGGCCAAACTTTTTTGTGGCAGAAATTATTTTATGGAGCTTTCCCATAATAATTTCAGAAGCGGTACAAAAACAAATACATGTGGGATTTGAGCTGTGGAAAAAGAATGATTTCCAGATCACTTCCACAACATTTTAAGATTTTGTGAAGCTCTGGTTAGCATTGATGGTTTGCTTGTGTTTTAATGTTTTCTTGTGTGATTTTTAAATGTTTCAGTGCAATCTCCTGTTTATATTGTATACTTACATTTTTGTCGTTGGCAGGGGTCTGGTTGTATACATTTTTTGATGACAGTTTTTATACTTTTGTTTAAACCTTGACAGCCCCTGTACAACTTGTAACTATTGTATATGTCTCAAGATTTAAAAAAAAAATATATAAAAATAAAATAAAATGCCTTCACATTGGAATGGCGATGTTTGCAGTAGCACTAGTGCTGGGCGAATAGTGAAATTTTGTTATTCGGATACCGCTGGCCAACTATCCGAAATTAACTGGATATTCGAATAGTTTTTTTCGCTGCTAGAGGGCGCTATTTAAAAAAGAAAAAAAGAAAATGAGATCTTATGGGCGGATTGATCATATTAGTTTTAGACAGTGTCACTCGGTTCATTCCTTAAAAACCGGATCTAATTTAAAGATGGCGATTTGCTTTTTCTTTCGATCGTAATTTACTCTACGTGAAGGAAAACTTGTGTGATCTTTGAACAAATTACGTCAGAAATGTCATTGTTTTAACTCTTCATGGAGGTGAGCATAGTTAAATACTTAATTTTTGCTGTTTTATGCTGTCTTAATAGAAGTTTCATAAGGATTCAGACAAAACATTCATATCAGTTGTCGCCCGACGTCCGCGGATATTCGGATAGTTAAAGAATAGCCGGTTACTCGATTGTAATTACAGAATTATCCAGTTTGTAAACAGGTATTTGCGCCCTATGCGGATATCCGGTTAAAAAAAAAAGGCATTCGCGGTTACGGATAGGAAAAGCTATTCGCCATTACCCGGATATTCAAATTATTCGCCCAGGCCTAAGTAGCACAATATCTTTTGAGTAGTTGTGGTTCTATGAAGAACTGGAGTAAAAACCAAAAGAGATTGACACAAGGTGCTACAGCAAACCTCACCATAGTTCCCTGTAAAAGGGAGTAACTCTATACATAGAATTCCTGGCTTCAGGAGCGCCAGGATAGAAGGCTCTGAATGAACTTACTATTAGACTTTTCAGACTTTCAACGAAATTGTCAATATCATCAGACGTCGTTCCTCGATCTGGTAAAATAAAAAAAATTAAATATTTTTTTTTTGTGCAATTACTGAAAAAAGTAAGTAAATAACACTGTTTAATTGATCTCTTAACTATACAGACAGTGCAAGTCTCACATGTATCAAAAGCGACAAACAATTTAACATTCTTGATATAAAAACTTCTTGTTTAGATAAATTTTACAATCTTTTAAAATGTACCCGTAGATGTTTCTCATAAATACAATTAAATGTGTATATGATACAAATAGTTTGTTAAAATTAACATTGAAACAAAATTAACACTTTGGCCGAGGATGCTTATTTACAAGTAAACCCATTTGCCGATCACGGCCAAACTTGTGCCACAGTTACATAGGGATAGCATGAACGTCAGATTGCCAAAATTCTTTATTACTTACAAGAAACCAAAAAAGGGAGGTCAAGCCTTAGTCTTGGGTTTTCTTTGACTAAAATATCACAAACGTAATTTCATACATTTCATGGCATAACTTTGCTTTCCCCAAAACATGATAAAAATTGTACAGCAATAAACTACATTGAACTGAAATATCAGAAGATACATATTCTGTTGCGCATTTAGTGCGTTAGTTACTGATAATTCAAAATTACACAACAGCAGTCCGCACTAACTATGTCAATTTTGCTCAAAGTAACCTCCTGTCACACGAAAATTCCACCATTTACTCGAACATCAACATGCCAAACTGCACTAGAAGTACAGTCAATACAAGTGAAAAACATCAACTTGGACACGAACAAATGGGTATAATAACAACATTAATAATAAATACTTGTAATGCGCACATATCCACCCTGCTGGGTGTTCATGGCGCAGTAAAAGAAAAACAAAACAAAAGAAAAACAGACACAACAAAATAAGTCCTTGAAAACCTGTGACATAAGATAAGTTTTGAGAAGAGATTTGAACTTTGTGGAACAGAGACAAGATCTAAGATTAGGTGGTAGAGAGTTCCAGATGCGTGGCACAGCTGAAGAAAAAGACCTGTCACCCAGATGTGGCGAGACTTGGTTCAATGAGGAGAAGCAGCTGTGGCACCTTGTAAACCCTTGTAAGGTGCTAAATACATGTAATTGGGTCTCAAAATTCATTACTGCAGTAACCCATCTTTTTTATTGTTTGTTAATATGAGTACCTTGTATGGGAGATACGTGCGCTGTATAAGACTTCAATATTATTATGAATCATGGAACAAGACACAGAGAAACACGGAGATCCGGGTACTTTTTTTGTTTAAACTAGCATTAGTGTGGTGTGCTATTAACCCGTTTTGGTATGTTGAATTCAACTCCGAACAGATTTAAAAGTTTTTATATGCTTCCAACACAAGTAGTCAAAATACACACCCACCTAGCACACTTACACTACAAAACCTTACAAGTATCAAAACACATTGAGTGACTTACATGATGCTGACTCAAGAGGGCTAAACCGAAGACAGACGCCATCTTTATCAATATTTACAATATCCACTTTGACGTTTGGGTTTTCCCGTTGTAGCTCTTCGCCAAGCTGTAAGGCAAATGTACACTATTTTAGTACCCCGAATCACAGTAATGTTTTGGTATTCAGTATCTTAAGTGCTATTTTGTAATACCCTGTACTCAGATTACTCTTTTTTAATACCATGTACTTATAGTACTCTGTTTTAGTACCTAGTACTCAGAGTACTGTTTCAGTACCCTGTAATTGGAAAATATAGTTACATACCCCGACCGGAGAACTATGTGTTAGTACCCCCAGACTCGGAATACTGCGTTTCAGTACCTTGGACTCAGAATACTCTTTTTAGTACCCTGTACTCAGAGCACTCTGTTTTTTCCAGTACCCTGTACTCAAACACATTCTGTTTTAGTACCCAGTTCTCAAAGTATTGTGTTTAAGTACCCTGTACTCGGAGCATTGTTTTAGTACCCAGTACTCAGAGTATTGTGTTTTAGTACCCTGTACTCGTAGTACTGTGTTTTGGCACCCAATACTCAGAGTACTGTGTTAGTACCCTGTACTCACAGCACTCTATTAACCTGTACTCAGAGCATTCTGTTTTAGTACCCAGTACTCAAAGTATTGTGTTTTAGTACCTTGTACTCAGAGCACTCTGTTTTAGTACCCTACACTCAGTGCACTCTGTTTTAGTAGCCTGTACTCAGAGCACTGTGTTTTAGTACCCCGTACCCGGTATTGTGTTTTAGTAACCTGTACTCAGAGCACTGTGTTTTAGTACCCCGTACTCGGAGTACTGTGTTTTAGTACCCTGTACTCGGAGTACTGTGTTTTAGTACCCTGTACTCGGAGTACTGTGTTTTAGTACCCTGTACTCAGAGTGCTGTGTTTTAGTACCCTGTACTCAGAGTACTGTGTTTTAGTACCTTGTACTCAGAGTACTATGTTTTAGTACACTGTACTCATGAAGAGCACTCTGTTTTAGTACCCAGTACTCAGAGTCTTGTGTTTCAGTACCTTGTACTCAGAGCACTCTGTTTTAGTACCCTGTACTCAGAGTACTGTTTTAGAACCTAGTACTCAGAGTCTTGTGTTTCAGTACCTTGAACTCAGAGCACTCTGTTTTAGTACCCTGTACTCAGAGTACTGTTTTAGTACCCTGTACTCAGAGTTTTGTGTTTTGGTACCCTGTACTCAATGATCTGTGTTTTAGTACCCAGTACCAAAAGTACTATATTTTAGTACCCAGTAACAAAAGAACTATGTTTACACACTTGGCTCCATCACTGTATTCCACTCCTTACATACCCATGTATTGAAAGCATCTAATAGTGGGCTTGGTAGACTGCTTATTGGTTGGTCCTCCGCGCTGTCTGTGTATGGTGAAGCGTCTGGACTGGGACCCTCTCTTCTGTCGCCATATTTGAATACAATGACTGGTGAAATGACATCGGCCTGACCCTATAGTGGGGGAGGTGGAAGGGAAAAAAGGCAAAGAAAATACAACTCTATTATCATAACTAAACACCAAGCACTAACCCACAAGGGAAACCGACTGGATAAATTCGCAAACATTTTTGGTTGAACAGATTTTTGGCTTTAACAGATGTAAAATTAACCTCTGTTAAAGCAAAAAAAGACTAGAAGTTTGTTTGATCCTGCAAACTCTGGACTAACTCCTTGTGTCGGAGGGCAATCTGTTTCCCTAGAGATTCTATCCCCAATATAGCCCTGGGTTCAAATTACTCCAGTTACTCTGACAAAATTACAGGACTGTGAACTTAAAATTTCTTGAGGGTAGACGCAACTAACAATGCCTCAATTTTGCAAACTCTCTTGAAAACTCACAACTTCAACAACTTCTAGACATGTACTCAGAAACCCCCAAGTTGAGGACTCTCTGTTGCGGAGTCACTAATCAGCCTTTTAAAGGGTCTATGTACTTTTTTGTAGAACAAAAAAACATAATGTCTACAGACTAACACTCACCTTACACAGTTTTTCTTAACTGTTCAAGAATACTCAGAGTTCAAGAATACTCAGGTTGCCCGGCTAGCTGCCGGGCAACCTCGGTAGTCTAGTTGATAAGACACTGCTCTAGAATTGCAAGGGTCGTGGGTTCGAATCCCACCCGAGTAACATGCCTGTGATATTTTTTCACAGGACTCGGGAAAGTACTGAGTATACAGTGCTAACACATATCGGTGTATGGGTAAAAACCAAAATTAATATTCTTTATCCCCGATCCAAATTTAACATCTATTATATCGTTGCAGTACCCACTGCCAAAACATAGGATTTGAACTGCCTCTAGCTGCCAGGCAACCTAGAATTGCAAGGGTCGTGGGCTTGAATCCCACCCAAGTAACATGCCTGTGATATTTTTTCACAGGACTCGGGAAAGTACTGAGTATACAGTGCTAACACACATCGGTGTATGGGTAAAAACCAAAATTAATATGGGGCTCATGCAATAAGTTGCTTGGCCTTTTGACTGTGTTCTTTCTCTGTGACATTTGATACCCTGTATCATCAGCCGTGTCTCAGATCAATGCACATTGGACAATGTTTTGATTTATTCTAGGGGAAATCTGTGCTGTGCGGCACATTGTATTTTGCTCAGAGTACTGGGCAAAAATTGTGAGTCCTGGGGCAGGCCCGCTCAGCACCGCTCACTGTGGCTAAAAACACTGTCTGTGAGTGCGTTATATAATAAGGGAATCAATGTGTGGTGATGATGTTTCCAACAAGTGGTTTAAACCCGCAACGAGGCCTGGACTTGGAGGTAAATTATCAAGAACCAGGCCTCGACCGGTTTAAACCGCTAGTTGAAAACCGATTCAACACACTTTGATTCCCATTCATAAATACCTTTTTGTCAAAAGGTAAAATAAATGCAAAAATCATAATTTTTCAATGATTTCCTTCAACACAACACCCCTCCAGCTATGAAATGGTCAGGCCCTCGGGTAAACAACTCCTTATGAGGAGATGCTGTGCGCGTCGCGCATATCGCGTGATGTTGCACAACTTTTTCAGCCGTTGCTCTCGACCAATAGGAATGAAGAAACTGTCTTATATGCACAGGTGCAGGCGTACGTGCCACGCCCATGTTATAACAATTTTTACTGGTGTTATATCATCCGTTCAAACAACACCTCGTGATGCCCTCTCGACCAATCAGAATGGATAAACTGTCTTAGGTATTTATGAATAAGAAATCTACTCACCAAAACCTGTATTGTTTTGGTGAAGATCTCTTTTAGAGAACCCTCAGATATTACTTGGTTGCTGTCTTTCAGTGGCTTTTCCTAAACAAAAACACAATCAAAAATAATCTCCATCTGTTAGTGTAAAAACTCCCTTGTTAACGCTCAATGGAGAGGTGTTGATAGTATACAAATATTGACTGCTTCGAGTGCTATGGTTAAAACTATCACTCCGGGGATCACCGAGGGAGTCAAGTTTAAACCATTGCGCGAGTAAAAGCAGCCAATATTTGTTTTATAACACCCCAAACGTTTCTCAGTAATGTCATGAATGTACAGACTTTACAGACCTGAATGCTACAATCCACGGTCGACACAAATACAGATTGCAAAAACTTTTACTGTGCTCTGCATGTAATCCGAAATGGTTACAGACTATTAATTTATCATCCTCGTACACGCAACGGACGTCCGGGTACTGCACGCCATGTGCTAGTCATTAAGACTAGCGCACGACAAACCGATGCAGTATCACACGGCCGTCGTCTAGCAAAACCAAGACATATCATGTGACGCTCTAAACCAATGAAAAGGCAGAATATTGGTAAGGGGTATTATAACATAAAACACTGTGAGATACGGCTCCCTTTGAAGTAACGTAGTTTTCGAAAGAAATAATTTTCCATTAAAATATTTGAATTTGATTTTGAGACCTCAGAATTTAATTTTGAGTTCTTGAAATCAAGCGTCTGAAAGCACACAACTTCGTGTGACAAGGGTTTTTTTGTCTTCCATTGTTATCTCGCAACTTCGAAGACCAATTGAGTTCAAATTTTCAAAGGTTTGTTATTTTGTGCATATGTTGAGACACACCAAGTGAGAACACTGCGCTTTGACAATAACCAAAAGTGTCCAGTGTCTTCAAAGGAACGTTACAGAATTGGTTTTTGCTAACAAAACAGTTGCTGGCACTATATGTAATCCACAATACACATAAACTGACAAACTTGTGGAAGTGTGAGATTGATTGGCTATCTGGGTCACGAGAAAAAAGTGACTAACCGATTACACATTTTGCATGAACATAGTTTCATTTATTTCTCATCAAAAATGACATTTCAGACAGAAATATATCAAGGGATGTTTTCTACTATCTTCATCATTAGACTGTGTAAGTTTTATGTAAATCTGTGATCTTCACAATTTGTTTTCTTACCAACTATGTCATGTTCCTTTAAATTACACAATTTTGTTTTCATTGAAAATAAAATGAAGGTTGTATATTTAGAAAACATGTCAAGAGATGTTTCTGTTAACTGTGTCTGTTAAGTTCTCATGTAGCTGTGGGAATTTTTTTTTATCAGTGAGTTTATTTATTCCAGAAACTCGTTTCACAAGCACACCCCTTACAAATAATAGGAAAATGAATCAGCTATTGATTACTTACTGATATATTGATTGATCCCAGCGAATTGAGTCTTTGCTGCATATGTTGACTCTGAAGAACAGACAAATCAATAACTTAATTTAACTAGTGTAGGAAGTTAGATGCTGTTCTAAAATTATCCATAAACATCCCGAACACATCAACATTCAACTGCAAGTTTTGTTTTGATTTATGTTGGACTGAATTGTGCCATAGAAAACAGACTATGCTTTATATGGGATCAGGCATACCACCATAATCAGAGTCCAACAGTTAGGGTTTGGAGTTACTGAATGGTGTTGGACTGAGGTCTGCACTAGTAAACTGATCATTCTTTACATGGGATCAGGCATACCACCATAATCAGAGTCCAACAGTTTGGGTGTTGGGTTTTGTAGGGTGTTGAGTTTTGTAGGGTGTTGGGTTTTGTAGGGTGGGGAAGATTCCTTGTAAACCTCTCCTGGGAGTCGGTCTCAAGTTGACGTTTACATCTTGGCCTGATTTGATTAAGTTGCTTAATGCAAATGCATTTTACAATGCATTTTAAATATAATTTCCATTCCTTGCAAACACACCTCCAAAACTATTCATATCATGATTAGCAAGTCTTAAGCCATCTGAAATTTTAAACAAAAAAAAGGCGTGACACTTACCAACTCTGCTGCATGCTTGAGTTTAGCTACGATGCCTTTGTACCCAAGACATTGTAAGCTGAGCCAGAGAGGCAAGGCACTTAGACGATCATGGATCTGTGAAGATCCCACACCGGCTGCTAAAGTCTACAAAGAAATCAGAAAGGAATTATCAAGCAATTGTTTAAAAAGGGAAAAACCTTACCCCTCCTACTGCTTGACTACTTAATATCACCCACTTTGCTTGTGTCAGTACATTAATTGACACTCTGATTGTCAATAGAAGTACCTTTGTTGATGTATTTTGTTATGTAATAACAAGCTGCTGCAGGCTGTACCTGGCTTATTTCTGGCCTTGCCTCCACGGGCTTTCTCGCTAGTTTATTCTTATTCTGTCTTTTATGGTTATGCATTACAATGTACATGTGAAAGCGCAACATTCAGTATTTCCCTGCATGGTATGAGGGTATATGTTTGAATTAAGAGACCAACCTCTTTTACATACCACCATGGAATGGTTTACAAGGTGTTGTGGCGCAATATGCTGCCAAGCAAACCAGAAACACAGGGGCGAACCGCTTCTCATTTTTGAACAAGTGCACTGGGTTCTTTTACAAGCGTAAAAAAACCAAGACCAATGGCTCTACGTCCCATCATAAAGCAATTGTGGTAAAGCGTCTTGCTTAAATACACAGGTGTCACGACTGGGATTTGGACCCACACTCTACTGACTGGAAACACTAGAGCTGTTTTTCCGGTGCTCTTAACCGCTCGGCCATCACTTACCATAGCAGGATCTGCACTCTTGTACAACGTCTACATCATCACTAGTTAAGGAAACCAATAATAGCTGCAAGATTAATCTTGCCAATCTTCTCTGTTTGTGAAATCAGCCCCCAAATTCAAGTTCTGATTTGCAAGCAAATCTGCTAAACGACTTATAATTTGCTCAGCAGAAAAATGATACCAGCCGAAATTTATTTTGAGTTGAACAAAGAAAAATTAACAAGAGGGGGATTTGAACCTGCGACCTCAGCATCAACGTGCCAATATACAGAGAATTTTAAATGGTACTTGAAGCTTTCCATGGTGTGGAGAATAAGAGTAACGATAACTATAGCTATGAATAGTAGACCAGTGGGTACAAATGTGTGTACAGTCTCTTCTGAGGGAGTGTTGGCTCTGAAAAGTGCTGCTTTGGTCTCAATCTCATAGAGAATATTGGCAGGTAATGTACTGTAAAGGATACGACTGAGGTCACACCAGGGAGGCCCAGCCATACTCCAGGCTGTAAGGTCAAACTGTTCACTCTCTTCGCCGCCTGTAATCAAAGCAATCAATGAGTAAATCAAAGCCTTTTTTTCCTGAGGAATGGGTGCTCTTTAAACAGAGGGGTGGGTGGTTCTTAAACCTAGGGGTGTGTCCTTTCCTTTTTCTTTTTTCTGGGCATGCCGAGTATAAAAAAAAACAGATTTCCTTAAAAGAAACCAGAGAAAACACATCCCTGAGTGTCATTCTGATCCAGTATTTTGGAAATTCAGGAATGACCTAAAAAATCCCCATACAAGAATGTACAAACCCATTTATCCAAAATGAAATACCATCTGTTGTTTATAAATGTAAACAGGTTTTGCACAAGAAAGAGCAACAAATAGTTTTGCACTGTCACAAGGACTCTACCTTTTAAAAAAAAGAGTGAATCATAAAAAGTAACTTGGCCTGAGCATTATCAAGCTTTCTAAAACTTTTTTTGTTCCCATGTAAAATCTCTAAACTTACCAAAACTGAAGTAGGAACCGTTCCCAATGCCAGGGTTGCTAAGTTGTGACTGAACAAACAAAGAACATCAAATCAAATATTATCACTATTGATATTATTATTATTAAATATAACAAAATACAAGACAATACACATCGAGATGGGCGAGGGGAAAGCAAAAGCAAAAATGGAAAAGTTTGTAGTAACACCATGTAATGACTATCTCTCAATGAGTTGGGGTGATTCTGAAAAGAACTGTTGGTTTCAACTAGACGTTTTGATCAGTATGCTTTGATCATCTTCTGGAGAAAGCCAAAACATACTATGATTCTTAGAGCTGTTGCCCCACATCTGGGATACACACACATATGAATACAGATAACTATTATTGTAAAAACACCACAATAAAACCAAGTACATGAGAAAATAGAAAAAAAAATTACAATTTATTTAAGACTAGCCATACGTTTTTTTTAATATCTCCTAGGACTAGTCCTAAGTTAGAACTTGTCCTAACTCGTTGTGAAATCGACTCATTGGAAGTGCTTTGAGATGCCCTTCAAAGTGTGTGTAAAGCACTATGTATAAAGTTCAATTATTATTAGTAGTAGTAGTAGTAGTAGTAGTATTATTATTATTACGGCCTTGGCACTGTCAGAGTTTAACTCACCCTTCGACGTGAAGCCAGACTCCATACTCATCACAGATAGTCTTGAGTCGGTTGAGGTTATCTGTGTGACCGGCTAGCGGGGTACCAGCATTGGCAACTACCATCAACGGAATCTTAGATGACCCTTCGTCATCCTTGATCAGTCTCTCCAACGTCGCTATGTCCTAACAAACAAATTTTGTCTGAGCATTAAAATTCAAAAGTTTGTATCGAAATACCTGTAATATTTGAAGCATAAAGTGATAAAACTTTTGTCCAGGTTACACAAATCAGCATAATAAATAACAAATCAGAAGCTTAATATCATCTTTGAACTCAAAGGCAAAAATACCGTCTGTTTTAATCCTATATAAATGTAGACGTTTACAATAAAACTAACATGTTAAAATTCCATTCCAATTCAATGTGACCAAATCGAGACGAGAAAGAAAATAGACTGGTACCCATTTTGGTGATGTGATAATCAGTATTCAATCATGTTACTGAACACAAGGAACATATCATAAAAAAAAAGTTTGAGAAGCTAGGTTGCAGCAGACAAGTTCTGTGTTGTTACAATACACAGACCTGCAACTTGTACTTCACCCAAAAAGAGGAAATTTTAATGATTTTGAATAGTATGTTTCAATTTTGATTGGTGAAATTCAGGTTAAAAAAGAGGAAATCAGCTGATCCAAGGAAAAGTTGCATGCCTGAATATATTAAAGGCTTTGCCTTTGGTTTTTGGTCGCATCGCCGAAAATCACGAGTGAATATGTCCAAAGAATAATCTGTAATTGGAATACACAATCTGAGAGACAGTACTGTCAGTTAACACATAGTTGGAAGTTATATGTTTCTCAAAATGAAAGCTGCTTCAACCGAAAGTTTTTATTGCCGTTAATTTTAAGGTTGATTACCAAAAGTATACCTTCCCTTTAAATGTTGCGCACCTATAAATCTATACAATAACCTACTTGTGAGTTAGATTTGAATAATGTCTGATAGAGTGACTTATAAATGATTTGAGGCATTGCATGGTGAGGTACCAATATATATTTGGTTTGCGGTAACACCATGTGTGTATATACTTGCCAGGTTGAGTTTGTTCTTAGAGAACTGTCTTGCTTTATTCTACTACACCGCGGAGTAGATTTATTGGATTTATTCGGGAGACTTCTCAGTTTTGAAAAGAATTGTCCGGCTTTTTAACTACTACCTGGGCGAAGGTAGAAAATTGGCTGGGACTACTACTTTAGCTTATAGGATCGTTATTAACTGCACTACCGCAGAGCGAGTTCTTAAATTGGTCTCAACGTTTCGACTAGCTTGCTCTAGTCATCGTCAGGAGACTATGACTTGCTTATTTACAGAGGGTAGAGAGCCGTGTTTACCATTGTATGCTGTGATCCGAAGACAGTATTGCAGGGGACGGTACATAAACTAGACAGCGGAAGACCAAGCTGAAAAAGAAAAAGACAAGATAAATTCATAAAGATTATTATATGGCCGTGTACGAAACAGTCGCAAGAGTAGAACAATTTAAACTTGTACGACGTGATCCCGACAGTCCGGAACCAATCGCAGGCACACGATTTCTCAGTTGTTGTGACCTGAGCATATTTTGTCTGCGCGTTGCCGACGGTTTGTTGCTGGCGCAAGAAAATCGTAGGTTGACCTGAGGTCGGCTTAAAACAGTAATAACATTACCTGTGTACATATATACTGCCCCAGCCCAGGCCTGGCTGATGCACTGATGTAGATAATTGGAGGTTTAGTGTAGAGTGCATTAAACCCATCAGTGCCGTACTTATCGTATTTACTGCTGAGGGCCAGCCGGCAGACTCGCAGCAAACCATCACGGCTATCGGAATGGAAATAGGCTGAGGAATCATCAAACCTGAAATAAAAAAAAATTAAAAATGATTCATTACCAAATGACATGTTATTATAAAAAATATTCATACAAAAAAACTGTCGGTTTTTCCATTCTTATTGGTAAAGAGGAGTTCATGCAAACCACCGTTTAAGAAGCAACAGGACTTTCACTGCTTGTACGTCAACACATACAGGGGCCATTGTGACGGTATATTGACACCTACCCTAATGTAAAGGGATCACAAAGTTTCACAAAAGGATCATTAAAATTAACTCAATCGGTATCAGATAATGCGCACCAGTAGATAAGACGCAGAGACTTTTTTTTTACCTTTGAAAGTATGACAGGACACGTCTTATACGCAGAAAATTACGTTGTGTTCTGCAAACCATACGTTACCATGCATTGCCTTTGAACCCCAAAACCATAAGGCCAAGTAAAAACAAATACCAGTTAATCGTCCGGGTTTTTCCCAAAAGAGGAGGATGAGGGCCTTTTTGTTTTTTATTTCTTTCTAAGGTGGCTGCAAGCATTTAATTCAAACTGGCCTCCAACTCTTCAGTTTAAAGTCACCACATATTACAAGTTCTTAAAAGATAGAAAGTTTAATGAGAAATACACAGTAATTTGTCTATTTAAAAAAGAAAAAGTAAAAAAAAGGATGCGGCCTCAAAAAAGGATGAGGGAGGAGACGACAACAGACATATTTATTTGGCTTATACTTATCGGGGAAGATCGGGACGCCAATTATTTGTTTCAAGGTTAGAGCGGCCTCTACAGGGGTCGATTTACTCACCGGAATATCCTTGACAGCCAAAGCGTTGTGTCTGAGATGATGCGAGTGGTCAGTTTCCTGAGGTGGGCAGCGTCGAGTGTATTGCAGTAGGCCGCAATGCTCTGGCCAAGCATAGCAACTTGGGCTTCTTTGTCTAAACATGGTGGCGATAACCTAAGAAGTAAATAAAAAATGTTGTCAATACATTTAAACCATTAAAGGAACGTTACAGAATTGGTAAGAAACAAAAATCGTGAAGATCACAGATTTACATAAAACTTAAACGGTCTGATGATGGTGATAGTTGAAATCATCCCTTGAAATATTTCTGTCTGAAATGTCATATTTGATGAGAAATAAATAATCTAACTTCGCGCGTTTGGAGATTATCGCTCAGTGAGCGTTTTTATTTTAGCATCGATGCAATGCAAAATTTGTAATCAGTTTTCACTATGCTCTCGTGACCCAGATGGCCGATCGATCTCAAACTTCTACAGGTTTGTCAGTGTCAGTTTATGTATATGGTGGATTACATAAAGTGCTTACACTGCCAGCAACTGTTTTGTTAGCAAAAACCAATTCTGTAATGTTTCTTTAAAAAAACATATAAATAAATAAACAAATTCATTCAGTTGTTGAGAACACAATTTGTTTAGCACAGAAAAATGTTGCTTAGCCGAACATGGTTACCAGCCAAAACTAAATATCTTCCCTTGTACCTGTCAATGAATCACTGAAAAGCAACACTATAAACTCTCGCTTGCCATAAACAGTTGTTTATTCTAGACGAACAAAATGTTGACGAAGGAAATGCAAATAAGCTGTTTACTGATATTTCTTTGCAAGTCCATTTAAACCTTTCAGTAAACAGCTTGTTCCTATAATGCTAAGCCCAAGCGCCATTATTTGTATACACAACGAGTACCACCACCATTGGTCAACATTTATTCGTCAACTTTCTTTTCAAATTACAAATTATTCCAGCCATTACCATCCATTTTGGAAGTGCAGAACAATCTTAAGTCCTCAGAGAATGTGCAATGTGAAACTATGGCATAAATCTTTAATACTTTTGGTTATTACTTCACAAGTTAACAACCACAAATGAGAATTTTTCACCCAATATTCTTCATGAGTTAGATATACTGTATTTCTACCTTTATATAATGACCAAAAAATATTTAACGGTTCCAAAAAACCAAAGATATACTTTGCCTTGAAACCAAAGTGCTTCAACTTACACAGCTTGGCCATCCACATCATCTTGTACGATGATGCTATCCAACTTGCAAACAATTTCATCCAATTTCTGACCACTGGAATAAAAGAAGAAAGGGAAATTAAAAAAACACTAAAATGAACAAAGACCCCTCCCCAAAAATATAATAACATAAATAAATAAAAAGAAAGTCTAAATGCAATACATAAATAAATGAAAGGCATAGAATAAATATTTAACAACCCACTTCCGAAAAACAACTTACTATCAATGTTAATTTATTCTTATCAAAATGTTATCTTAGCTATTTTTCAAAAAGTAGGTAAATGTTACAAATTAATAAATTTGTTTTATCATTTTCAAACATGAAATAAAAACAGGAATCAAATATTCTCCTAGAGATTTCCTTGAATAAACAATAATTAGGACTAGTTGGTTAACAAATGTTGCATTTGTTTTCAGCGAATATGAAGGAATAAATATGAGAAAAACTAAATATAAGTCTAACAGCATAAAGTCAGCATGTCACAGCTGTGCTTTCACAAAAATAAAAAAACCTTCACCATCATGCAATCCTAACACAAACAAACAACAGCTGTCTAAAATGTATGCATAATACTCAACTGTTCTTTTGTTGTTCACCACATATTTACACAATTAAAAACTCCAAATGGCTCTAAACCTTCTGTTTACACCTGCATCTATGCATGTTGACTACTTTTTTTACAAGCAATGTCTGATAATAATATTTATCCAATTTGGTTTTGAATGTAATAAAAAAAATTTGTGCATGGTTACACATCACACAGTTCAGTGCACAAACAGTGCACAGTTGTGCCCTTTGCAAACCACGGCTTCAGCCTTGGTTTCAGCTCAGGTTAGCTTGGCCCCGCTGTTGTTTTGACAACTGCGCGTGTTTCGCGTTAGCCCTCAGGGCTTCAGACGCAAGGATGGAGCTTGAAGCCAAATCCAAAGCCGAAGTCGTTGTTTTGAAAAAGGCCATAGACCTTTATCATGGTGCAGCCATCTTGAATTTCTCCCATTGATATCAATGTTACCAAACCGAGGCTGGAAGAACAAAATAGTCTGGTTCCTGTTTTGCAAAGTGATTATTAGCATTCATTATTGCTACTTGATACGAGGAACATGACCGAGATGGAGGCAGCATGATTAAAGTCCAAACACAACCAATGCAGTTGAATTGTTTCAAACTTGAGGGTTTTGTTTAGTGACCAGGTGACTGGCCAGCAGGACCAAAGCCCAGTTTCATGGCTCTGCTTACCGCGCAATTCTGAGCTAACGTTGCCAACTCCTCCTAAAATTGTGGACTACACTCGCACACAAGCATGAATTCCCTGCTAACCTGTGATATATGCTTGAAATAAGCGTGGAATTAACTGCTTCTGAAGTGGATTGTTAGATTGAATGGTTATCTTTTTAAATCGCATGACGCAAAAAAGAACACTTGCCTGCACATAAATATGAACAACTATTTTGAGAAGCTTTTAATTAATGCCCAAAAAGAAGGGGGAAAAAAAAATGAAATTGGGTGCTTTGTTTACCCAAAAGTGACAGAGAAAAACCTATATTTGTATGCAAAGTGTAAATAATATGACAATTGCATGCATGGGAATAAACCAGAACCGATCAACCCAAAATTCCTACAAAACACCAGAAAATGTCAAACTGACGAATATTGTGAACTAGAGATAGAGAGTCCAACCTGTTTATACTAGGTTCAGGAGAATTCATGGTGGTTTGTACATTATTCCAGGGTGCTGTCTCATCCTTATTTGTATCCAGTTTCCTGCAGTATACAATAGGAAGGAATGGACTGGCATTCTCTGAACTTATTTTGATCAACTCGGCCCAATTACATTCTTGTTCTCTATTTGACCACTTAACAAGCACAAACAGTCAGTACAGACAAGTGAAATTAATATATAAATGAAAATTTAAATAAAAAAGCAAAACAGACCGTAAATGCACAAGAAATTTACAAAACAACCGTAATGTGATGGCCGGAATCAACTAAAGTATAATTAAACACTTAGCTTGAAAGCCTATTGATCCAGTCACATAGGGAGGAAAAAAAAAACACTAGCCTATAAAGCTGTTAACCCTTTTCGATCAAAACATTTGCTGCCAACTGGGCTAGTAACTGGCCCTAGCTAGATTTTAGTCACATAAATGTATCTCTCTGATTTTGCAGCCATCACAACTAGTTTAATAATGGTCAAGCAAATGAAGTTACATTCTAACACTCAAGAAATTGTTTAATCATATTACTAATCTCTGAAAAAGGAAGAAAAATTAATATTTGAATCAAGAAGGTTGCATAGTTTTTACAAACACACATGGCAAGTTTTGGAGAGGTGTTGACTAGCCCATTGCAGTTTTTTAATATGAATGTATTCCAGATTTGTTGTGGTCATTGCTCCCTAATTCCGACCCAAATAGTCTGAACCAAAGCTCACCTGCCGTGTTTCTCCATCATTTTCATGACCTCACTAAGACTCTCCGACATATCTCTCAACGAGGGTTCAATGAACATCTGTGCAAGAAAAAGATAATAATAATAATAATAATAATAGTGCTTTTGGGAACAGCAAAGATACTGAGAAAAATCCTCTGTTCTAAATCTGAGGTCTCGAAATCAAATTCATGGAAAATTACTTCTTTCTCTAAAACTATGTCACTTCAGAGGGAGCCGTTTCTCACTGCTCACAATGTTTTATACCATCAACCTCTCCCCATTACTCGCCACCAAGTAAGGTTTTATGCTAACAATTATTTTGAGTAATTACCAATAGTGTCCACTGCCTAAAAAAAGGCAGTGGGTATTGCCAGACACTGACTGTTTCGATGACTTAGTTTGACCATTCTACCTCTGAGTCTGAGTCTGAACAAGTACGGCTATAGGACTAGTCTGGAGAGATGTACAATTGATTCAATTTATTTAAAGACTTTTATTTCCTTTCTCGGGAGCCACAAATCGGAATAAGGAAAAACTATAGATATACTAGGGCCCTACTACTATAAAAAATTATAAACTTTCTTTAGATAGGAATTGTGATAACAAAAAACAACTTTGTTTGGGGGGGGGGAAATGATTTTGTCATTCATCTGTTCATTTATGATTTTTATTTTGAACAAGATTTGCCAGCTTTTACTTAACCTTAAGTTTTATTTAGTGAAATTCTGCAGTCCTCCAACCCTGTCTTTTTAAAAAGTTATTACATGCCTGAAATATGCGTTTTGGATGGGGGCATTTTGCTAAAAAGCCCCGCCCCCTTGCCACGAACAACGCATTAAGCTACGAACCCCCTTTTTATTTTGTAGGGGGACAGAGCAGAGTCCGGACTTCACATAAGATTCAAAATACACCCATGAAATATAACAAACACATATAAGACATCACACATTACCTTCTGCAAATTGCTATCCATTCTCAAGGGTGGTTTGGAGGAAGGGGTAGCTTTAGGCACGTGATTTGGTGTCGATGTAGGAATTACTTCATCGCCAACACTCACCCTGGCTGCCATGTTGGATTAGTCCACGCTGGCACATGAGTGAAAGGGTACCTAGTCTACTAATAAAAAAGGTTGTTTTGGGAAAGAGGGGCGGGGCCATGGAGGGGGCTTACGCATGGATGAAATAAGTTCGGGGGCAGGGGGCGGAAACAGATTTATCAGTTGAGACGAATGACCCTGCCATCAAACATAGTAGCATTAGTACCCTGCTCATATTTTCTGAAAAAGAGACACTCTGTGCATTTATTAGGAAAGTAGTTTGACAACAAAGGGAATTAAAATTCCCGTTGTTGTCAACTTTCCAATGAGGATAAATTTTCATTAACCCGGGAGTTTGTTATGTTATTGCTGTAAAAGAATTGACAAAAACTAAACTCCAATCCGTACAGGGATTTTGGCGTTCGCATAATCTACTGACCCCGCTCCCCCCCCCCCCCCCCAAAAAAAAAATAAACATTGCATTTTTTTATCCTCAAACAACAAACAAAAATTACAATTTGATAGGCTGAATTTGAGTTACAATTTCGTCGTCAATTTTCACCTTCCTAACTAATAATGCAAAGAAAAGATAATGAAATAAACAGCAACTAGCAGCTGATTGAAAGAGACTAGCATTACGTCACACTTTGAAACCGCCAACAGGCGGATGGGTTATCATGGAAGCTTAAAAAACGAAACTTTTCAACATAACGAAAAACACACAATTTGTAGACACGACGGTGGTACAGTGGCGGCTGACACGATCTTTCCTTTACTTTAGTCTTTAGATAGAAAGAAGATGAAGCGATTACGCATGAAACGACGACAGCAGAGACTAGAGTACAGACAAGCTGAATAATAAAGTGTAAGCCTTTTTACCGGCAAAGTTTCCGTATCCACCTGTGACCCTGCACCACTTTTTCATTCGTTTTTATTTTTTACTACTACTAGTATCTAAAGTTACTTTATTTATTAATGTCGATAAATAATTAATAATAACATAGATAGGCTATAAAAAGTAAAAGGCGAAATCAAAACAAATTGACAAAACAATTGATTCCGACCACTGCCTTTTTTTACTCTTCCTTATTGACAGACTCATTAAGTAATACAGTCATTTGACCAGTTCGGGATCATTGACCGGTTCGGGATCACTTCAACTTTGCAATAACCAAATAATTATATCACTTCTCATTATTACCAATTTCTGTTGATAAAGGTGGAGATTAACACCCATTAAACCAACAAACCTAAAAATAAGGTGCCAAATATCATTAGCAAATAAATTATTACCGATTTCCTGAAGGTTATCTGCGAAATTGATCATTTTTTCGTTTAAAAATGTTGGTTGAAAAACACTGTTTAAACTTCTTACCTTTAGAATTGGAGTGCCGGGGCAAAAAATATTTATGTAAAATGATAAGAATGTGTATAAAAACATTCCTGTTAATACTGTGCAGTCATTTTGTTTTTTTGAGGAGACGAAGTTACCAAAATCTTCTTTGTGGGGGCAATTTACCCTTGACCAGTTCGGGATCACTCAACATCTCGTTGCGTCAAATGGTGCCACACTAACTTACTAAGTAAGATAAAATCATACTACTGCAGTAGAAAGTTTATTTAGCTGCTTTTGAGAAACATTACTTCAACAAATTCTTGTAGAATTCTTTTTTTTTTTAGAAAATTAAACTTGGAGGGGTCAATAATGCTTTTTAGGTTCGCTTCACTTTTTCACTTGCCTTTGCTGTTGTTTTGTGGTTTTGTCGCTGGGATTTTGCGCTGCTATTGCAGACACTTGCATGACATTCGCTAAAGAAAAGGAAGTCCAAGTCCATGCCAACACACCCCTGAGGTTTCGTGTCCTTGAGAGGCAGTTTTATGAATGGGAGTATGGGTTTGCAATAAAGGGCACTCTTCTGATTCAGAATAGATTCAACTGATCCTGAACTGGTCAAACAGGTGACGATACTTTTCTCAAAGCCTCTTCAAAAGAACTAATCTTTTTTTGTCAGTGAATACTTGGTGAGTTTTATGACATGTTTAGGTAAACTGATAAACTTTTTTGTTTAAGATATCAAAGAGATTGCAATAAAAAACAATGTGAATTCAAAAAGTGATCCAGAACTGGTCAAACGACTGTATATGAGTCATTATGAGTTATGACCAATAAAAAAAAGCAAGGAAAGGTAGTTTATTTAATTTAATTTTTTTTTAAATACCTTTTTTATTTTTTAGTACAAATCAGTGAAAAGAATTGTGATCTGAGACATGTCACATGGCATCTTTTGAAAAGACTTTTGTAACTTATTTATAATTTTTATTTTAGAATGTTCGTAAACCAGGGGCCAATTTCATGGCTCTGCTTACTGCCGAATTCTGCACTTACAATCGCGATTCCCCGCTTACGTGCAAGCGCCGAATTTCTGCGCTAGCCTTGTAAGCGTAGAATGTTTAGTAACGTGGAGTACGCACGCGCAGAAGACAAATTCACCGCTTACCCGTGAAATACGCTTGCCGTAAGCACAGAATTCCCTGCTTCCGTAAGCGCCGATTCTGTGCTTACGGTAAGCAGAGCCATGAAATTGGGCCCAGGTGGTCAGGTTTGTATAGTGGTATCTTGCCTCGCCTTCCACCTCTATAAAGACATCGACTCGAATCCCACCAGGGGCGGTACTGTGTGGATTGGTTATCAGTCAGTCCCTACTTGACTGCATGGACTTTCTCTGGGTTTTCCTCCCACATCTAAAACTTAAATTTATTTAATGTTTTCTCTCGTTTGGCTCTAATATGAGCGAATATCAAAATATAAAACATCAATTAAATTTGAGGTTATTGTTAAATGATTGATTTTTTTCCTTTCACAGACCCTCAGCTGATTTAACATGCCAACTGGTAGAAAAATGAAGACAGCAGATTAGAGATTGTGGGACATTTGTCAACATCGAAGAACTGAAAATTCATCCACTATGCCCAAAGGAGATCAAGTCGACCTACAACGAACTCTGACCTTTGTCAGTTTTTTCTATTTTACGTACTCAGCTAGTAAAGCATGCCTCTTCCCCTTTTTGACCCTGTACTTCCGTCAACTAGGCCTGAGTGCCACCCAGACGGGTGTCGTCTGTGGACTGAAGGCTTTCGTTGCACTGTGGGGTGCACCGCTGTGGAGCAGCTGTGCTACAAAACATGGCAGACAGCGTATCGTTTTGATGGTTGCTATGTTTATGATGCTGGCATCTAACCTTGGGTTGACGCTGTTACCGCCAGCAGATGGAGATCTCTATTTAGCCTACTGCAACCCTAGAAATAAATCGGCAAACTACAGAGAACCTTCGAACAACTCAAGAGTTGATAATGAAGATGCTGTAAGCATGCCTTCATCAACCGCCCCTACAACTCGTCACACATCGACCCTGTCAGGTAGTCCATTCTCAACCTCTCAAACCTCAAAGGACTTCATCGGTTCAACTGATTCTAACCTGTGGATCAACACCAAGAAGACAACAACTCTTTATTTAAGAATAAAACCAACCAGAAAACTACCCTTTGATAATTTCCATCCAAATCTCAACCACGATATGGGAAGTACAGCACGGCCTTCACCTCACAATAATGCAAATCAGATTTGGACTCCTAAGCCAAGCCACCCCCTTCCAGAGTCAAATACTCTGCCAGAATCCAACTCCCAGTACACTGAAGAATCTACAGCTGATCATCTCCAATCAAACAATGAACAGTCCCAACTTGAGGATTATCAAGATTCAGTACCTAGTTTTATTTCAACCACTCCAACTCTACCTGCTAATGTGTCCCCTTCGACAACGAAAAGCAACAACCAGCAACTAAGTCACAACCAATATTATAACCATGAATCTGTGATGCAGCCACAAAGCAATAACCTTAAGTTAAATCCAAATCACAATGATGAAAGACCTGGGACCCATCTGAACTGGGGTAACATCGATCAGAATCAAGCATCAGGAAACAAAAAGAAGAAATTTAATCATAAGCCAAACCAAAGGCAGAGGAAACCCACTTTGACAGAAAACTCAAATAGTAAACCAAACCGGAGGCAAAAGATTGAAACGACAAACTCTATCTTTGCAGGAAAACCAAGTGTATCTCGTGACAGAAAGAAGCGTAGCAACGTCGATAAACACACTGTACCGACTGAGGCATCTGAAATATCACAAAATAACCAATATCCTCAGTCGTTGGGCCAGGCACAGGACATTGTAAGTAAACCTCTGACCAGTTTCCTTGAATCTGAGCACATTGTGTTTGTAATTGCACTCCTGATTGTGGTCATCGGGGAGAGCCTTTCGTGCCCCATTGACAAAATATGCGACAGCAATCTACATGAGACTCTGGATGCTGTAGATGAACTTGACAAGTACAAGAGACATCGAGTGCCGAGTATGATTGGCTTTGCCATCTTTGCCGTGACTGTTGCAGTTATTGTTGACAAGACGGACTGCCGTATCTTCCTGAAGGCGAGCCACTTCATGATCCACTTTTACATGTTTGCGGTTCTCCTCGGACTTGCCTTCTTGTTGGCTTTCTTCTACCCCATCCCTGCAATAAGGAAAGGAAACAAGCAGATGAGATTCTGTAAGGCCATCAGACTGCTCTTTGCTGATCCGCACAATGTTGTGGTGACACTCACTACATTTATTGCAGGAGCGATAGCGTCAAACATACACAATTTCCTCTTCTGGCATGTGCAAGACCTTGGAGGATCAGAAGTTGTCATGGGAGTTGCGCTGCTAGTCTCTGTCACCTCCCAAATTCCAATGCTTTTTCTAACTGGCTGGTTGACTCGAAAACTCGGCCACACTGGTGTCCTGGTTGTGGCATTGCTGTGCCTCTCATCACGTCTTCTCTACTTTGCGTTTCTGTGGACACCTTGGGCTGTCGTTCCAATTGAAGTGCTGTGCGCGTTCAGTCAGCAGGCTCTCTTCCAAACAGTATCCTCGTACGCTGAGCAGATATCCCCCCCAGCTATGGACCGATCCACACAATCCATCCTGAACTCTATGTACCATGGTCTCGGCTTCTTCATCGGGGGTTCCGTGGGGGGCCTCGTCTATGATCAAGTGGGGTTGAAAGTCCTGTACGGTGCGTCGGCAGGCCTGGCTCTTGCTTGGGGGATGGTTGTGGTCTTGGTTGAGCAGCTCGTCCCCAAGAAGAGGAAGCTTCATTATTCATCGCTGCTGCGGCGAGAGGAAGATGCAGATGAAGACTATCTGAGCGAGGAAGATTCTGATGAGGTTTATGGAAATGATTGGCTCGTTCAAGCTCTAAAGGATGAACTGTAGCACGGTTCATGTATACACGGATGAACTTTAGTATGGTTCACTGTACAATTGTTGTATGCTGTGACGGGGTCCATGGCGTTTTGTACACCTGAGGGGGAAAATGGAACCCAAGGCTAAGCCAAGGGTGCCATTTTCTCCCGAGGGTGTTCAAAATCCATGGACCCCAAATCACAGCGTGCAACAATTGTTTTGTTATACCTTGGTAACATGATTATTCCTCTTCTCAAAGTTATGTTGTCATCTTCAAACACTATAACGACGGAGTATGCACAGTTTAATAAGCAGGCGAAACCATTCTTCACTGTTCCCTCGAACCCGTGGACTTTCGTACTAAGCGCTGGAAATCGACCAACGGTGGGAACGATCAAGTTGATGTACACCGGTTAACATAACTCATGTTACCCATTGCGCTGTGCAGCCGTGGTACATTATACAATTGTTGCACGCTGTGATGGGGTCCATGAAGTTTTGTACACCCGAGGGTGTACAAAACCCATGGACCCCATCACAGCGTGCAACAATTGTTTTGTTATACCTTGGTAACATTAATATCCTCTTCTCAAAGTTCTTTTGTTATCTTCAATCATTATATCGCAAGTCATTGTTTAATGAGCAGATGAACAAGAAACAATTCCTTACTGTTACCTGGAACCCGCGGGTGTTTCGTACACAGCGCTCGAAATCGACCAACTTTGGGAACAATGAAAGGGGGTGAGTCATTGAAACAATTCCATGGAAATTTAGAAAACACCCTTTACAAAGATTGTGCCTTTTGTTTGGTTTAGAGGACATTGCATCAAGATATGTCTTTATTTTTTACTTGAAAGCCACCTGAATGCGACACACTGTACACATATGTAACCAATGTACAATAAAACCCTAGCAACAGCAGCTTCTTGGTACCTAGACAGCTGGGCACACTTTTGAAACAAATAATTGGCTGCTTTTACTCCTGCTATGGTCAAAACTACAACTCCCTTGTTGATCCCGCAGCGATCTATTTTATTGGTAGCACCATAAAATTACACTGTCTAAGCTATACAAGTATGAATTAAAGTGTAACTGGATCCAATTTTAGAGCACCAAAAAACCCACAAATGAATGGTTCAATACATCAAAAGCACTTCCAAGTTATTTCGTTTCCCCCCGTTTGCCTCCCCCCCCCCCCCCAATTTTTTTTGAATAATTAAATAAATAAATAAAACACAAAATAATAATAAATACCAAATACGTTTAAAGGGTATCCATAAATAGACCAGAAGTCCTGTTTGTTTTTCCAAGAATCATTTAACTCCTTTGAGGCCACATTTCCATGTTTATGGGGGGAGGGGGTAATGTTTATTTTGTTTGTACTGCTAAAAAAGCACTGACTTACCACGATGACCGACTTGAGCTGCGGTAATACTAATGTGGCCTGGAATTGGTGTTAAATTTAATTTAGACCGTGGGGGATGGGGACTGAGATCTTTTTGCGGGAGGGCAAATACATACACCCCCCCCCCCTGTAGTGCCATTGTTAATGTTTAAGGAACTTTTTCATTGTAGGGTAAAGGCGTTTTATATGTATTCAAACATTTTGAGTTCATTTGTCTGTTAAATAACACTATAAGACTTGTTGTCTATTTTTCAAAATACTATTTGCTTTCAATAAATGTATAATTCAACATCTTTTAGTCCAAAAAAATTTTTAAAATTGATGCTGTTCCCGCTTCTAAATGTAAGATTCGAACTGCCTCTAGCCAATTGCAGTGGTCTAGTTTGTAAGACATCTGCTTTAAAATGGCAACAGTCGTGGGTTCGAATCCAACTTGAGTTATATGTCTACGGTGTTTTTTTACAGGACTCGGGGGGAAAGTATGAAGTATTCAGTGCTTTACACATATTGGTGTATTAGGCCTATATGGGTTATGGTGAAAAAAGAGGACATGACCAACCACACCCAGTCGTGTTTGACCATTATGTGAGAGGACACCTATTGTACTTTCTGTTGTTCCTGTATTGAAGCAATCCCAATTGGTTTTGTACTCAAATGATTAGTGAGGACCCATGAAAACAAAGAACCAGTGAGGACTTATTGTCCCTATTGAAAAATTTCCTAGAAGGGTAGGCCATACAAACCCACTTAACATTGTATAAAGTTTATCAGTATTTTGTGGCACAATGTTTGAAGAAGAACGCTGCAGCTGCTAAAAAGTAATTTATGAAATTTGTCAAAATATTTATTATTTAACTTATTACAGATCACAAATTGAATTTCCCATGCTATGTATTTGCAGTCGAATCCATTTTTGGTATTTAATTTCTAATTTAAGTTGTTATTTCTTCCAGCGGAGTCCGATTTCACAGATCTGCATAAGCAGAAAATGTTGCTTAAATGTTTTTGCGCAGAAAAAAAATAGCAGAATACCAGTCACAAATTGTATGTGTGACATGGAAGTTTGGCTGCTAACCTCAATCTTGTAAGCATAACTTTGTTGTGCTTAGCTACTTTTTTTTGTGCTAAAGCAGCTCTGTGAGATTGGGCTCATATCTTTAATTTATTGGGCCTTTTGTACTTAGAATGTGTACAACAGAATTTGATTGTTGAAGCCTGTTTTTATTTCGTTAACTTTCATGTGATGGATTTAAATGTAGTGTACACTTATGGTAATTAATGACTGTAAGTAAAAGGCACTGGACGCCTATTGGTAATTGTCAAAGACCAGTCTTCTCACTTGGTGAACCCCAGCATATGCATAAAATAACAAACCTGTGAAAATTTGTCATCGAAATTGCAAGAGAATGATGAAGAAAAAAACACCCAGCTGTTTGCACGAATTTGTACGCTTTCATGTGCAAAATTTGTGTGCTTTCATATTTATATTATAAAAAGCTTCAGTTGAAGTGGGAGTTACTTCAAAGGGATTCATTTCTCACAACGCTTCATACTATCAACAACTCTCCATTGCTCGTTACCAAGTAAGTTGTTGTGCTTACAGTTATTTTGAGTAATTGGCAATAGTGTCCATTGCCTTTAAAGACAGTAAAATCGTACGAAGTAATGTAGTTAAAGGGCAAGAGGTAACCAAAAAAACACTTCAAGAGAAAGGCTTCAGTCTCAGGCATCTGAAAGCAAACAATTCGATACAAAAAGGCCCTAAATTTACAGGTTTGTTATTTTGGGATACACCAAGTAAAGACAAATACCATAGGTGTACCATGATGTGATAATATATTTTGCCTTAATTTGTTCAAATTGCATTGGAAGACATATGTATATATGGCAGAATAGTTGTTTACAATATTTTTTAAATATTTAAAAAGTTTAAAGATTATATTATATTTGTTGCCTTCCAAAAGAAATTCTAACTATTAGTATAAAAACAGTTTTTTCCAAATGTATTTTATGGGTTGTCTATTTTGAGTAGACTTTCTGGATTTTTTTGATTTTTTTTAGATGTGCAAAATAAAATTGAGAGTTCCGGCCAAAGAAACCAAAACTCATTTTTATTCTTCACAAAATAATTTTGAAGATAAGTTTGAAGATGGGGGGGGGGGAAACTACTGATCAAACAATGCTTTGTGAAAACACTTTCCCTACACACGACGTATCAGCTCAAATTTTGGTGCTATACCTCCTTAGTAAGGACTAAGGACCTTGTCACACGACACAACTTGTGCAGGCGTCTTGGAGGCAACCAACTGCAGGTGCATGCTACATGTACAGGACCACTTTGGGTATGGTAGCACACAAGTAATTTTTTAAACCATGTCTTACAATCCCCCAAGAATGTGTACATGTGACTGGGTTCTCTTGGAAATCGCCTGGAACATGTTGCCTGTAAATTGCCCAGTGTGACATATCAACCTATAAGGCCAGAAATCCTTGTCCATGCATTGTGCTTAATGGGCAATGTGTAAAAAGTACACGACAAGCAACGCACATAATTCAATGTATCTGTAAAGCGTACCGAGTTATCCTCCAAAAATAATTGTCTACATTGCTCCGTTTACATTTTCAGCACACCTTGCACAATGCTACTACTCCCAAACCCACCAAGCTTGTATCAACCTGCACCCGTGGACCTCCTATTGTCCCTCTTTTGTTATTGGTCCTCGGTTTTTAAGTGTATACCTACTCACACACACACAAGCTTGTGTACGCCTGCAACCGTGGACCTTCTATTGTCCCTCTTTTGTTATTGGTCCTCGGTTTTTAAGTGTATACCTACTCACACACACACAAGCTTGTGTACGCCTGCAACCGCGGACCTTCTATTGTCCCTCTTTTGTATACATGTACTCTAAATTTTGTGCAACAGCTCCCATTGGCTTTGTAAACGTTTTCCAACTGTGGACCAGTCTTCTCACTTAGTGTATCTCTATGCACAAAACAACAAACCTGTGAAAATTTGAGCTCAGTAGCTCGTCGAAGTTGCGAGATAATAATGAAAAAAAAAAACCTTGTCAAACGAAGTTGTGTGCTTTTAGAAGCTTGATTTCGAGACCTCAAAACTTAAATCTGAGGTCTCGAAATCAAATTCGTGAAAAATTACTTCTTTCTCGAAAACTCTGTTACTTCAGAGGGAGCCTTAGTGTCCACTGCCTTTAAACATGCAGGTCCCTGGTTGAATGTGTATATACCAACTCGCTATCACCTACTGGGGTTGGGGTCTAACTCTTGCACCAAGATTAATCAACCCTTTTTTATGTGAGCCACTGTTCCTGAAACCACTAAAAAAGAACAATTTACAAGATTCAGACAAGTAAAGTTCTATAATTTTATAATTCAATAGTACATTTGCACACATACATGTTTACGTAAACTTGCTTACACGAGAAAGTTTAAAAAGTAGCTTACAACATTTTAAACATTTTCTAAAGAAGTTTAATAAAATATTGTTAAAAAAGCTTACTTTAATTGATACTCGACAAATGTTAAAACACCAATACACATAGCTTTCACCCGTATATTCTTTCAGCTCTGGTATTAAGGTTCAATGACAATTCAAAATGCTAAAATATAAATGTTCTTCTCAGAATGATGTCAACATTCAAGTTATCTATATCTATTGATATTAATTTATTTTAAAAATTATGAAAAATACTCGAGAAGAATAGAATTATAGCCAAAATACAGTATAAAGTGTCATAGAAAATATGGAAGATATGAGCAAAAAGATTATTTTTTTAATTTACAAGGCAGCCTCATAGCATTTAAAAAATTTGTTTTTTATTAAAATACATCTGATTAATTTCCGATGGGAAAACTATATCAAAATAAAGTTTTTCAAACTTTAGAACTTGTTCTCACAATTTAATGAGAACAAGGAACGAATTTGTAGCTTTATAATTAGGCCTAATGTTATTTTAATGAACACAATACAGAAAACTGCAAGGTGGGCATAAGCCAGCCCTATATAGGACTCTTTCTCTGCCGTGTGTACGCAAGACACATGACGCGCAAATTTTGAATTGTGTTGCATGTTAAAGCTGTGCAGTCAAGATACGGTGACCGAGAACTCATGCGTCTAAGCTTGCGTCATGCGTCTTGCACGCGAATGTATACGCGTACGCACGACAACAGACAACACTGTGAGAAAACGATCGAAACAGGAATTTTTTAACGTTGGAGCTGCATTATTTCACGAAAATGACAGATTTGTGAGGAATATATGAGGACCAAAACCCACCGCAGAAAAATGTATGCCGCCATAGAATGTGAATCTGTTGAAACTAGTGGTTTCTTGCAGGTAAGATTTGAGTGATGAAGCTGTGAAAATTTTCCGCCCCAGAAATGTACCCTGATGTCCAGGACATCACTGTAGTACAAAACGAAAGTGTAAGGCCGCCAGGGCTAGGTAGAAGCTAGAAAATTTGCATAAATGCCATAATTATATGTTCTATAAATACAACCAAACAACAAAAAGTGACTAAAACTTGCATGTCATTACCTGTCATTAAAAAAAAGGATTTGGCATTTCTATATTTCAGTAATTTTCAGTCATTTTAATTTAACCTAGTTAAACAAACATAAATTACTCTTGCAAACAATAGTTTATAGCCTGACATTTCAACCCTAGCAGAGTCTTTCTCGAAGGCCAAATTCGTTTATTTGATAGCCTTCGAGAACGACTCTGCTAGGGTTGAAACATCAGGCCATTAACTATTTTTTTGCATTTATACCATCGGTCCTGAGTTGGTTGGTAAGTTGTTTACAACAGGTAATTCTATTTTCTCAACAATTTCTTTTACATGATTTGCAGATGGTAACAGTGTTAACTGATGCATAACCTGGAATAAATCAAGTGAGTATCCTTCTACTCAAAGGTAGGGTCATACACGTAGATTGGTTTGTGTCACCATAGAGCTGATTGATAGGCAAAACTATCAAGAAAGATCAAATAAAAAGTCACTTGAGAGTTTCAGCTGAGAGCCTGTCTACTTGTAGGTAAAACATTGAAACAAATTTCAAGGTAATTTCACATGATCATCAAATCGATCAAGGTATGCTGGTGACAGCAGGTACCAACTATGGCCACAGTATGGAGGAAACTATAAATAAATATTCATAAATACCCCAGACAGTTTCGCTACTCCTATTGGTGGAGAGTGCATCACGTGGGGGTGGTTAATTGGTTGATAATGACCAGCTGGAGCTGTTTATATACAACCGGCTAGCTTCCGCGTGTCAGACGCGCGCGTACGCCAATATTATCACGCGGAACGCGCAATTCATAGCTATTTAAATTAGTCTCTGCGTGTAATCTATTTCGTAATCTATTTCTAATGGAAAAAATGAAAACATCTTTCCTTCTAAATCAACCAGAATCCTTCAACATCAGAACCCTAAAGAGTATGTCATTCTTGTACAGTGAGTTGTAAAAGTGAAGCCAAATTCCTTGCATCACAACTGGCAAGCAGCAAGCTGGCAGCAATTTGGTTGCATCATGTAATTCGCTTCCCATTTTGCATGAAGTATGAACCAAGCGTTAGACTCTGATAAAAGTGGTACATGCATGCCACCAGCCTCAGCACAATTTAAGGCAGTACTAATAAGGCCATCAAATCAGTAAAAAAATAACGGATTCTGAAGGACGTCACGAATAGTAACAATTATTGTTTAGAACAGATAAAAATTAGGAGCCATACCCGGTACTCAAAGTGTTGGAATCCTGTTAATGTGGTTTGTAGTAGAAAATAGTTCTCCCTACATTGCTGTCTAAACTGGAACCACTTTCTCCTCTTTGTGCATACTCTGCAATAGAAAAAAAGAAGAAGAAAAAAAGGGAACTTAAACTCTTAAACTATATTTGTAAACAAAAATTGTGTAAATATTTTTTTGTTGAAATATGCAACAGCCCAATCCTGAAGCCATAGCTATATTGCCGAAGTGAATTACTTGGCCTTGCAATCCCATTGGCACAAAGCTACAGCTTACAGGTCTGTATTTTAAAAACAGCATTATTATAATAATAATATTATATATTTTTTTTAACTACATATTTTAGAGCGCAAAAAAAAAAAATTCAATTAATTGTTGTTATTATTATTACTATTATTATTTTTGTTATTATTATTCTTCTTTACTTACAATTCTCTTCATGAAGCAGAGGATATTAGACCAGACCATACTCAGCGTGGCGACGTAAACAACTCGGAAGTGGGGAGGTAGAAACAGGAAATTGACGGTCTGTCATTTTTGGAGAAAGTTTTAAAGACAGTTTATAAGATATTCAGGGGAAATACAACGTTAGCTTTAGTCTTAGTTCCAAGACCATTGGTGCTGCGCGGTCACACACACAACCAACGTTCCGATCACGGCAACAAACTGTACACGCTTGTAATGAACGAACGTTAGCGGGCGCTCTTTTTCTCTGATTTCCAGATCTCCAGAAATCAGAGATTTGGTCTTGGAACCAAGACTATATTAGCTTGGGGTGTGGGAACAACATTTTGAGACAGCTGAAAATGGTTTACTTCTAAAGACTTAAAATAAGAAATCGCAATAAATTGTGAAAGGCCCTCGTGCTGTACCACTCTGTGCGTGGTCTCAGTCCTTCTGAACCTTTTTTTCAGCAAAGAGGATTAAACGGATTTGAGGGAGTTTTTAATTTAAAAACACCAGCAATAAATATCTGGGGAAAACAAATGTTTTTAATTTAATTTTAAAAAAGTATATGCATCTGGCAATTCTTTACTAGTCTTGGTACAAGATGTTCATATTGAATAGGCACTCGTCAATCAGTCAATCAATCAAGAGGATGTTTTAGACCGCCAAAATCAACCAAAATCATTCCAAGGGGCTCAAAAATGCAGAGCAGGGGATCGCCATAGTTGAGTGACAGTCAACAAAAACGTCTTGCACCAAGACTTGAATTCTTTACCTGTGCCAGTGGCCAAAAGCAACAGCTGGCAGTGTATGTTGGGACAAACTTCTCCTTCAATTCAGCAGAAATATCGTCTGTGCGTTCCATAACACTGGATCCTGCAAATGACCCACAAAACACAAACAAAATTATCTTATAGTAACAAGTTCTTATTATACACATTTTACATAAAAACAGACCTAATGCCCTTTACAATAGTGCCCTGGGCCTGCCGGGCAGTGGTTCAATAAAATTCCTTTAATCTTTCTCCAGCACCCTGAAAAGTATTCTGAACCCCAGGCGACCATAGCGCTCCAGTGGCCTTTTCATACACAATTTCAACCTCTACCCTTGCAGGTACCCATTTATGCCCCTGGGTGTTCATACATAATTTCAACCTCTACCCTAACAGGTACCCATTTATGCCCCTGGGTGTTCATACATAATTTCAACCTCTACCCTTACAGGTACCCATTTATGCCCCTGGGTGTTCATACATAATTTCAACCTCTACCCTTGCAGGTACCCATTTATGCCCCTGGGTGTTCATACATAATTTCAACCTCTACCCTTGCAGGTATACCCATTTATGCCCCTGGGTGTTCATACATAATTTCAACCCCTACCCTTGCAGGTACCCATTTATGCCCCTGGGTGTTCATACATAATTTCAACCTCTACCCTTACAGGTATACCCATTTATACCCCAGGTGAAGAGAAGCAATTATAGTCGTGCATCTTGCACAAAGCAACCAGGACCCAAACCCCCACATCAATCAAGCGCCAGGACTTGAATTTGGTGCTCATTGCTCTACAATCGAGACGACCATGATACCCTACAAATTTCTCTTGAACTGCTTTAAAAGTACAAAAGGGTTGACTGTCATTTGCTTGTGAAACACTATTGGTTTATATTCTATGTACAAATTTTGTGACATGTATGTTAAAGGTACTGAACACGTTTGGTAATTGCCAAAGACCAGTGTTCTGACTTAGTGTATCCCATCATAAGCATAAGTTTAACAAGCCTGTGAAAATGTGGGCTCAATTGGTCATCGAAGTTGCGAGAAATTGATGACAGAAAAAATACCCTTGTTGGACGAGTTTGTGTGCTTTCAGATAGGAATAAAAGACTTCTAGCTCTTATTTAAGTGAGAAATTACCTCTTTCTTAAAAACTACATTACTTCAGAGGGAGTCGCTTCCCACAATGTTTTATACAATCATCAGCTCTCCAATGCTCGTTAACAAGTCAGTTTTTAAGTTAATATTTGTTTTGAGTAATTAACCAAGGTGTACCTTCCCTTTATGTTGTAATGTACCTTGCACCATCCTTGGCGCTGTTTTTATTGAATTAAAATTTAAACAAATCAACCAATCAATTTCATCGGTGAGGGCAAGATTGGGGGCAAGGGTTCTGAGCAGCAAGGGGCCTACCACCCTTGCCCATAGCCACCCCTCCCCCTTAGTTTGGGGCTACATGGTTTACCACTTACCAACGTAAAAAATGCTTATAAACAACGGAGCAGACACCAGTTGGTCAAGGATGACTTTCTTTGCAACTGCGAGTTTAGCTGTCCCTGGAAGCGCCCTATCTAGCCACCTGTACCAGTAGAACCCAATGGGGCCATAGGCACACCCACCGATCACCATCATCCGCCCAACTCTTGGCCAGTCATACTTTTCACAACCAGCTATGGTCTGCTGCGTCGTCTCAGCCACGCCCAGGATCGTTCCATAGGTGATGGAGTTTGCAATCGCTGGATGCCTCGAGGCGAAACCCTTGGCCGATAGGTAGAGTCTGGAACCCAGTCTTCCTGATGCAGCAGCCATGGTTGTTCAATCAATTGCTGACTGGTCTGCAGGGATAAAAAATATTTGGAAATGAAAATGCGATGAGCCAATATTAACTATTAAAATAAGTGGGCCTTGCAAAGAGCATGAAGAGACTGATAAAACTCTCATAGATAACCACAATAAGTTAGGCTTCTAAAATTATTTTTTACCTTTCAAGTTGTCTCGACTTACAATTTGGCTCACAAATGATAGATTCACAGATCTTGTGTTTCTTTATATGGATGAGAAACTTCAGACTTTTATCTGAATTATTCAGACGCAGCGGGTATTTGCACTATCTATGGGGGCTATACTATATACACAAAGTAGAACCATGCACCACCAGTACAATAGACCCTAGCCCACCTGTTATGGCTATCTTTTAATAAATCAGTCTCATCACAGTAATGGAGACTGTAATGGGAGACCGATTTTTTATAAGAGAGCCATAACAGCTCAACAAGGTGGGCTAGTAGTAGACCCAGTAAGTGGGGCGGGCTGTACTCCTTTTTTTCGAAATTTGTCATATCAATATCAAATTTTAAAAAAAACAGCACCCCAACACGGGTGGGTCTAAAGCAGTTGCGATAATGTAACCCGAATTGGCGGAGCCGGAGCGAAGAAGCCGGAGGCCTCCGGCTCCGCCCTCAGGAGGGTTATGTTATCGCAACTAGGTCTACAGAACACCAGCAGTAATACTGTAGTACTTACAACAGTAATAGTTTATGATGAAATAACTGCTGTGCTGGTTCTTCAGGCCTACTGGTTCCTTGGTATGATTGGGTGGCAGATATAGTTGGGCCGCCAACTGAACACTCAAGTTGGGACCATCGTCCCAACTACTGAATTAGTTGGGACAGCCTCTACCTGAGCCGTCCAGTTTTCATTGCCTATTTTTATCTCCATATGGTCAAGTATGACCGATAATGACAACATTTCGAAAGTTTTGTCATTATCGTGATATTAAATGACAACATTTTACTAGTAAAATGTACGGTGGCTGATCTCGTCCGCCAACAAATAAACACCTTTTCAGTTATATACGGCATTATAACGCCCTAATAGGGCGTTATAACGCCGTATAGGGCGTTATAACGCCCTAACTGAAAAGGTGTTTATTTGTTGGCGGAGATCAGCCACCGTAAAAATTACAAATTTTCAGAAAGAAAAAGGAGTACCACCAGCGCCCAATCAGCTACTGGGTCTAATGATAGAGCGGAAACCACTGACTGGCGCCACCACTTTTTCATTCGATATGAAATAATATAGTATCCAATTTACCTCAATGAGATATCCCGGAAAAGTTTCCGTACGGCGCCACCACTTTTTCATTCGATATGAAATAATATAGTATCTAATTTACCTCAATGAGATATCCCTTTTTGTAAAAATGAGTGAAAAGGTGGTGGCGCCATACGGAAAATTATCCGATATCCCTTTTTCTAAAAATGAGTGAAAAAGTGGTGGCGCCATACGGAAAGTTATCCCTATTGTGGTTTCGTTCCGCTAGTCTCCCGTAACGGGAGACGGTATACGGGAGACGATAGCGGAACGAAACCGAACTAGTTCTATTTTTCTAGGACTCTTTCAGGGGTAGGCCTACTAGATTACCACTGTAATTTACAGCTTTACTGGCGCACCCATGCGCGATATTCGACCCTCCATCCTCCCCTCACAAACTTTTCAGAAAGAACTTCACTTGGAAATCTACATTAAATGGTTTAAAATTCAGAATCAATGCATATTTACCGTTATATGGGTATTCGTTCTTGGCAACTTGTTTTCCCCAGGGGTCAGATTCACCTGTCACAGCTGTACACCCATTTAGGTTACACATGCATGAATTGTTAAGTCAAATGAGGGCGCTATTTAGAGTTAACAAGGGGGTGCCCGGGAAATTTATTTATTTATTTATTTTATTGCAAAACAATAAAACAAGCACAGGCCGTCGAGTGGAAAGGCAAAAGTAAAAAAAAAACTGTCATCAAACAAGATGAGCCCTCCCAGACCTAGCTCATAAAAAATACACATTTATATACTATACATTAAACATTCTAAAATTGCAGTAGAAGTTTAAACAAAAGATGGCAAACACTCTAAATTACAGAGATTTAAATTTAAATCTTTTATAGGATTAAAATTAAAATAAATCCTAAAGATTTATTTTTAGTCCAAATCGATTTAATAAATCAACAATTATCCGCAGAGTCTATTTTGTTTTTCAATCCTCCGAACGATTAAAAAAGGACGCCAACTTTATGGACAGTGGACCAATCAGCGTGACGCGATTTCGTGACGTATTGCACGAACGTACAACTCAAAACTTTGTCGGCAGCCATTAAAATAAACCGACTGTGTGTGCGCTGCTAGCTACTAGTACTACTGCTGTCTGCTGCATGCTAAACGCGCACGTTCAATTACAAATGTAAACGTACATGAACGATGATCAGTCATTCATAGTCACACAAGTTTCTTCGGTCAGAACAGTCGGCAATAAGGAGGCAAAACTTCAATATTATTTCCTGAGGTAGGTGAATCCAATCGTATGTAGGACGTAGTATATCGGATAGGATATAGATAGGTTTTTGCAATGATTGTTTACAGTTTACACGACGATCATGACCTGTGGTAAAAATTATATCTCGACGAAATTATGTTAATGTTATACATTTTATACAACGTCCACGTATATTTTGGTGTTGTATTAAAGTCAGTGTGAACATCGTTGTTTTAACTAAATAAACCAAACATTAACCATTCCATGGAGAAACGTTATCATGTCCATGGCCATGACCATACTCCGCATAGACAGAGACAACGAACTTGAAGAGTAAAAGAGTGAATTTAAGACCGATTTTCACTCAGTTTCCCCCACCAAGTTCATTTTTTCCCAGCGACGACGGCGGACCAGATTTCGGCTCCCCGTTGCATAGGCCCTATACTCTCTCTACAGTTCACGAACGGAAGTGTTTTACTGTTTGGTGTTGCTTTTGAGTTTTGTTGGTCACCCAACATGATAATTAATATATGTAGATAGGGCAATATTTTACAACAGAAACGTGTCTAATTTATAGACTCTGTGCTCTAAAAATGAAGAAAGAACGATTTCGATAGGCTAGCAAATTTAAATTAGTAAGAGAATCATGTTTCTTTTTAATAACATATCTTGAGTGAACCCATAGTGGTATTGTTTTGCAGAATAAATAATTTAAGAAAATTTAGTCTTAAATCCTGGAAAATATAATGCACAGATTTTTTGCGAGTCGAAAAAAACAAAACATGACACAATTTTGTTGGACCAAATTGTCTCTAGTTAAAGCTTTGTTTGAAGTTCCATAGGCTACTACTAAAACTCTTTCTAATAATGTGAGGTTTTCTTAATTGTTATCGTCTGAATGTTTCCATTTTTCAGGTGACCTGTCTTCCTTCTGATCGCTGTTTACAGTTTTCTTCGTTCAGGCAAAGTCAAGAGATTTCAATTGTATCTGATGCAAATTCCAACGTTAATAATAGTCAGATCAAGCTGGTAAGCATGTCTTGTGTTTTTTCGTTGATATATTATTCCCATGTAATACAATTAAGATACAATTAAAATTTTGCATTTGTTGGCATGGTTGCTAAGGAAAGTAATACTTTTTACGATATGGTGGGAGATATAACTTAATACAAAACTGTTTTTAAAAACGAGTGGTTTGTTTGCATATGGCCACCTGAGCCCTATTGCAAGAGCCTCAATAACATAAACTAGAAAATAGAGACTGACATGTTTTTTTATATTCAACGATTGTGTGCTGGTCAACAGAAAAACAACCGTAAATTACAGTGACATATACTTTACATTTAGTTAATGCTACCATTTTCCATGGTAATGATGTGGAGGGTTTGTTAACACTAACAGTCGTCTGGATGTTTTCATGTTTCAGGTGACCTTTGTTCCTTAGTGTTTGCTGTTTATAGTTTCCTTCATCCAGTGTAGAAGTCAAGAGGTTTCAATTGTAGCTGTTGAGGTTCAGAACATTATTCAGAACAAGCTGGTAAGTACTATTTCCCCTAGATGGAGGTTGTTTAAAATTATGTTTCCTTTACTGAAATGTAACAGTGGTCCATTTCACTAAGCAATAACATTCATTGCAAGACAAATTGTCAGTATTACCATGCTAATTTGTAATGTGACATCACACTTTACTTAGCAACTGCGATTGATTTGCAGCTAAAATCAAACTTAGCTCTTTGTGAAACATGGGCCCACTAATTCCACTTTAAGCCACAATGTTATTTAAATCAACTCTATCAGAAAGAACTCACATTTATTTAGAACTTGATTTATTTGATGCAATTGCTTTTGCTATAAACAAGGAGTGAGTTTATAATAATATCATTTGAAAAACAATCACATATCCACGTTTGAGGGGCCCCTATAATAGCTGATAGCTGATAATTTGAAAGTATTTTATCTTGTCACATAAACATGCGGATTCCCCTATATCAAGGTCACATTCACATACAGGTCAAGGGTCACGTTTACATGTTTTTTATCATGGTTATGTCGACCAGGGACAGAATTCTTCAAAGACGTTTCTTTGGGACTTAAACAGCCCCCCCCCCCCTTTTCCAAACCGGTCAAGAAAAAACTGTGCATTTCAAATGAGAACATTTCATTATCGCGAGCATGTTTTGTTTTTTCAAATACAGGAGGGGAGTAGCACTAGAGATACAGCAACCTGAACAACTTCCCTGAGAGAAAGCTGAAGCAGTTTGTCTTTTGTATGGATTGCATTCCCGTTAGTGAATATATATCAAACATAATTCACAAACCTAATTTGAAGTGGCATTCCCTTAGATACAGCATGCAGTTTTGCTTAAAATAAATAATTTGTAGGAGAAATGTAGTGCATCAGTTAATTCAAAAGCATTTAACAAATTGTTTGTGGCAATATCTTTTTTTTAAACAAGTTATTTGAAATAAAGCTAGTGTCGTAACTAGACTGTCCATGTTCACCCTATCTAGGAAACAAACAAATTGTTTTGTTTTAAAATAAATTTCTCAAATGTGCCCAGAGGCTGTAAACAACTGGTTAACAACCACTCGAATCTTCTTAGAATATTTGAATGAAATTGCAGATTTAAACCTTGAGTGATAAACATGTAGCTACAAAATAGAACTTTTCATGTTTATGGACAACATAGGTCAAATGTATGTCGAGGTTTATTGTCGAAACTATGTGTATTATTTAACTTGTATATTTGAAAATAAAATTTTGAAGGCAAATATTTTAAAACTGTTGTTTTTACTTTGTTTTGTTTTTCCTGCTGGTTCAGAAATCGTGTTTACTGTTTTAATCCCAAGGAAGATTAGAAATGAATCCGAAAAGATTGCTAGCATCTAGGTTTAAATCATTCAATGGGTGAAGGTTAAATCTGTAAAGATTTGAAAAAATAAATCCACTGGGATTGATTTAATTAATCCTCCAAAGACTTAATTGTTTTAATCTTTTGAAAGATTAATTTTAAATCCACGCTGATTGGTCCCTAACGACAATCCTTGAAAGATTTAAAATTTAATCCTGTGGATTTAAATTTAAATCCTTGTAATTTAGAGTGAATGTTTGAAATGTTTGAGGATGGCAAATTCTAGACACACCAGAATTGCTGCCTGGGGCTGATCTGAACCCTGTTCATATCCACGAACCTCGAGGTGTGACGTCAGATGAAGCTAAGGGGTACCCGAACCTTAAAGTCAACTTAAATTCAATTGATTTTTTTTGTAATAAAAAAACAAAAAACAAAAACAAAAAAACTTTTGTCCAGGTATCAGTTTTTAAGGAAAAACTGGAAACTACATGTCATTCTCAATGTGTCCAATATATATGTCAGGTCAGGGGCCGATTTCACTAACGTCTATGTTTGCGTTCATCGCTGACAAACTTGCGATGAGATCGCAAACCTCAAATTCATCGCAATTGCGATGTCGCTAATTCTGCGTTTCTCTAAAGTCATCGCAATTGCGATGACGTTAAAAGGGAAATAAAGGTTTTGTACGAGGCTAAAAGTAGTGACCTTTGACATCCCGCAACAAAATCGTCGGTCGTCGCTCGAAATGAAAAGGCATTGTGCAGTTTATATGTAAATCGTTGTCATGTTGGTGCACACGAACTATTGTGGACGATGTTTAGGCACCCATTTACAAAGGGTTAAAGCATTTATAGGCCTATGGCCTCTATTATAATTTTAGATTTTATCAAACAGTTTTCGTAAATCTGTTGTAACGGTGGGATTGATGAAAATTTTGACATATTTGTCTAATAATACCATGGAGGAAGAAATAATACTAAGCTTCACACTGTCAATTTGCAAATACATTCTAAAAATGATGGTTAAAATAATCGAACCCATATAGTATCTCCTTTTTACCGTTATTAAGGGGCTCTTTGCTGCAGCTGCGTCGCTGATAGTTGTCATCGGCAATCTGAGTCTACCAGGTAAAAGACCGCAAAACTAATGTATTTACTCTGAATCACGGGCAATTTATACGTCTGGATTGCATTCCAGTTAGTGTGTGTGTGGGGGGGGGGGGGTCGTCAGTAGTTGAAACTTTTGATAAGTTCTTAAAATCCGTTTTTGAGTGTGGGTCAGACTATTCTGAAAAACCAACAACTTTGGAGATCCTTGCTGCAATGAAATCCGGTTATCCAACTGATATCAAACATAATTCACAAACCTAATTGGAAGTGGCATTCCCTTGGATATATACAGCATACAGTTTTGCTTAAAATAAATAATTTGTGGGAGAAAGGTAGTGCATCAGTTAATTCAAAAGCTTTTAATATATTTTTTGTGGCAATATCTTTATTTTAAAACGAATTACTTGAAATAAAGCTAGTGTCGTATTAAACTAGACTGTCCATCTAGGAAACAAACAAATTGTTTTGTTTTAAAATTAAATCTCTCAAATGTACCCGGAGGCTGTAAACAATTGGTTAACGACCACTCGAATCTTCTTAGAATATTTGAATGAAATTGCAGATTTAACCCTTGAGTGATAAACATGTAGCTACAAAATAGAACTTTTCATGTTTATGGACAACATAGGTCGAATGTATGTCGAGGTTTATTGTCGAAACTATGTGTTTTATTTAACTTGTATATTTGAAAATAAAAATTTGAAGGCAAATATTTTAAAACTGTTGTTTTTACTTTGTTTTGTTTTTCCTGCTGGTTCAGAAATCGTGTTTAATGTTTTAATCCCAAGGAAAATTAGAAATGAATCCGAAAAGATTGCAAGCATCTAGGTTTAAATCATTCAACGGGTGAAGGTTAAATCTGTAAAGATTTGAAAAAATAAATCCACTGGTATTGATTAAATTAATCCTCCAAAGACTAATTGTTTTAATCTTTTGAAAGATTAATTTTAAATCCACGTTGATTGGTCCCTAACGACAATCCTTGAAAGATTTAAAATTTAATCCTGTGGATTTAAATTTAAATCCTTGTCAGTTAGAGTATACATCCCACACTATAATAAAACTCAATAAAGAAAACCAGCCATGCGCGACTCCGGCGTACGTGACATTGAATAGGGTGACGGTGCAAAAATCCCATGGTACAACTCAACACAGAAACCAACCCATGCACAGCCGCGCGGGACGAAAAGTTTATATGCGACAGAAAACCAACAGTAAGTACCGAGCAGAAAATTTCATTTTTTTTTTTTAACTTGATAAAAAGGCAATACAAGCATTTTCATTAATGTATATTGAGTGTGTGGGGAAAGTTTTGGTTTTTCAGTTCAAAGGAAACTGGAGTTTTTGATGGCAAACGAAAAAAAAAAATCACCTATCAACGATGATTTCGAAAACGTATAGGCTCACGGGGGAGCCTTAGGCCCAAGCCCGGTTCATACTTCTTGCGAATGCGAATGCGAAGCGAATTTGACGTGAATTTGAACCGCTGAATTATTCGTTGCGAATTTGTGACGTCAACATTCGCTTCGCATTCGCAGGAAGTATGAACCGGGCTTTATAGTTTGCAGAAGTACCCACAGCCCCTCCAGTTAGTTATCACTGGCAGTTTCTGCAGTCTAGTTTACTTGCCATAGGGAATCGAGGGTTTTAGAAAGGCTACACCCATAGGGACTTCATAAGGGATGTTTTAAAACAAAGTGCGTGAATTTATATGACGTAAAACGTTTGCAGACGACGACATCCGTTGTGCTTCGACGTCGTTCTGCGGGCTTGAAATTCTCCGCTCGGGTGTGCTTTTGACATCAGACAAAATAAAAAATAAAGCTCAAAGTTGTTCTTGGTTCTGTGAACTAAATTAAAAAAAAAATCTGAAATCTTAAGTGTGTGAATATAGCAGGACACGAGGATACAGGTCTGATTAAGTTTGTTGTGCCATTTTCACCCTGTCATGGGGTAACATAACGTAACCCTCCTCCCGCCGTCGGGAGGAGGGTTACGTTATCGCACCAACATTACAGCTGTGTCGCAGCTACTTGGCTTATTCTCTAAATGTAAAAGAGTGAAAAACATCACTCTTTACATTTCGAGTTGTCCCTACTATGGCTCTTTCAAAAGAGTGGTGGTTATTTCACTCTTCTAGAGGGGTTTCACTCCAGGATAGAGTGAAAAATCACACAAAAAGATGCAATCTTCAATCTAAAAGAGTGGAAGACCACTCGAAAAAGAGTTGTCCTTCATATGGCTCTTTAAAGAGTGCTTTTTCACTTCTTTGAATTTGGAAAGTAATTTCTCAAAAGTTCCATTAGTCAAATGGTCCAAACATGGCCAAACTGTTATTCCTGGTCATGGCCCTCCACATGATAACAATATTTATGGATTGGGTGCACTAGTTAATGACGTACAATTCCTGTTCAAATTGGTCACCGGCTTGTTATTGCTCCAGTAGCTTTGGAAAACCGCAGGCCTATACCGCGGTCAAACGCATTGTTGTTAATCCTGATGGATATCAGGATTTACAACAATGCGTTTGAAGGACAGGAGTACGGTTTTCAAGCTACCCTTGTGAACATAAACAAGCCGGTGTCGCATGCAATAACGTCAGCCGGACGGTTTTGCATATGCAATTGTGTCCCTCGGACGCTGCTGCGTAATGCAATTGTGTCCGCCCGGACACATTTGCATATGCAGTTGTGTCCGCCCCGTGCAGAACCGTCCTTGCAGTAAATTAATCGCCCTTGGTCGACGGAACAAGTTCGCCATTATTTTACAAGCTAAGTGTATGTCATGAATGACATGGGAAATGTTCGGCCGTTGGGTATTCGCTGCAATCATAAAATACGTGAGTATCCATGCTGCATACGTAGGTTCAGTGCATGCACGCTCGCACATACATACAGTCATGAACTTGTCCACCGGACGGTTTTTGCATAGCCCGGACACGATTGCATATGCAAAAGTGTCTGGAGCGGACACAATTGCATCTGACACCGGCAATGCGTTTAAAGGACAGGAGTACGGTTTTCCAAAGCTACCCTAAGGCTTATGAACAAGCCGGTGACCAATTTGAAAAGGAATTTTACACTTGTATGGCTTACAATGTCCCGCTCTATTACCCCTGAACCGAAAAATTCCATTCGCTTTCAGAAGCGAAAGCAATCTAGGCTGAATGGCAAGAGGTCTTATGCTACTCTCACGCTTGGGAGAATATGCTAGCGAATGTGCTTACGAACGGAAATATTTAACAATCGTTCAAACTTCACAACATTCGCCATAAATTCACTACGTTCACAAGTCATTCTCCACCTCCTTACGAAGATCGGTCACTTTATGCTGCTCTCACACGGCGAATATGCTGGCGAATATGCTATCGGAAGGAAATATTTGACAATCGCTCAAACTTCGCAACATTCGCCGTGTCTTCGTAAGCGTTGGTACCAAATTCGGAAAGTTCACAAATTATTCCACACCTCCTTACGAAGATGGCTCAATTTACAAACCGGTTTGAACATTTCAGCGAATGTTGCGAAGACGGTCATTCGGCGTGCCTTTCGTAAGCATTGGTAACGTTGGTAAAGCGTGCGTAAGCGTTTGCAACGTTCGTAAAGGCATTGGCAAGCGTTGGTGAGCATTCGTAATATATTCGTAAGATATTGGTAAGGAGAGGGCCGACCGAGGACGATCGAGGGGTGAGACCGAGATGAAAATATTCACTATCCAACCGACATTTTGGACGAATTCAACGCGAAATTCAAATATTCATGTTCGCAAGAACATTCGCCACTCTGTGAGAGAGCAATACGAAGCGCTTCCGTACATTCAGCGAATGTTGTGAAGACGGTAATTATTCGCCATCGATTTGCGTAAGCATTTGGTAAGCCATTGGTACTGTTGGTAAAGCGTGCGTATTATTCGTAAGATATTGGTAAGGAGAGGTTTAAGGACGACCGAGAACATATTCACTATCAAATCGCAACTTTTGAGCGAATTCATCGCGAATTTCAAGCATTCATATTCGCAAGATATTCGCCGAAGTGTGAGAGTAGCATTACGGATATTAAAAAGCTGACCAAGGGAACACATCATTATATGATAGAATGCGAATTATCTGTATGCACAAAATGCAACTTGTCATAGGATGTCATCTTCCTGGCATGCGATAATTTATCTCGGGATGTCGACATCCCAAAAGTAGGATTTCGTCTTGCTGTGATAACTTATCTCGGGAAGTCGACATCCCAAAATTAGGATTTTTTTTAATGATTTTACTTTTATATGTTTTGTTAATTAGTATTACATTTCCAACAATATTTGTAATTTTCATGGTCATAAACTACGTTAAACTAAAATAATGGACGAAAAATTATGTCCCACGTAAAACTCCATAAGGTTGGGAACATAATGGTCCCGGAAGTTCAAAAACGCGTGAGACTTGCTTAGTCTATACACAAAAGGTAATGAGTGATTTATTACAAGCAAATGCAATCGAACAATAATAGAAAACAGAAACTAAAAACTAATGCAAAACACATATAGGGGATGGCGGGGCCCATAAAAAGCAAAGCTTAAAGGAACACGTTGCCTTGGATCGGTCGAGTTGGTCTTTGAAAAGCGTTTGTAACTGTTTTGTATAAATTACATATGGGTAGAAAGATGTTGTAAAAGTAGAATACAATGACCCACACAAACATGCCTCGAAATTGCACGGTTTTCCTTTTACCTCGTCGACTAACACGGTCGGCCATTTATGGGTGTCAAATTTTTGTTGACTCCCATTAATGGCCGACCGTGTTAGTTCGCGCAGTAAAAGGAAAACCACGCAATTTCGAGGCAAACTTGTGTGAATAATTGTATTATACTTTTAAAACATCTTTCCAACCATATGCATTTTATAAAAAACGGTTATAAACGCTCAGTTATAGACCAACTCGTCCGATCCAAGGCAACGTGTTCCTTTAACGAGTACGGACCCCCCCCCCCCTCCCTTATCTAATGAAGAAAGCAATGTAAGCAATTATATTTGGTAGGTGTAATCTTTAGTTGCGGCAAAACACGGGAGGGCCATTGATGACAGTTTTTAAAACTTTTGCCTTACCCTGGACGGCCCCTGCCAACAAAAAATTATGTCCGAAGATTTAAAATAATAATAACAAACAATTCAAAATTACAGGAAGAACAAAAACAAAACAGTTAGCGTAAAATAAAACTTATCCAATAACGTGAGAGATGAATATATTATTCAAATGAAACAGATAAACAAAATACCCAACATCATAATAAAACATAAAAGGGAACACTATAGTTGTTTGATAAAAATAACACACGAGAAAATGGGCCCACAAATCTTGCTGAAAAAAAAACATGTCGAAATATACCATCCATTAGAGATTTTAAAATCTATGTATGGGTGTTCTTTAGAATGTTTTATTTGTACATATGGATTCATGGTTCGGTGAAGATAAGTGGGTGGTTGCAGCCACAACAGACTTTTATCCTTTTGATTATCATCAGCGCATGGAGACAGTATAATGTAACTTCAACGGCTTATGATTAATATATAATAATAATAATAATAATAATTCTAATAATCATGGTTCGCTGAATATTGTGGCGACAACAAACTTTCATCATTTTGAACCGAATGCATGAATAATTATATCTATAGTGGGGTCAAGGCTTGAGGCCAATAACAATATTGTGCACGTACACCGTGTAGTTTTTGTGGGAAACAGTTTGCTAACAGCCATTTCTGTTACCCATTGAAATAAAATCAGACCATTAATAATTTTGCTTGTGGCATAAATTTTAATCGAAGATGATGTCTGAATTCATTTAAATCAAAGATTAAAAGCTAAACAGCCTTAACTAGTTACATATAACTTTGAGCGCGGTTTTATCAAGTCATAACCGGTTTGGCTGCAGGGGACTTTGTGATGAACTCGGAATCCCGTCTTTCCGAGATGTCACATCTTTGCCAATTCCGCATTTCAGAGTTGTTATATCTTGCATTTCCGTGTTTTCGCGTAGAGTATCTTTGAAATACGTGTTTACGCAATTATTGTGTATCTTTGAATTTTATGTTCGTACTTTTAGAATGTCAACATCCCTAGATACATTTTCCCACAAAGACGACATCCTACTTTAAGGATGTCAACTTCTCGAGACATGTTATCACAACAAGACGAGATCCTACTTTTAGGATGTCGTCATCCCGAGATAAATTATCACAGCAGAACGACACACTACTCATTAGGATGTTGACATCCACTATCTCGGTTTTTCGACTTATTTGCGTTTATTCTATATCTATGGGCTAGCGCATAAATTTGGCGCTTGCATGTAAGCGGGGAATCGTGATCGTAAGCACAGAATTCGGCGGTAAGCAGAGCCATGCTAATAGGTCTCTAATTGGCCTAAAGACTGCACCACAGAGCATCTAGAATGCAAAATAAACTAAAGATAAGTGGAAACCAAGAAACAAACGAACAAGAAAATAGGCAGTGCAATGCTGTTTTTTAGTGTTAACATTTTATTCTAGCAAGTTCGTGGACCCAAACAGGTACTTATAAATAATAATAAAACGGACATTTATATTGCGCATTTATATTAGCATTGATCAATTACATAACATTATTCTTCCTTGTAGTTGTTGCACAAATTGAATTAAACTTGGGTTTCTTCCATGCAGGGTTTTTCAAGTGAAAGGAGATGGAAATATGTAGAGAAGATGCAGCGCTCCTGAATTTACAGAATAAGGTGCCCCGTCTTGATGACTATGATGTATCCCAGAGACTAGGCTTCCTCTATGAAAACTTTGCGGTATACAGTGATTTTCCTTCACATAATTAAAAACAAAATAATATTCATTTGAAAATTGACACCCAGCTTTATCTTATACCTTTATTTTCTTAGCTTGGTGTTGCCAAATTGTCTAGAGCATGAAACTCAAGTTCTGGTAGCTGACTCAGCAGGATGTGAGTTTGATCCCCAGTTGACCAGTGTAAGGCGCTGTAGCCACGCTGAGCGGTGCTCGGCAGCCCTGCCCAGCAACTGACAATTTCCGCCTGGCACTCTAGCAAAATACAGGAGCATAGATTTCGAAATATTGTCCAATGTGCAGACACTGCTAATTTGATAAGGAGAAACAAATGTCACAGAGAACAATGTCAAGGCCATTCAACTTATTGCATGGTTTCATAACATGAAGTATGACAGTTTGGAAACCTAAACTTGAACAATTTTTGGGGATTTATTTCCCACTGACTAAAATTGGTCTAACCTGGTCACGACACTTGTGTGTCCCTCAGTAAGGACCTTAAAGGGTCTATGTACTTTTTGTAGGACAAAAACACAATGTCCACAGATTTACACTAAACTTACACAGTTCGAAGATAATGATAGTAGAAAGCTTGTCTGAAAATATTACGTGCTGAGGTGCTGTAGTTTTTGGGAAATGAGTAAAACAATGTCATGAAAATAATTTTGGTCTCATGAGACCAAAATTGTTTTAAGCATTTACAAACGTATTTTCATGACATGGTTTTACTCATTTCTCAAAAACTACAGCACCTCAGTAAGTAATATTTGAAGGGAAGCTTTCTATTATCATTTTCTTCAAACCCTGCTGTAAGTTTAATGTAAATCTATGGACATTTTGAAAAAGTACCCAAATCCATGGTCAATCGCAATACACTTTTCTGTGTCTTTTCTTGATCTTGGTGCTAGTAGTTCTGTGTGATATATTCTTTCCAGTAAGTTTATAGACTGATTTGTACTTGACACCCTAGGCTTTGAATGGATGGTATTAGAAATGTTGTGGGCTTTGTGCTCTGCATGTTACAAATTGTGAAAGCGGTAAGTATGACATGTTAAAGAATACACTAGTCACATTTCAAAAGTTCCTTCTAACTAAAAACATTGGGAAAGTTTTACTACATGTAACACACAACTCTTATACATGAGTATCCAACATGATACTTATAAATGGTCAGCAACTTGAACACATAGGTATACATAGCCTTGATCAAGGCGCTACAGCCAGCCGCGACCTGCAAAATCCCAGTCCTCATCACTGAATTCCGCCAGCGCACCCCCATACATAACACAGTGCATATCGTACGCGTAAAGCGTATGTACACACACGTACCTACTGTACATATACATTACCATCTGTATGGTACACGGGTACATGAGTATTTTTAAGTATTTGTTTGAGCCACGCGTGCTAAGTTGAAAGCAGAAAGACACGACCGTACTCACGACTTCGCTATACTGTTCTCGCTGTGCAATGTACTGTACATACATTGTACTGTATACATGTACGTGTTCATGTACGCACAGCGTGCAGACTGCCGAATTGTGCCGCGCCGGGCCGGGGCACACTACGCCAACAGCCTTGAGTCAGCCGCATTACGGTCAGTCGCAATAATACAGTTTTCCAGTCAATTTAGCTGAGTTCTTATTTGGCAAAATTGGGTTCATTCCTTGTCCACAACTAAAATAATTTGATTTCATATGTTAGCTAACTTCTAAATGGAAAGAAAGTTGGCCGCTAAACTCGACGTCGCTCTTGTTGAAGTTGGAGCTCACTCAGAATGGTTACCGAGTATACCCTCCCATAGGGCGCCCACCTACGGCAGGCGCGGTCCCGGAAGACCCAAAACCATGCTAAAGACTCTGATTGAAGATGCAGGAGTTAACAACAAGGAAAAACTGATCAGTTGTATGCAGGATAGTGTTGTGTGGCGAGTCAGACAGCGAGCCCGACTCAAACATGCGGCAACATGACAACTTTGGTCGACTGAGTGAGTGAGTGACTCCAAAAGTCGTGCATAATGAATTGCGCAGCTCGGCGTTGGACAGCTTCGACTTTCCTGATGTTCTGAATTGTGTGTGGATCCCAGACTGGACTGCAGACTGGCTACAGAGCAACTAATTGTATGGCTTCTGACTGGCACAGCCTAACAAAGATATGGACAAAATAGGGAGACCACCAACATAGGGCTAGATATTTCAGTTGGTAGAGCGCCGGTGTCGCATGTAATTATGTCCTCTATGCAATACTTGCCGGAGAACATTATTGCATATGCAATCATGTCCGCCGGGCGGTTTTACATATGCAATCGTGTCCGCTCGGACGCTGCTGCATAATGCAATTGTGTCCGCCCAGACACATTTGCATATGCAGTTGTGTCCGCCCCCGTGCAAAACCGTCCTTGCAGTAAATTAAACGCCCTTGGTCGACGGAACACGTTCGCCATTTTTATGACAAGCTAAGTGCATGTCATGATACGTAGGTTCAGTGCATGAACGCTCGCTTACGCGGGCACATACATGTACAGTCATGTACATGTCCACCGGACGGTGTCTTGCATAGCCCTGGACACAACTGCATAAGCAAAAGTGTCATGGCGGACACAATTGCATCTGACACCGGCACGTTAATTCAGAGGTCTTTGGTTCAAAATCAAATTCTGCGCTAGTAAATTTTTCTTTTGGTAATATCATGGAGAATAGGTAGGTTTCGCATGGGAACGGATACGCATACGCATACGTTTAGCTTTCCGCAACCTAGTTACGTGTATATCAGTGTCGTCAGCACGTATAGCGGATAACAAGTAGTGTATGACGTCATAATGATGACGTATCCGTCGCACTAACCGTCGATCCGTTAGCATGCGAAACCTCCATAATAAGAACATACCGCTCCATGGTTATATCTTGTAGTATGTTTCTGATGGAATGGCGCTTTATAAATTCTGTATTATTATTATTATCAATATTATCATTATTCTTGTGTTTTCCCAGAAAAAGAAACTTCCAGAGTACTTTGATCCATGGTGGAATATAGCGACAAGACTTCAAGAACTTGTTGATGATGGAACACTTAGAGAAAAAGTGGATATGGTACGTACCACTACACCCACTGTTTTCTTAGTCACTTTCACTAGAGCAATCATCTGCTCAGCTAGAACTATAAGATCATTGGTGCAATTTGTACGGGTTTGATCAATTCCTTTAAATGGCTTATTTTGGAGCTCCTCTGGTACTTGTCTTCGGGTGTTAAAATCCCTAAAATTATTATTATTATAACAAGGTGCAGATAGTTTCTTTGATTAAATGCAGTGGACACTATTGGTAATTGTCAAAGACTAGCCTTTACAGTTGGTGTATCTCAACATAAGCATAAAATAACAAACCTGTGAAAATTTGAGCTCAATCGGTCATCGAACTTGCGAGATAATAATGAGAAAAAAAATACCCTTGTCACACGAAGTTGTGTGCTTTTAGATAGTTGATTTCGAGACCTCAAGTTCTAAACTTGAGGTCTCGAAATCAAATTCGTGGAAAATTACTTCTTTCTCGAAAACTACGTCACTTCAGAGGGAGCCGTTTCTCACAATGTTTTACACCATCAACCTCTCCCCATCACTCGTCACCAAGAAAGGTTTTACGCTAATAATTATTTTGAGTAATTATCAATAGTGTCCACTGCCTTTAAATCGCCTGTTTTTGATGTTCTTGGGTTATTTTGTTTGTTCCAGATGCCTTACCTTGACTGTCGGCGCTTGGAGAGTGAAGGAGAGTGGCGAGTTGCTCACACTGTTCTTTGTTTCATTACACAGTGTTATGTCTGGGGAGAAGGCGAAACACGCATTCCACGGGTATTTGGACACTCAAGATTTTTCATTATAGATTTGTTGTTTAACCAGTTAACGACGGAAGACCCACATATTTATGTTTAGATGATCTTCCCATCAAGATAATTCAGCTAACTTCCACGGGGGAAATAAACGCCGAGCTGGCATCAGCCAATTTCTCCCATACAATATTACAAACATTGGTTTTCACGTCTATTATTATTAATTGCACAATTTGAGATGTTGTGATTCAGTAACTAGACTACAATATCTAGTTATTGTGAAGTCACCGGTTAGTATAGGAGATTCGAACCCATAACATTGTGGATGCAAGTCCTGATGGTGCTGCCCTAGCCCTTGGCTCGGCTCAGGAATTCGTGGTGTCGATGTTATTATGGGCAATCTCTTGACCAGTGACCGGGTTGTCTGCAGTTGTAGCATATGTCAGTTATAGTTGGCATGCATATTAAAAGTCAAAACAAAAAACAAAACAAAGAAAAGAACAGCAGAAGACAGCAGAAAGAAAACAAGCAAAACATCTTTGAAAACGATAATTATCTCTTCAAAACTTGAGTGAAACCAAGCAAGCATAAGCTAAAGTAAAGCGTAGAAAAACACTCAGCGCATCGGCAGAACGGCTTGAACTAATTTAATAGCAAAAGTGTACTATTTATAATATCACGTGTCAGTGAGTTGATTTGATTATGCCGCACCCTATCACGTGATAAACGTGGCGGGGTCGCGGAGCGCCTTGGTTATATAAGTTATCCAACCGAATAAAACCACATTTAGTTTTTCCCATGATCAGCCAATGTGTGTAATGTAAAGCACTGAGTGCTTTCTCAAGTCACTTTAAATTAAAAAATCAACCAAAGACAATTGCCAATCTGTAGCAGATGTCCAACAACTATACCATCGAGATGAAAGCTTATTAAACACACACTCATTGACTTTGCAAAAGCCAGTAATTTTGTCCCTGTTTTTTCCCTGCAGTACCTTCCAGAGAATGTTGCTGTTCCTTATTGGGCGGTCTCTGAGCATTTGGGTATCAACGCCTTAATGTGCGAAGCTTGCTCTGTTCTCTATAACTGGGAGCTTATTGATCCATCAGGCCCATTGATTATTGAGTAAGATTTTGTATATTTTGTCTCTGTTTCGTAATTTTCCTTACAGATACTGGGTTCAATCAGAAATCGATCAATCAGATATACAGCTCCAAAAGCAAAAAATTGCTAATTTTTAGTCAGTTTTTTTTTAGTTTGGAAGGAAATAATCTGACACAATCGTACCTCCACATTAACCATCAACATATTCTGTGTACCTCATGTTAGTTTTAATTATTCTGAAGAGGCTTTTAATGCATTTTGGAACACGTTTTTGTCCACAATTCAATTTCTGATTTTTTTTTATAAAAAAAAAAATTAAAAAAATTAAAATTGGGCGGCGATTTCGAAAGGCCTTCTAAAAATGGCAATATTTTTTTTTTTTTGGGGGGGTTGAGCTTTGAAAAATGTCACGCATAGCTGGCCTCTGTACCTGGCATCTCTGGAATTATGTATGGTTGTGTATATTCCCATTGACTGGTGTATGGTTGTGTCAATTCCCATTGACTTGTGTATGGTTGTGAAGTGTCCCATTGACTTGTGTATGGTTGTGTAGTTTCCCATTGACTTGTGTATGGTTGTGTAGTTTCCCATTGACATGTGTATGGTTGTGTCGTTTCCCATTGACTTGTGTATGGTTGTGTTGTTTCCCATTGACTTGTGTATGGTTGTGTAGTTTCCCATTGACATGTGTATGGTTGTGTAGTTACCCATTGACTTGTGTATGGTTGTATAGTTTCCCATTGACTGGTTTATGGTTGTGTAGTTTCCCATTGACATGTGTATGGTTGTGTAGTTTCCCATTGACTTGTGTATGGTTGTGTAGTTTCCCATTGACTTGTGTATGGTTGTGTAGTTTCCCATTGACTTGTGTATGGTTGTGTAGTTTCCCATTGACTTGTGTATGGTTGTGTAGTTTCCAATTGACTTGTGTATGGTTGTGTAGTTTCCCATTGACTTGTGTATGGTTGTGTAGTTTCCCATTGACATGTGTATGGTTGTGTAGTTTCCAATTGACTTGTGTATGGTTGTGTAGTTTCCCATCGACTTGTGTATGGTTGTGTAGTTTCCCATTGACTTGTGTATGGTTGTGTATTTTCCCATTGACTTGTGTATGGTTGTGTAGTTTCCCATTGCCTTGTGTATGGTTGTGTAGTTTCCCATTGACTTGTGTATGGTTGTGTAGTTTCCCAACGACTTGTGTATGGTTGTGTAGTTTCCCATTGACTTGTGTATGGTTGTGTAGTTTCCCATTGACTAGTGTATGGTTGTGTAGTTTCCAATTAACTTGTGTATGGTTGTGTAGTTTCCAATTGACTTGTGTATGGTTGTGTAGTTTCCCATTGACTTGTGTATGGTTTTGTAGTTTCCCATTGACATGTGTATGGTTGTGTATTTTCCCATTGACTTGTGTATGGTTGTGTAGTTTCCCACTGACTTGTGTATGGTTGTGTAGTTTCCCATTGATTTGTGTATGGTTGTGTAGTTTCCCATTGACTTGTGTATGGTTGTGTAGTTTCCCATTGACTAGTGTATGGTTGTGTAGTTTCCATTTAACTTGTGTATGGTTGTGTAGTTTCCAATTGACTTGTGTATGGTTTTGTAGTTTCCCATTGACATGTGTATGTTGTGTATTTTCCCATTGACTTGTGTATGGTTGTGTAGTTTCCCATTGACTTGTGTATGGTTGTGTAGTTTCCTATTGACTTGTGTATGGTTGTGTAGTTTCCCATTGACTTGTGTATGGTTGTGTAGTTTCCCATTGACATGTGTATGGTTGTGTAGTTTCCAATTGACTTGTGTATGGTTGTGTAGTTTCCCATCGACTTGTGTATGGTTGTGTAGTTTCCCATTGACTTGTGTATGGTTGTGTATTTTCCCATTGACTTGTGTATGGTTGTGTAGTTTCCCATTGCCTTGTGTATGGTTGTGTAGTTTCCCATTGACTTGTGTATGGTTGTGTAGTTTCCCAACGACTTGTGTATGGTTGTGTAGTTTCCCATTGACTTGTGTATGGTTGTGTAGTTTCCCATTGACTAGTGTATGGTTGTGTAGTTTCCAATTAACTTGTGTATGGTTGTGTAGTTTCCAATTGACTTGTGTATGGTTGTGTAGTTTCCCATTGACTTGTGTATGGTTTTGTAGTTTCCCATTGACATGTGTATGGTTGTGTATTTTCCCATTGACTTGTGTATGGTTGTGTAGTTTCCCACTGACTTGTGTATGGTTGTGTAGTTTCCCATTGATTTGTGTATGGTTGTGTAGTTTCCCATTGACTTGTGTATGGTTGTGTAGTTTCCCATTGACTAGTGTATGGTTGTGTAGTTTCCATTTAACTTGTGTATGGTTGTGTAGTTTCCAATTGACTTGTGTATGGTTTTGTAGTTTCCCATTGACATGTGTATGTTGTGTATTTTCCCATTGACTTGTGTATGGTTGTGTAGTTTCCCATTGACTTGTGTATGGTTGTGTAGTTTCCTATTGACTTGTGTATGGTTGTGTAGTTTCCAATTGACTTGTGTATGGTTGTGTAGTTTCCCATTGACTTGTGTATGGTTGTGTAGTTTGCAATTGACTTGTGTATGGTTGTGTGAGTTCCCATTGACTTGTGTATGGTTGTGTATTTTCCCATTGACTTGTGTATGGTTGTGTAGTTTCCCATTGACTTGTGTATGGTTGTGTAGTTTCCAATTGACTTGTGTATGGTTGTGTGATTTCCCATTGACTTGTGTATGGTTGTGTATTTTCCCATTGACTTGTGTGTGGTTGTGCAGTTTCCCATTGACTTGTGTATGGTTGTGTAGTTTCCCATTGATTTGTGTATGGTTGTGTAGTTTCCCATTGACTTGTGTATGGTTGTGTAGTTTCCCATTGACTTGTGTATGGTTGTGTAGTTTCCCATTGACTTGTGTATGGTTGTGTAGTTTCCCATTGACTTGTGTATGGTTGTGTAGTTTCCCATTGACATGTGTATGGTTGTGTAGTTTCCAATTGACTTGTGTATGGTTGTGTAGTTTCCCATCGACTTGTGTATGGTTGTGTAGTTTCCCATTGCCTTGTGTATGGTTGTGTAGTTTCCCATTGACTTGTGTATGGTTGTGTAGTTTCCCAACGACTTGTGTATGGTTGTGTAGTTTCCCATTGACTTGTGTATGGTTGTGTAGTTTCCCATTGACTAGTGTATGGTTGTGTAGTTTCCAATTAACTTGTGTATGGTTGTGTAGTTTCCAATTGACTTTTGTATGGTTGTGTAGTTTCCCATTGACTTGTGTATGGTTTTGTAGTTTCCCATTGACATGTGTATGGTTGTGTATTTTCCCATTGACTTGTGTATGGTTGTGTAGTTTCCCACTGACTTGTGTATGGTTGTGTAGTTTCCCATTGATTTGTGTATGGTTGTGTAGTTTCCCATTGACTTGTGTATGGTTGTGTAGTTTCCCATTGACTTGTGTATGGTTGTGTAGTTTCCCATTGACTAGTGTATGGTTGTGTAGTTTCCCATTGACATGTGTATGGTTGTGTAGTTTCCAATTGACTTGTGTATGGTTGTGAAGTGTCCCATTGACTTGTGTATGGTTGTGTAGTTTCCCATTGACTTGTGTATGGTTTTGTAGTTTCCCAGTGACATGTGTATGGCTGTGTTGTTTCCCATTGACTTGTGTATGGTTGTGTAGTTTCCCATTGACATGTGTATGGTTGTGTTGTTTCCCATTGACTTGTGTATGGTTGTGTAGTTTCCCATTGACTTGTGTATGGTTATGTAGTTTCCCATTGACTTGTGTATGGTTGTGTAGTTTCCCATTGACTTGTGTATGGTTGTGTAGTTTCCAATTGACTTGTGTATGGCTGTGTAGTTTCCCATTGACTTGTGTATGGTTGTGTAGTTTCCCATTGACATGTGTATGGTTTTGTAGTTTCCAATTGACATGTGTATGGTTGTGTATTTTCCCATTGACTTGTGTATGGTTGTGTAGTTTCCCATTGACTTGTGTATGGTTGTGTAGTTTCCTATTGACTTGTGTATGGTTGTGTAGTTTCCAATTGACTTGTGTATGGTTGTGTAGTTTCCCATTGACATGTGTATGGTTGTGTAGTTTCCCATTGACTTGTGTATGGTTGTATAGTTTCCCTTTGACTGGTTTATGGTTGTGTCAATTCCCATTGACTTGTGTATGGTTGTGAAGTGTCCCATTGACTTGTGTATGGTTGTGTAGTTTCCCATTGACTAGTGTATGGTTGTGTAGTTTCCTTTTAACTTGTGTATGGTTGTGTAGTTTCCAATTGACTTGTGTATGGTTTTGTAGTTTCCCATTGACATGTGTATGTTGTGTATTTTCCCATTGACTTGTGTATGGTTGTGTAGTTTCCCATTGACTTGTGTATGGTTGTGTAGTTTCCTATTGACTTGTGTATGGTTGTGTAGTTTCCAATTGACTTGTGTATGGTTGTGTAGTTTCCCATTGACTTGTGTATGGTTGTGTAGTTTGCAATTGACTTGTGTATGGTTGTGCAGTTTCCCATTGACTTGTGTATGGTTGTGTAGTTTCCCATTGATTTGTGTATGGTTGTGTAGTTTCCCATTGACTTGTGTTTGGTTGTGTAGTTTCCCATTGACTAGTGTATGGTTGTGTAGTTTCCCATTAACTTGTGTATGGTTGTGTAGTTTCCAATTGACTTGTGTATGGTTGTGTAGTTTCCCATTGACTTGTGTATGGTTTTGTAGTTTCCAATTGACTTGTGTATGGTTGTGTAGTTTCCCATTGACTTGTGTATGGTTGTGTAGTTTCCCATTGACTTGTGTATGGTTGTGTAGTTTCCAATTGACTTGTGTATGGTTGTGTAGTTTCCCATTGACTTGTGTATTGTTGTGTAGTTTCCCATTGACTTGTGTATGGTTGTGTGAGTTCCCATTGACTTGTGTATGGTTGTGTCAATTCCCATTGACTTGTGTATGGTTGTGTAGTTTCCCATTAACTTGTGTATGGTTGTGTAGTTTCCAATTGACTTGTGTATGGTTGTGTAGTTTCCCATTGACTTGTGTATGGTTTTGTAGTTTCCAATTGACATGTGTATGGTTGTGTATTTTCCCATTGACTTGTGTATGGTTGTGTAGTTTCCCATTGACTTGTGTATGGTTGTGTAGTTTCCTATTGACTTGTGTATGGTTGTGTAGTTTCCAATTGACTTGTGTATGGTTGTGTAGTTTCCCATTGACATGTGTATGGTTGTGTAGTTTCCCATTGACATGTGTATGGTTGTATAGTTTCCCTTTGACTGGTTTATGGTTGTGTCAATTCCCATTGACTTGTATATGGTTGTGAAGTGTCCCATTGACTTGTGTATGGTTGTGTAGTTTCCCATTGACTAGTGTATGGTTGTGTAGTTTCCATTTAACTTGTGTATGGTTGTGTAGTTTCCAATTGACTTGTGTATGGTTTTGTAGTTTCCCATTGACATGTGTATGTTGTGTATTTTCCCATTGACTTGTGTATGGTTGTGTAGTTTCCCATTGACTTGTGTATGGTTGTGTAGTTTCCTATTGACTTGTGTATGGTTGTGTAGTTTCCAATTGACTTGTGTATGGTTGTGTAGTTTCCCATTGACTTGTGTATGGTTGTGTAGTTTGCAATTGACTTGTGTATGGTTGTGTAGTTTCCCATTGATTTGTGTATGGTTGTGTAGTTTCCCATTGACTTGTGTTTGGTTGTGTAGTTTCCCATTGACTAGTGTATGGTTGTGTAGTTTCCCATTAACTTGTGTATGGTTGTGTAGTTTCCAATTGACTTGTGTATGGTTGTGTAGTTTCCCATTGACTTGTGTATGGTTTTGTAGTTTCCAATTGACATGTGTATGGTTGTGTATTTTCCCATTGACTTGTGTATGGTTGTGTAGTTTCCCATTGACTTGTGTATGGTTGTGTAGTTTCCTATTGACTTGTGTATGGTTGTGTAGTTTCCAATTGACTTGTGTATGGTTGTGTAGTTTCCCATTGACATGTGTATGGTTGTGTAGTTTCCCATTGACTTGTGTATGGTTGTATAGTTTCCCTTTGACTGGTTTATGGTTGTGTCAATTCCCATTGACTTGTGTATGGTTGTGAAGTGTCCCATTGACTTGTGTATGGTTGTGTAGTTTCCCATTGACTTGTGTATGGTTGTGTAGTTTCACATTGACTTGTGTATGGTTGTGTAGTTTCCCATTGACTAGTGTATGGTTGTGTAGTTTCCAATTGACTTATGTATGGTTTTGTAGTTTCCCATTGACTTGTGTAGTGTTGTGTAGTTTCCCATTGACATGTGTATGGTTGTGTATTTTCCCATTGACTTATGTATGGTTTTGTAGTTTCCGATTGACTTGTGTATTGTTGTGTAGTTTCCCATTGACTTGTGTATGGTTGTGTAGTTTCCCATTGACTTGTGTATGGTTGTGTAGTTTCCCATTGACTTGTGTATGGTTGTGTAGTTTCCCATTGACTTGTGTATGGTTGTGTAGTTTCCCATTGACTTGTGTATGGTTGTGTAGTTTCCCATTGACTTGTGTATGGTTGTGTAGTTTCCAATTGACTTGTGTATGGTTGTGTAGTTTCCCATTGACTTGTGTATTGTTGTGTAGTTTCCCATTGACTTGTGTATGGTTGTGTGAGTTCCCATTGACTTGTGTATGGTTGTGTCAATTCCCATTGACTTGTGTATGGTTGTGTAGTTTCCCATTGACTTGTGTATGGTTGTGTAGTTTCCCATTGACTTGTGTATGGTTGTGTAGTTTCCCATTGACTTGTGTATGGTTGTGTAGTTTCCCATTGACTTGTGTATGGTTGTGTCGTTTCCCATTGACTTGTGTATGATTATGTAGTTTCCCATTGACTTGTGTATGGTTGTGTAGTTTCCAATCGACTTGTGTATGGTTGTGTAGTTTCCCATTGACTTGTGTATGGTTGTGTTGTTTCCCATTGACATGTGTATGGTTTTGTAGTTTCCCGTTGACACGGTATGGTTGTGTAGTTTCCAATTGACTTGTGTATGGTTGAGTAGTTTCCCATTGACTTGTGTATGGATGTGTAGTTTCCCATTGACTAGTGTATGGTTGTGTAGTTTCCAATTAACTTGTGTATGGTTGTGTAATTTCCAACTGACTTGTGTATGGTTGTGTAGTCATTAACCATCAACATATTCTGTGTACCTCATGTTAGTTTTAATTACTCTGAAGAGGTTTTTAATGCACTTTGGCACACTTTTTTGTCCACAATTAAATTTCTGGGTTTTTTTTATTAAAAAAAAACAAACAAACAAACAGTTGGTCGGCGATGCGGCGATTTTGAAAGGCATTCTAAAACTGGCAATTTTTATTTTCGGGGGGGGGGGTGAGCTTTGAAAAATGTCACGCATAGCTGGCCTCTGGACTTGGTATCTCTGGGGCACCTGTCTGAAACAGGTGGAAGTTTGCTTTTTACTTTCTAAAGAAGTGTCTATTTCTTGGCAGGAATATGAAAGTTATTGTTCCTTTTGTGGGTGGCCAGGACAGCGATTGGTTCTTTTTAGTGAGCTCCTTGGTTGAGATGGAGTTTGGTCATGGTTTGGCGGGTTTAGTCAAAGCCCAGCAGGTACAGCTGCTTTTCATTGAACCCTTCTCTTAAATATTATTATCTCCTCTGTGAGATGGTCTGTAAATGCTTACAGTGTACCGTTCGAAACGTTGAGACTCAACCGGCTCTTTTAAGAGCCAACGCTCACCATAAGAGATTTACACATGGTTGTACCCGCAAGCTTACTATATATTTATAGTTTCTTCTTATGTCTCAACACCATGCAAAGCGTCAAACAATACTTGCTTATGTCTTATTGAGCATTGTGGCCATGTGATCTAGTGCACCTGACTTAAAGGGAAGGTACACGTATATACGTTCGATAATCATTCTAAAACATTATTTCAATAAACACCTTTTTTGGTGGTCAGAAGCATACGGCAGCTTTTGATAGTAATGTATAATGCATTAGAAACATTTCACTGCAAGGTAATGTAGTTTACATGTATATGTAAAAATATAATGTTGAACCTAAGCGGAAGGCTTATCAGCTGTTGTATTCCTATAAGGGATTATTCTTAAGATTTATGTGTCGGTGCCCTACCAATTGAGCTATCCAGCCCTAAGTTGATGGTCTCCTTATGTTAGTCAATATCTTTGTATGGGGGTGTCTGCCGCTTCCCAGGTTGTATCATACACTTGGGTGTGATCCCTGGCCAAACTGCAGCTACCAGTTACATGGCTTCTGACTGACACCTAAATAAAGATAATGGACTAACTTTTAAAGGGGAACGCCAACATACACGGCTGGATACCTCAGTTGGTTAGGAAACCGGATCATTAATCCGGAGGTCGTTGGTTCGAGTCCTGCTCCAGTCAGTTTGTCTTTGTTCAAACCATACCCAGTCAGTTTCCCTTGTGGTTTATTACTTACAGTTGTTTATTTGTAACAATTTAAACCGCAATTTATTTTTTATTCTTTCCATGATATTGAATTTATCGATTAATTCTCTGTTTTGTTTAATTCTCTCTTTTAAAAAAAGGCAGTAAAGGACTTGAATACTGATGAATACATTGCAGCTTTGGTCGAGGTTAAAGAATCCCTCGGGAAGATGCGAAAAGCCTTCCTAAGAATGCGGGGTATGCACTCTTTTCTCAAGACTTTTTGGGACACCAGGTGGCAGCAGACTTACCAGGTAAATCCATTGTTCTCGTTGTTGCTCAGAGCTACGCAAACAATGGAAATTTACCCGGTAAGTCAGAGCAGCTATTGAAATCGTCAAGTTTTTTATGAGCTTTTCCGACGTAGTGGTCGGAACAGCTATTGTAATCGTCGAAATTTTCAAAACGTTTTAGAAATGTTTTTTATTTCATTTTTCCCTAACGCCATAGGTTCAACGCACGATTTTTGTTAAGTCGTAATTTTAGAAACGGTAGAAATGACCGACTTGAGTTCTATATTGAATCGAAGCTTAGTTCATGACTTATAGTCTAAATGTTACACTGTTAATTATTTTAATCGAATAGCTGAGTTATAATGAAATGAATATTTAATTATAGGCAATCTTGTTCGCAACAAGTCGCACAAAATAAACGTCCGATTTTCAAATTTATTGAAGTTGTGCACAATGAAGTAATTTTATATGTCACGTCATCATGAAATTATCTTTTATTAAATATATAAAGTTATTTTATAATAAATAGAATCACTCCAACCGTGTTGAAGATCCGATGGCACCACGGTTTACCGTGTTTCAGTGATCTGATTTAGAATCCCCTGGGGATCTCGACGAAATCAATTAAATAACGCATACATTTTACCCTTTTTTACAATAAGAAACAGTCGTGTTCCTACATTAAAACGAACAGTACTACATATTCTTTTGTCCCCTTTTTTTGCTCATGAGAAGCTTCTTGCCTGGAAATAAAAACGATCCTTTAGTGTACGTTGTGGTAATGGATGAGGTACTATTTTTTCTACTGGTTGGAGGGTTCTACAAAGTTATAGCATAGGCGACAACAACTTGTTCGCGAGTAGCGCTATTTTTGCAGTTTTTCGCTATTTGTGTATTGTCAATCACCACGAATAATATCAAACCTATGTGGAACCATACCGCCATGGTGGAACATAAAAACTTGTTTCTTCACTTATTTAGAGCCTAAATCTGGTGCTCTTAACCGTTCGACCAAGACACGGCACAAGCAATCATGCATGCAGCTGCACATTCAATCAGATTTATAATTCACATTAAAAGTGAAGGAATAGATCAGATTAATTTACATGTCAATATTGGACCCCCAAAACTATAAGCTTAGTGTACCTAATAATTCTCTTAGTGTCCGAACCCCTACCACCGAGTTGAATGTTTATTACCTTATTTTTTAATTGTTTTTATTCACAGAAAGATGCCAGCCCAGGGTTTTCTATAACAAGTTGCGACCTTTCCTTGCGGGGTGAGAATTGCATTACTTTTCATTTAGTTTCTGCAATTGGTTCAAAAACAGTTTTGGGAAGACCACTGCCATACTTGGCATGTTTAATACATAATTCATAAATACCTCAGACAGTTTCGCTATTCCTATTGGTGGAGAGCGCGTTACGTGGGTGTGTATAAACCTTTGTTTATGACCAGTAAAAAGTGTTGAAACATGGGCGTGACACGCGAGCTTGCACCTGTGCTTATAAGACAGTTTCTTCATTCCTATTGGTCGAGAGCATCGGCTGAAACAGTTGTGCCACATCACGCGATACGCGCGACGCGCACAGCATTCCCTTATAAGGAGTTGTTTACCCGAGGGCTTTGCCATTTCATAGCTGGAGCGGTGTTGTGTTGAAATAAATCATTGAACAATTATAATGTTTGCATTTATTTAACTTTTTGACCAAAAAGTGTTGATTTTGTTTGAACGAAAAGGTATTTATGAATGGGAATCAAAGTGTGTTGAATCGGTTTCAACCAGTTGTTTAAACCTGCCGAGGCCTGGTGCTTGATAATTTACCTCGACTTCGTCTCGGTAAAATTATCAAGAACCAGGCCTCGTTTGGATTAAACCACTAGTTGAAAACCTCTTCACCACACATTGATTCTCTTAATTAATAATGTTGTATATCAATTTACAGTAGGATCTCTGTGCATCTCTCGAGTGAACAGGCTCAAACTCCAGCTTTGTTTCGGTTCAGAGCTCCATCTCACAAATGGATATTCCGTGTCCAATGGGTTAAACCCATACCCTCTTCAAATTTGGTATATGGGGTAATCGTGGTTTAAAGGCAGTGGACACTATTGGTAATTACTCAAAATAATTACTAGCATAAAAATTTACTTGGTAATGAGTAATGGGGAGAGGTTGATGGTATAAAACATTGTGAGAAACGGCTCCCTCTGAAGTTACATAGTTTTCGAGAAAGAAGTATTTTTAAACGAATTTGATTTCGAGACCTCAAGTTTAGAATTTGAGGTCTCGAAATCAACCATCTAAAAGCACACAACTTCGTGTGACAAGGTTTAGATTTTTTCATTATGATCTCGCAACTTCGATGACCGATTGAGCTCAAATTTTCACAGGTTTGTTATTTTATGTATATGTTGAGATACACCAAGTGAGAAGACTGGTCTTTGACAATTACCAATAGTGTCCACTGTCTTTAACAAGCTTAAATTTCAAATTTCAGCTCTATCCGATAAACGGTTTTCGCGCCACGGCATGCTCTTTCTCGCGGATTTCCTGACCTCTGATATTCAAACAACCATAAATCGGTAACCATTGGGTCAAATTGGTTGAAATTGTGCAACAAAATGTAATTTTCCTTTCCAGATGGAACAGCAAGGCCTTCAAGGAAAAAGGTTGGAGGGGTTTGATCTATGAGGGAGTGAGTCCGGAACCAGTCAGTGTGAGTAACATCCTACATCTCAGATCTCATCACTCAATATGCTCTTTTCACACAGTAACCTAGATCAGCCGATCAACGTCTCCTTGTAGAACACATTGCAAGGAACACACATGGGGGCACGTTCTTTCTTGGTTACTGTGTGGAATATAGTATACAAATAATGACTGCTTCGAGTGCTATGGTTAAAACTACGACTCCCGAGGTGATCCCCGGAGCGTTCTATTTTGGAAAATGGAATTGGTCTGGATCACCTGTTATACATTTATAACTGTTGTATCACGAGCCAGCGTCATGAGCGCCATTTTGGCAGTACCGGCGCTTTATAAGACTCCATAATTATGATTATTAGTAGTAGTATTAATAATAACAACAATAAAGACTTGTAATTCGCACATATCCACCCTGCTAGGTGTTCAAGGTGCAGTAAAACCAAAATCAAACAAAAGAAAACAGACACAACAAAATTAATCCTCGAAAATCTGTGACATAAGTTAAGTTTGGAGAAAAGATTTGAATTTTGTTGTACATTGACAAGATCTAAGATTAAGTGGTAGCGAGTTCCAGATGAGTGGCGCAGCTGAAGAAAAAGACCTGTCACCCCACGAGTTGAGACTTGGGCTCAATGAGGAGAAGCATGAAACTGGATCGAGGGGAATGTCCGGCACTGATCATATTACAAAAAAAACTTGAAAAAAACAACTGAAGTAGATTTATGTTAGTCAGCGTTTAAATTGCTCCGGTCTGACAAGAGGTGTGGTTATTTTTTACAGCTAGCTCGACCGTAACCCGGAAAAAAATTATGTTTTTATAATATGAAAGCTCACTGATTAGGAATTTCACCATTTCCCAATTCTCCCTAAAATGATTTTGGTCTGAACGCACCTCCTAACAATGTGCGTCTATATACCATTCCCATTATTTTGAGAACCAAATTTTGTTCGCGTGTTAGTGCTAGATTTTGACTCCCGAAATGGCGGATGGGATGGGCACTTGGGTGTTGTGCAACTATATTTCTAAGGCGATATTGTACGAGTACCTTCTTTTGACCAGGCTTCGTATTTTCTTCTCTGGTTACATATTTTAGTATGGAGGAGGCAGTGCAGCTCAGAGCTCAACATTTCCGTGTCTTGATGCAGCCTTGGGCTTGAAACACCAATCTCAATATGGTATGTTATAAATATTCATGATCTAGCTTGAATATTCATGTTTCAAATGCTACCGGCAGTCTGGGGTACCAGTAGGCCCTATAGTTAGACTGCAGGACTTGCAATTTCACCAATTCCTCTTTCACTTATAATGAATCCTACTAATTTATTCATGTATGTCAACTGAAATTAAAGTCAAAAGACTTTGTAACATTTTCATTCTACAAGAGAAGAAAACCACCACGTAAAATGGTATGAAACAGGACCATAAATTAATATTCATTACTAATCTTGATTATTCAATTGTCTGTACAGAAGCTCAGTGTACAAAGTTTGCGGGAGACATGCCCCCGTTACATCGAGACTTAATCAAGGCATTAGCCATGGGTCCATCTATTCGCCATTTTGGTAAGAAAAGTAGTTGCAGTTGTATGTCGTAATTATGTCGTAACCTTAGGCCGTGCCCGACTTTGGCAGCAACTGTGGCTCGATCATCATGCAGGCATGATATTTTCCTACTTCAAGTCCGATTTCTGATTTGTTGGCCCTCAGAAAAATCAGCAACAATTTTGCTTCAATAGCCTGAAAAGTCTATGAAAGGTTGTAATAAATTAGTAAAGTAAATAGTAAATTTGTCTCTCTTTATTCCAAAACTATTTTTACATTTAGCAGGTCAATTTCCCTTTTATACAGGCCTGATACTTCAAGGAGGGAACAAGGTGATTGCCTCCATGCCCCCTGGTCATTGCCTTGGTGCTCTTGAAATTTCATTATAGGGTGCCCATTACAAAGGAGAAGATGCCTTGGTGCCCTTGCCTCTTCAAAAACGAAGCATACAGGTCTTTGTTTACTAGTTGATACAGTTGTTGTTGTTTTTAAGGAAAGGAATCTTCCTTTACTGTGAAAAAAATCCTAGTGCATGTGTTGGCTGTTTTCAGAAACATTGTCGCAGCACTTTTCATTTTTCGTTTTCATTTTTTCCCAAGCTACTTTTTGCAACAATTCCAGAGCTCTTCAAGCCTACAAGGACTGTCTGACAGCAGTCATTGAGTTTCGTTCTGCACACATTCAAATAGTTACAGAGTAAGCATGCTATCCTTTATTTATTTTGTATTGTTGCTGCGCCTATAGAACACTTTTTGTGCTTGAAAGTCAAGGGCCTCAAAATTGGGCCATGGTTGGACATATTTTAAATCTGTCTCGCACTATAGACCTTTTGCAATGCGCAGCGTACTCACATGGCCTATCCTGTGTGTCATTTTGGGTGACAAAATCGTATACAAACATGCATACAAGAGAGTTAACACCATAGAGCTATTATACAAATTAATGATGAATGTTTATGAGTGCAATGGTGCGAATATGTTCTTGAGTTGAAAGATGGAATGTTCTAGGAGCCGAGTTGAGTAGGACATTCCATCTTTCAACGAATTAACATATTATTTGCACTATTGCACGAATGAAAACCATTCATTGTTTGTTTTATATAACATGCAAGTAGATCTTTGTAATTTTGTTTGGAGGATACAACTTTCAAAACAAACAAAGCGTATGCCTATACAATTTTTAATTGTGAAAGTTACACCCGTTTCTTGTTGGATTCAACAGTGGCAATGTGCGTTCTGTACAGCTACTTTGAAATGCAGTCGTAGATATAGAATAAAACACAAAGGTAGACATGATAAGTTGGCCTAGGTAATTCGTTAGGATCTGTGCAAGACATGAGGTGTCCAAGTGACTGCAAAATGGTACGACCGTGTTCCGGAGAAAGGTACAGAGAGTCAAGGTACAGAGGTCAAGATCCTCTGGGACTTTAACATTCAGACTGATCATGTTATGGAACATAGGCGTCAGGATGTTGTAGTTTTAGATAATACAAAGAAGATGTGCCATCTCATTGACATAGCTGTACCGGGAGATTTAAGGGTATAGCTTCAAAGGAGATGGACAAGATCCAAACGTACCGAGACCTGGTCAGGGAACTTCGTAAGATTTGGCAGGTGAAAGTGAAAGTAGTTCCTGTGGTGGTTGGAACGCTCGGCACCATTCCGAAAGCACTGGGGAAACATCTGGACAAAATAGGGACAAATATGAGAATATATCTGTTGCAGAAGGCGGCGCTGTTGGGAACAGCGAGGATCCTAAGAAAGACCCTCGAGATATAAGGCTTTGGGACGTAGCCCGAAGCGAGGAGTTCACAAATGAAAATATGATCTTTCTTTTGTATGCTGTGATAAGATGAAATAATAAAAAATAATAATAAATTTGAAAACCTCCCTGATTCTGGAAACTTGTTCTCCATCATTATGTTGGATGTTCTAAATCTCCCTGATTGCAAGAAGCAAATGTTGGCAATTTGTTGATTGGTTTGAAAGTTTGACCTGATTTTTATTACACTCAACATTAACATCAACATCAGACATCCTAAATGCTCTGTAGGGCGCCGCAATATTGACCTAGATGTTACCTGGGGCCGGTTTCATAGAGCTGCTAAGCACAAATCATAAAATTTCTTCCTTGATACAAATCAGGATTACCAACCAAATTTCAATTTGTTGCAAAAGGAAGTAACCTGAAGTTTTTAAACAATATTGATGGATCATTTTGTCTGTATAGGTACGTCATTGTCATGTCTCATCGGAAAGATAACGATGAGAAATACGCCAAACAGGGGGCATATGGCACTGGTGGAATGGGTAAGGTTAATTCTTCAATTCAGAGTAAAGCAATGGTAACTGTCAACTAAGTCATCCTCTGTGGCTAGGTTCAAACTATCTTATAAAAACGGTCATTATTTCCCAGTATGTGACATATATAGTTTCTATAGTTTCTAAACCAATATTCTCATTGTTTTTGCTTACTTTGTCATTGTAATTTTCTCCAGTAGTTTGTTCGTATGTATGTATGTATGTTTGTCTGTCTGTCTGTCTGTCTGTCTGTCTGTTTGTCTGTCTGTCTGTCTGTCTGTCTGTCTGTTTGTTTCGTCTTTGTATTGTCTTAAGCATGTACCTTTAGTTTATGTATTTTGTTATGTAAAGGCAAGCCGCTACAAGTCACCTGGCTTATGTTGGGCCTTGTTTTCACGCGCTTCCCGCCAGTTTATTCATTTTCTGTCTTTTATATATACATGTATGTCATTACTGTGTAGTTCTATAATATTGTTGAAATGTTTTGTGGAAATAAATGTATATTGAATTGAATTGAATTAAACAAGAAAAAATAAACGGGTAAATTTTACATAATTTTGGTGTTGAACACAGACAAATTGACTAGAGTGGGATTTGAACCATACAACCAACTAAGCTACCTAGTTCTAGTGTTTGCGGTCTTTCTATTTTTTATCAATATTTTTGTTCAGGCGCATTAGTCGAAAGCCATCATTATGTATAACTGCCGTATGGCCAGGGATCAGGGATTTAATTGATAAAGTTTTTCTTTTCAGCGATTATGAAGTTTTTAAAAGGCCTGCGAAGCACTGTGAAGACAGCATTCGATTTGGTGGATGAAGGAACTGAGATTAACTAACACTCATAAATAGCTCAGACAGTTTCGCTATTCCTATTGGTGGAGAGCGCGTCACGTGGGTGTGTATAAACCTTTGTTTATGACCGGTAAAAAGTGTTGAAACATGGGCGTGACACGCGAGCTTGCACCTGTGCTTATAAGACAGTTTCTTCATTCCTATTGGTCGAGAGCAACGGCTAAAACAGATGCCACATCACGCGATACGCGCGACGCGCACAGCATTCCCTTATAAGGAGTTGTTTACCCGAGGGCGGCGGAGGGCTTTACCATTTCATAGCTGGAGGGGTGTTGTGTTGAAAGAAATCATTGCAAAATTAAAATTGTTTTATTTTACTTTTTGACCAAAAAGTGTTGATGTTTTTGACCGAAAAGGTATTTATGAATGGGAATCAAAGTGTGTTGACTCGGTTTTCAACTAGTGGTTTAAACCCGCCGAGGCCTGGTGCTTGATAATTTACCTCGACTTTGTCTCAGTAAAATTATCAAGAACCAGGCCTCGTTGAGATTAAACTATAGTTGAAAACCTCTTCACCACACATTGATTCCGTTAGTAATAAGTAATAAGAACAACTAGACTTGTAGTGTTTGTATTAGTGCACACAATCGCGGGTACACTTTTTGTTAAAAGACACCAGCATAACAATATATAAATATTGAGTAACTCATCTTTGCAGATCTTGTATTCGACAATTTCCAGCTCTTTTTATTTATCAGTGCCGCAGCGATTCGATAACATTGAGATAACTGCTACATCAGTGGTTTTCAAACTGATGTTCATAAAATGGACACGAAAAATCATTTGTACCCTTGATTGTGGATTGGCTGTGTACATTTTGTGTGACAGGTGAAAACTGTATGATTTTGTTTTCTGCTGTTTGGTTTTGTAATCTCTGTTAAATTGTGTAAGTCTTTTTTTGGTTTTTTTACATAAATCGAGGTAGATCTCCTTGGCTTTACTCTATTATTTTTATTACTTCTTTGTGTTTCATGCCATTAGATTTCATTTTAGAGTTTATTGCATCTAAAGGAATGTTCTTTAGAATTGAATAGAATAGAATAATGTTTTATTGTCACTTGTAAAAAAAAAAAAAATATTAGTACAGTGAAATTCGTTTTGGTTTTGCGTGTCTAAAAATATTTTGTTATATACAAATACACTAAAAATTAACCATTTACAAAAATACATGGAAATATAATATAAACAACTCTAAAAAGTATTACAATTTCAGGCGAAATGCGAAAGATAAAAATAGTACGATAGAATTAAAATCAGAAATAGACATTCATGATTAAAACCTGTCATTTAGAACACGAACAGCTGTGGGATAAAAACTCTGCAAAGACCGCATGGGCTGAAAGAGGGAATGTGCTGGGTGAAACTGATCATCTACTATACTTTAGCCAATCTTAACCTTATTTTAGCACCCATGGTCATTGTTTATTGGAACAACCACAAATAGTCTCATTTTGCATATCCTTTGTATTGCTTGTTGTTTCATATTTATTCATTAGCTTAGTCGTAGCCCAGGAATGCAGTACACTGGTTCCTGTCGGTCTTTTTCATAATCTTAGTAAAGTTGTTCTCATGACACCATTTGCGAGGTGTTAAGTTTTAAAGAGGTATAGTTTTGTACAGCGCTGGCTGAGTGCAGTTTCCACTGTTAAAAAATTGAATAAAACACATTACAACCCTCCATGTTACAACATACCCCATAGTGTTGTTTGCAGTCTTAATTTTTGAGCCTGTTACATTTGTATCAGAAAATCTCGGTGTCGCTGTCGCTGTCGCTGTCGCTGTCGTCCATTGCAAACATTAATTTGGTTGAAAAAGATCGTTTCCATTACCAATGGAACACCCAATATATTGCAGATGTCGTGACAGTGCTCACTGCACGTTCTAGTCAGTACATTCTTTCCAATGTATAACTACATCTTGAGCATGAACTTCTACAAGCTCAATGGTCCATCCTAGCAGTCTTGGATAAGACCATGGTCTAATCCAACGGAAATGAATGAAGATTTCATCAAGCTCTATATCAACATCCACTCTGAAGACGATGTTTAGATCCTGATTGATAAGATCACTGTCAAATTAATGTTCAATAATTTTTTTGATAAAAACGCTGCATTATGCTGCAAGATGTATTACATCATCAACAGCTTATATCACGAATTAGTGGATGAGAGATGTATCATCTGCTTCAAAAACGAGCAGTAGACTTGCCAAGTCTCCGAGCAATTCGATGTAATTGTGCCTTGTGACTAAAACAAGAACTAGCGAATCAAGAGTACGTCCACACCGTTAATTGAGTCCCAATAGTATTCTGCGCAAGCATGCTCCATTTTCGTAAGATAGTGTGGACCCTTTAGAGGTGCACTGTACGGTGTGGGTGATTGCAAATAGAATACACTGAACGGCCTGGATTTGATTTCTCTACGAAAGTGGTAAGGTGGCTCACTTTTATCATGTGATATTGTGTGATCACAGCAGTTACATTGGCTCCCGGTCAAAGAGAGAGTAACTTTCAAAGTTTTAGTTACTGTGTTTAAATGTCTCCTAGGAATAGCACCAGGCTACTTATCATCTTGCCTTGCTCTCTACCAACCGCCACGCTCAAGCTTGCGATCAGCTTCTGACAACACGCGCCTAACCGAACACCCAACCATCAGAACACTCTCATCTGCTCACAACCGGACTTTCTCCTTTATTGCTCCGCGAATATGGAACAACCTCCCAGTACGCATCAGAAATTGTAACTCTTTGCCTTTATTCAAAAAATCTCTAAAAACTCACTTGTATCAGATGTAATTTAATGTATTTATAGTTCCATTGGTCTTGCTCTTTTCAGCGCTTTGATCTTGATGTAAAGGCGCTTTATAAATATTTAGTTGTATGAATGTATCCAAGTGAGACTCCTTAACATTTTTGAAGAGAAATCAAATCCAGGCCGTCACACTGATATTTGCGTTCACCCATGGAGGTAGAATGGTCCACCAAATCTCACATTTGCTAACAGGGCAATACTTTACAAAATCCAAACTGTTTCACCATTAAAACGTTATTGTCAGTTCTTTGAAAGGAAGTTGTAAGACACATCATCTCCGCCAAAGATTATAGAGCGCCGTAGGCGCAAGATGCGGAACTCGGGCTGAAATGTGACATCCCACTGGACGCCATTTCGGCAAGTAACTCCTTTGATACAACAATAGATTAGTGCAGATTAGTGCAGACAATGACCATTTCTATCAATGGGAAACAAAACATTCACTTGCTGAAATGGCGCCCATACGTATTTCATGTTCCAGCATGCAAAAGCTTCAGTTCCGCGTCTTGCGCCTTCGGCGCTCTATAATCTTTGATCTCCACTCACGTCACTCACCCATTGAGGCCCACGCATGCTCATTTGCCGATTACACTTGATCCTATCAATGCTATATGTCTCCGAGGCCCAGGTACCTAGAATGGAAGACATTCTTCTGTTAGAGTCAGCAGATTTTGATTTACTGTTTTAGACGAACTTGAATGTTTTCCAAAAAGTATTAAAGGCTGTGAACATCTAACCTCGTGGTAAGAAGCATCGTAGAATGGTTGATATTATAAAACTGTCTTCAAAATGACGATTTTGAAGTTCTGTAGTCTCGGAGAAAGTGGTAATTTTTCACAAAAGGCTTCATGCAAGAAGCATTTCAAGAGTATGCACCATCTGAACGCACATAGTATTCTATTCAACTAATTGTGTAGTTTTCATCATTTGTTTGCAACTTTGATGACCAATTGTGTCCCAAATTTCACAGGTTTGCTATTCTCATTCATATCTTGGAAAGCAGCAAGTGAGGATATTGTCTTCCACAATTACCAAAAGTATACACTGCCTTTAATGTATGCTGCACCTGTTTTACGACAACGCACGTTCTTGTGACCCCGCGACTCCTCGCGACTGTATTAGAACTGTTTTCACTTGGCGTCAGTTGTAGCAAAAGGCTCGTTGTAAACGCAGCTTGTATGTTGTGGAGATCAAGAAAGAGACATGGATTCTAATAATTTGCCTGAAAATCATCTGATCTGGTCAAAGAAGAACTCTAGCAAAAATTGTTGGTGTTGGTTTTTGGCGGGAACGCTCCTAAACCTTACTGTAACGTCACTGATTGTTGGGCCGATGCTGTTCTATGTTCACGTAGAACTGCAGTCTGTTAAGGTAAAAACGAGTCATTGCTATATTATTGTCATTTTATATTTCTGGGAGGATGAGTTAACAAAAGTGATTGCAATCCTGAGGAGACCTGTCAACAATTAAATGATATGTGAACCAGCAACACTGGAGTAAACTACCTCTCTTTTACTATAAGTGTTCTAACGGCAAACAATATTATGGTGTATCTTGCTCAAGGACACACGTCTCACGACCGGGACTCGAGCCCACACACAAGAACATCACAGGTTGAGTCGAGTGCTTGCAACCAGTGGGCCTCGTCACGCCACAAAATCAGGCTGGTCGACGAGGATAAGCTTGGACCACCACAGGTCAATTAATAGTTTCAATCCAAATCTCACGAGACTTTGACTTGTTCCCACTCGGGGCTGCCTCTCAGATAATATGGGTTCCAAACTACCGAATCAAACAACAAACATGTTTATAATAAGCCATGTGTATATTTATGTGTGTTGATCTGTGAAATGTTGGTTTAATACGAATTTGGGACCAGTTACTTTTCCATGAAGATCGATTGTTTATCTTGGACAAACATGTCACCACCAACGAAGCCACTGTGCATCAAGGTACTCCTACTCCCGAAGTGAATGGTCAGACTTCGAAGAAAGCCCAACTGCGAATACGGAGAGATCATGAACCACATATGTCTACTGAGAACGGCCATGCTGAGGGGAATATGACGTTTCAATCGGGATTTCATACTCCCCAAACTGGTAAGAATCGAAGGAGGAAAGTTAAAGGAGCTGTCCTCGACATTTATCTGTAATGTGCAAAAAGCAAGTGAAGTAACATTTATGGCGTTTTAAACCCATTTCTAGCCCTCGACGTATTTTTTCGTTGCCTCGGAACGTAAATTTGCTTTCTCGAAATATATGCGATTGCTTACTTCGGTCGAGTGGTGTCCTCGAATCACTATGGTCCGCTATGCCTTTTTGTTCCCCATTGCCGCCTAATCGAAATCTACTGACTCCAAACCTACGGTCAATGTCAGTGTAGGTAAGTGCAGGTCCTCCAGATTTCCTCCTCCCATGCTTAGGGGTCAGTAGAAAAAAATGATACTGGATCGTCTTTGCTCCTGTGGCAGTGGCTACACACAAATATATCCTTCTCTGCCTAAGTTTTGATGAGCGCTTGGGCAGGACTCCATATAGGAATTTGTTGGTAATGTCTTGACTCCAATGGATATTTTATGGAGCTGTTCTTAGCAGCCATGTGTAGCACTTGTTTTTCGCCGTTTGGGAGTAAGAGTCCATGCAAAATCATATCGAGGGAACGAAACACTTTTGTTAAGTCTAAGAAGCCCGCGGGTCATGACATAGTTATAAAGGAATATTCTTCGCGATGAAGGAATCCTTGCCCTAATATTTCATATTTCAGACCCACTTGGAATTTACTCTCCAGTTTTAACTTGCCGAGACGGAAAAGATGGGAAGGATGGCAGAGACGGTCGTGACGGAAAGAACGGAGAAGTTGGACGGGATGGAAGGGACTGCCACCCTGGACAACCCACTAGTCCATTACAACCTATTGGACCGGGACAACCCGGTGAGCCAGGACCACCCGGTGAGCGAGGCCAACCCGGTAAGCAAGGACCAAGTGGTGAGACAGGACAACATGGTGAAAGAGGACCACGCGGTGAGGCAGGGCCACAAGGACAACAGGTAGTTTTTACAACTTGAATTCTTGTTTACATGTTTAAAGACACTGGACATTATTTGTCAAATACCAGTCTTCTCACTACATATGCACAAAATGACAAACCTGTGAAAATTTGCGCTCAATTAGTCGTCGAAGTTGCGAGTCCCATGAAGTTGTGTGCAATCATGCTTGATTTCGAGACCTCAAAATCTTATTCTGAAGCCTCGAAATCAAGTTGGTGGAAACTAACTTCTTTCTCGAAAACTATGTTACTTCAGAGGGAGCCGTTTCACACAATGTGTTATACTATCAACATCTCCCCAATACTCGTTACCAAGCAAGGTTTAATGCTAACAATTACCACAAGTGTCCACTGCCTTTAAATTGCAGCAGGGTACCTGTTTAGTTCCTTTAAGAAATCTTATTTTCGTACAATCTCTTTGTAGTAACCACAAGTATAGTTTTTGTTTTAGGCGGTATCCGAAAGTATACCAAAATAGGTGTATTGTGGAGTGAGTGCTATAAACAATATTTTGTTGTAGTACTCGTACTCGGCTAGCACAGAACTCCCCTCAATAGTCGACTCTGTGAACTCGAATTCTAATTCGCGTGGTCAACCTACCGAAACTTTTCTCAATTCGGAGATAGAATCGATTATGTGTGTCACCGTAAAGAAGCAACGCAATGGCCGCCATTGGGTCTGCGTATAGACCAACCGTGTACCACCTGACAAAGATGAGTCTCCGAATATTCTGATTCATGTTGTGTCGGTTACAATACTGTACAATTGCAATAGTGCTTTTAAGCTTTAGCCAAATTGATTATTATAGCAAAGTTGAGCAAATGGTTTACAAGTAACCAAACTAAGAGGTCGAATTTTTATTATAATTGTTTTCTTAGTTATACTGTTAAGTTCAATTTTCCCTTCAAAATTGCTAAAATTGACTTTCCCAACAACGTGTATAGTCACAAACAAAGTATTTGAAGATACATACTAAGGCACACGTAAAAGTTATGGTTGAGACTAATTTGTTGAAGACCACATTTCAAATGATAACTAATGGTTAAGATCTCCTTAACCGATTTGGCTGTGTGTAGGTATATAAGGTTCTCAGCTAAATCCAAAACATTTCATGTTGAATCTTAGATTTCGTGAAGTATAAATAACTTGTTTGTCTATGATATGGCAGGGGCGTAGTTCTTCAGGACCGACATACATTCGGTGGGGAAGAACCACTTGTCCAAACCAGGCAGGCACAGAGCTCGTATATCAAGGTAGGTTTATCTCGAGATTTGCCGAACTTTAGCGCTACCGTCACAAAGAGTCGTTCTCTTGTAGTAGTACTACTCATTTACATTATTCACATATAACTGTACAGGAGTCCTGCACTATGCAAAAATGCTAATATCAAGAGGACTTTCTTGGCAGGTTATGGTGCTGGTGCATATTATGACCATAAGGGAGGGACTTCGGATCTCTTATGTCTCCCAACTGATCCAGATGTACCTGCTTCATACAGAGATGGATTCCAAGAAAACTCACGCCTTTATGGAATGGAATACCAAGTCTACTCATTTGACCCATTTTCTCACGAGAACTCCGAAGTTATTAACGACAATGACGTGCCTTGTGCGGTGTGTCGTCTCACCAATCGAAGCACTCAGGTGTTGTTTCCCGCCAAGAACGAATGTCCTGACAACTGGACAAAGGAATACAAGGGTTACCTCATGTCAGCTCACAAGGTCAACGCGAGGAAGCAAGCTGTATGTGTGGATGAGGCACCGGAAGCTATCCCAGGCAGTCAGGCCAATGTTAACGGGGCGCTCCTTCACTTGATGGAAGCTGCATGCGGGGCCCTCCAGTGCCCTCCGTATGTTGATGGTCGTGAAATACAGTGCGTGATCTGTAGCATTTGAATTACGGCACTGAAGGCATCGAAGTATGCTGTTTATATCGGCTATTTTTGTTTAAAGGCAGTGGACACTATTGGTAATTACTCAAAATAATTATTAGCATAAAACCTTTCTTGGTGACGATGGGAAGAGGTTGATGGTATCAAACCTTGTGAGAAACAGCTCCCTCTGAAGTGCCATAGTTTTCGAGAAAGAAGTAATTTTCCACGAATTTGATTTCAAGACCTCAAGTTTAAAGTCACCTGGAAGTGGTATTTTTTCAAAATAAAGCTTTTGTCACTAATATATGTGTTTTGATGAGTGGAATGTGAATAAACAGTTAACTAAGGTTTTAAAAAATCAGTTCGTATGTTATTTACAAATTTAAGAGTAGACCCCGACCCGAGAGGGCGCTGTTCGTGACGTCAATCGAGGCAGACTTTGCCTGTAATGCGTAGAGTAAACACAAGTGCAAGTACATGTACGCACCAAGTGGTGAGTTTGTACGTTAAAAAAAAAAAGTTTTTTCCGGCAATGCCGACCAGGTGTATTGTTGCTGAATGCAGAAAAACACTCTTCGAAATTTACCAACTCACGACTTGGACGTACATGTACTTTGCACGTGTGTTTACTATACGCATTGCAGGCAAAGTCTGCCTCGATTGACGTCACAAAAGGTGTAGGCGGAGTCAGCCCCCCAAACAACTTTATATATTTTTCAAACATTTAAATCGTCACAAACAATTACTAAAAAAATAGTTTTATTGTTCGTAAGCATATACTCTTATGGTTGAAAGAAAACAAATTCTATTTCCAGGTGACTTTCAAACTTGAGGTCTCGAAATCAACCATCTAAACGCACAGAACTTCGTGTGACAAGGGTGTTTTTTCTTTCATTATTATCCCGCAAGTTCGATGACTGATTGAGCTTAAATTTTCACAGGTTTGTTATTTTATGCATATGTTTGAGATACACCAACTGTGATGAAGGCTAGTCTTTGACAATTACCAATAGTGTCCACTGGCTTTTAAGCACTGATTACATGTCATTATCATGTTTTGCAAATATGCAGCGTTTGTTTCAATTACTTGTAAAATGCTAGGCTGACAGATTATGACTTTTAGACGTTCCGGCCATAAGCATTGCCATAATTTGGAAAGGTACCAACTCAACTCCATAGTATTTTATGTAGTCAATTAAAGGGGTTGTTCAAGTATCTTTTGCCTCTTGAGGGCGTGTGTTAAACAACTTTACGTTGTGCGACAAGTATGGGTCATTCCGTGTCAGACCAACGCACTTTTTGATTATCTCTTGTCTTCCGATTTTGATAAAAATTACTGTGCTTGTAGGTCCTAATGAGCAAAGTATGCACACCAGCCCGATCGGACTTACCGTGTGGTCAGGGCAGAAACCACTAAAATCTGACGTTTTTAGGGTAAAATACCACCTTTTTGGTAAAAATATGTCATAACCATGTCAATTCTCATCACACATATGCAAATTTGGTATCAAAATGATGAGTATTGCATGCTGAAATCAATTCTTTTGTCAAAAATAAAAGGCCTTAAGTTATTACGTGTTACTTGTTCGTTCTTAGCGAGTTGCGTCATATTCACGACGCACTCGTAACTTCAATCGAGTGCGTAAGTCCTTACTAGTGCTACGTGGGGTGTTTTCGGCTTCGTAGCGAAGGAGAACAACTTTTAATATGTTATAAAATCCTTGTGAAGTTTTCTCAAACATTGCGACATTTTTGAGAAGGTGCAACCTATTTGTTATCTATTTTTAATAATTTTTTCTTGATTTATATTATTTTATTTCATCATTTTATATTAAGTTTTTATTTATTTGTTTACTTTTTTTATTCGTTTATTTTATTTTGTATTTATTATGACTATTAGTTGTTATGGTTATTAGTTTACTACTATTATTGTACTTTCTTATTTTAATTTAGTTGTGTTCTGTGTATTACTGTTTTGGTTTTAATTTAGTTCGTCTGGTTGGTGTTTCTGCTCTTGTTTGGTTATGCGGGGTTTTAAAGTTGCTTAGGGTAGTTTCTGTCTAAACGTTTTTTTTTTACTTGCCATGATTTGTGTTTCATTAAAATTGTACTGGTAGTAGTGATTAGTAACAACAACAACTCGATAGTTCAGCGGTAACCTGCTACATTTTGTACTCTTGTTTTTTTTGCATGTTGATGTCGTGTGAAAGCTTGCGAAATCTCTGAATGTCATTCCAATGCGGTGAACCGCTTTGGTAGTTCTGAGGACTTTTCCAACACAGTTTCTCAGCGAAATTTGTTGTTAAGCACCGACCAATTAAATGCAACAATGTCAACTAAATTCACTATCTCAGTAGGCGGGACAACGGTCTTTCTCCTTACTTTAGTCCGGCGCTCCATGTTTGACGATACCATCCAGTCACTGTATAAATGCTCGTTTTGGACAATCAGGTCACGCTCCAGTGGAATACATAACAATTACATGACTGTTCAGCTCAAGCGCGTTCCTGCTTTAGAAGGCGTTACGAGAGGTTTAGTAAGTAACACAGTAATAAAGCGATAAGAATGCTTCATGAATAACACTTAAGGGCTTACTAAAGTCTTACTAAAGTCTTACTAAGAGCCACCTAAGTGACCAATTAACGAGGGCTTTATGAATAAGACCCCTAGTTACCTGTCTTTAGATGCGATTAACAATACAACATTTTTGCTGTAATGTGTACATCCATTGCAAATAAATATTGTAAGTTTTTGCCTTGCTCGAAAAACGGGACTCGATACTAAACTTTGTTAATTTGGTTGAAAAATATCGTTTACATTATCAATGAAACATCCAATATACTGCAGATGTCGTGATTGTGCGCATTATATCACTACATCTTTTGCAAGAACTTTAAGCTCATCAGCCCATCCTTTTGTCTTGGATAAGACCACCGGGACCGAGTGAGGATTTCATCAAGCTCTATATCAACATCAACTGTCTAGAAATGTTTAGATCCTGATTGATGCTAATTGTCAAATGTTCAATTTGATAACGACGCTTTCTTTAAGAACATTGCATTACAGCATCAACAGCTGATACCAACACGAATTACTGGAGGTGAGATATTGTATATCATCTGATTAAAAACGAACAGTAGACTTGCCCAGGCTCCAAGCAATTCGATTGTGCGCATTATAAGGCTGAAACAAGAACTACATGTATATATGATTGCAAACAGAATACACTGTGAACGGCCTGGATTTGATTTCTCTACGAATGGTAAGGTGGCTCACTTGGATAATGTGACATTGTATGATCACGTCCAATTGAGCCCCCTTAACATTTTTGTAGAGAAATCAAATCCAGGCCGTCACAGTGATATTTGCGTCCACCCATGGAGGTAGAATGGTCCACCAAATCTCACATTTGCTAACAGGGCAATACTTTACAAAATCAAAACTTTCTCACCATTAAAACATTATTATCAGTTCTTTGAAAGGAAGGTGTAAGACACATCATCTCCACCATCGGCGCTCTATAATCTTTGATCTCCACTCACGTCACTCACCCATTGAGACCCACGCATGGTCATTTGCCGATTACACTTGATCCTATCAATGCTATATGTCTCCGAGGCCCACACCTAGAATGGACGGCATTCTTCTGTCAGCAGATTTTGATTTACTGTTTTAGACGAACTTGAATGTTTTCCAAAAAGTATTAAAGGCAGGGTTTGCTTTTGGTATTTACTCAACTAGGTTGTGACCATCTAACCTCGTGGTAAGAAGCACCGTACAATGGTTGATATTATAAAACTGTCTTTAAAATGACCATTTTGAAGTTCTGTAGTCTCGGAGAAAGTGGTCATTTTTCACAAAAGGCTTCATGCAAGAAGCATTTCAAGAGTATGCAGCATCTGAACGCACATAGTATTCTATTCAACTAATTGTGTCGTTTTCATCATTTGTTTGCAACTTTGATGACAAATTGTGTCCCAAATTTCACAGGTTTGCTATTCTCATTCATATCTTGGACTAAAGCAGCAAGTGAGGATAATGTCTTCCACAATTACCAAAAGTATACACTGCCTTTAATGTATGCTGCACCTGTTTTACAACAACGCACGTTCATGTGACCCCGCGACTCCTCGCCGCTGTATTAGAACTGTTTTCCCTTGGCGTCAGTTGTAGCAAAAGGCTCGTTGTAAACGCAGCTTGTATGTTGTGGAGATCAAGAAAGAGACATGGATTCTAATAATTTGCCTGGAAATCATCTGATCTGGTCAAAGAAGAACTCTAGCAAAAATTGTTGGTGTTGGTTTTTGGCGGGAACGCTCCTAAACCTTACTGTAACGTCACTGATTGTTGGGCCGATGCTGTTCTATGTTCACGTAGAACTGCAGTCTGTTAAGGTAAGAAGGAGTCATTGCTATATTATTGTCATTTTATATTTCTGGGAGGATGATTTAACAAAAGTGATTGCAATCCTGAGGAGACCTGTCAACAATTAAATGATATGTGAACCAGCAACACTGGAGTAAACTAAGTGTTCTAACGGCAAACAATATTATGGTGTATCTTGCTCAAGGACACACGTCTCACGACCGGGACTCGAACCCACACACAAGAACATCACAGGTTGAGTCGAGTGCTTGCAACCAGTGGGCCTCGTCACGCCACAAAATCAGGCTGGTTGACGAGGATAAGCTTGGACCACCGCAGGCCAATTAATAGATTCAATCCAAATCTCACGAGACTTTGACTTGTTCCCACTCGGGGCTGCCTCTCAGATAATATGGGTTCCAAACTACCGAATCAAACAACAAACATGTTTATAATAAGCCATGTGTATATTTATGTGTGTTGATCTGTGAAATGTTGGTTTAATACGAATTTAGGACCAGTTACTTTTCCATGAAGATCGATTGTTTATCTTGGGCAAACATGTCACCACAAACGAAACCACTGTGCAACAAGGTACTCCTACTCCCGAAGTGAATGGTCAGACTTCGAAGAAAGCCCAACTGCGAATACGGAGAGATTATGAACCACATATGTCTACTGAGAACGGCCATGCTGAGGGGAATATGACGTTTCAATCGGGATTTCATACTCCCCAAACTGGTAAGAATCGAAGGAGGAAAGTTAAAGGAGCTGTCCTCGACATTTATTTGTAATGTGCAAAAAGCAAGTGAAGTAACATTTATGGCGTTTTGCCCTCGACGTATTTTTTCGTTGCCTCGTAACGTAAATTTGCTTTCTCGAAATATATGCGATTGCTTACTTCGGTCGAGTGGTGTCCTCGAATCACTATGGTCCGCTATGCCTTTTTGTTCCCCATTGCCGCCTAATCGAAATCTACTGACTCCAGACCCACGGTCAATGTCAGTGTAGGTAAGTGCAGGTCCTCCAGATTTCCTCCTCCCATGCTTAGGGGTCAAAAGAAAATTGTTTGATACTGGATCGTCTTTGCTCCTGTGGCAGTGGCTACACACAAATATATCCTTCTCTGCCTAAGTTTTGATGAGAGCTTGGGCAGGAATCCATATAGGAATTTGTTGGTAATATCTTGACTCCAATGGATATTTTATGGAGCTGTTCTTAGCAGCCATGTGTAGCACTTGTTTTTCGCCGTTTGGGAGTAAGAGTCCGTGCAAAATCATATCGAGGGAACGAAACACTTTTGTTAAGTCCAAGAAGCCCGCGGGTCCTGACATAGTTATAAAGGAATATTCTTCGCGATGAAGGAATCCTTGCCCTAATATTTCATATTTCAGACCCACTTGGAATTTACTCTCCAGTTTTAACTTGCCGAGACGGAAAAGATGGGAAGGATGGCAGAGACGGTCGTGACGGGAAGAACGGAGAAGTTGGACGGGATGGAAGGGACTGCCACTCTGTACAACCCGCTAGTCCATTACCACCCATTGGACCGGGACAACCAGGTGAGCCAGGACCACCCGGTGAGCCAGGATTACCCGGTGGGCGAGGCCAACCCGGTAAGCAAGGACCAAGTGGTGAGACAGGACAACATGGTGAAAGAGGACCACGCGGTGAGCCGGGACCTTCTGGTGAGACAGGACCAACTGGTGAGACAGGACTTCATGGTGAGCGAGGCCAACCCGGTAAGCAAGGACCAAGTGGTGAGGCAGGACAACCTGGTGAACGAGGGCCTCGCGGTGAGCCGGGACCTTCTGGTGAGACAGGACCAACTGGTGAGCCAGGATTACCCGGTGGGCGAGGCCAACCCGGTAAGCAAGGACCAAGTGGTGAGACAGGACAACATGGTGAAAGAGGACCACGCGGTGAGGCAGGGCCACAAGGACAACAGGTAGTTTTTACAACTTGAATTCTTGTTAACATGTATAAAGACACTGGACATTATTTGTCAAATACCAGTCTTCTCACTTGGTGTAACTCTACATATGCACAAAATGACAAACCTGTGAAAATTTGAGCTCAATTAGTCGTCGAAGTTGCGAGTTAATAATGAAAGAAAAACATCCTTGTCACATGAAGTTGTGTGCAATCATGCTTGGTTTCGAGACCTCAAAATCTTATTCTGAAGTCTCGAAATCAACTTGGTGGAAACTAACTTCTTTCTCGAAAACTACGTTGCTTCAGAGGGAGCCGTTTCACACAATGTTTTATACCATCAACAGCTCCCCATTACTCGTTACCAAGCAAGGTTTAATGCAAACAATTATTTTGAGTAATTACCACAAGTGTCCAGCAGGGTACCTGTTTAGTTCCTTTAAGAAATCTTATTTTCGTACAATCTCTATGTAGTAACCACAAGTATAGTTTTTGTTTTAGGCGGTATCCGAAAATATACCAAAATAGGTGTATTTGGAGTGAGTGCTATAAACAATATTTTGTTGTAGTACTCGTACTCGGCTAGCACAGAACTCCCCTCAATAGTCGACTCTGTGAACTCGAATTCTAATTCGCGTGGTCAACATACCGATACTTTTCTCAATTCGGAGACAGAATCGATTATGTGTGTCACCGTAAAGAAGCAACGCAATAGCCGCCATTGGGTCTGCGTACAGACCAACCGTGTACCACCTCACAAAGATGAGTCTACGAATATTCTGATTTATGTTGTGTCGGTTACAATACTGTACAATTGCAATAGTGCTTTTAAGCTTTAGCCAAATTGATTATTATAGCAAAGTTGAGCAAATGGTTTACAAGTAACCAAACTAAGAGGTCGAATTTTTATTATAATTGTTTTCTTAGTTATACTGTTAAAGGAACACGTTGCCTTGGATCGGACGAGTTGGTCAAAACAAAAGCGTTTTTAACCGTTTTTTATATAATGCATATGGTTGAAAAGATGTTTTAAAAGTAGCATACAATGATCCACACAAGTTTGCCTCGAAATTGCGTGGTTTTCCTTCTACTGTGCGAACTATCACCGTCGGCCATTTATGGGAGTCAAAATTTTGACCCCCATAAATGGCCGACGTGTTAGTCGACGAGGTAAAAGGAAAACCACGCAATTTCGAGGCATGTTTGTGTGGATCATTGTATTCTACTTTTACAACATCTTTCTACCCATATGCATTTTATAAAAAACGGTTACAAACGTTTTTCAAAGACCAACTCGACCGATCCAAGGCAACGTGTTCCTTTAAGTTCAATTTTCCCTTCAAAATTGCTAAAATTGACTTTCCCAACAACGTGTATAGTCACAAACCAAAGTATTTGAAGATACAAACTAAGGCACACGTAAAAGTTATGGTTGAGACTAATTTGTTGAAGACCACATTTCAAATGATAACTAATGGTTAAGATCTCCTTAACCGATTTGGCTGTGTGTAGGTATATAAGGTTCTCAGCTAAATCCAAACCATTTCATGTTGAATCTTAGATTTCGTGAAGTATAAATAACTTGTTTGTCTATGATATGGCAGGGGCGTAGTTCTTCAGGACCGACATACATTCGGTGGGGAAGAACCACTTGTCCAAACCAGGCAGGCACAGAGCTCGTATATCAAGGTAGGTTTATCTCGAGATTTGCCGAACTTTAGCGCTACCGTCACAAAGAGTCGTTCTCTTGTAGTAGTACTACTCATTTACATTATTCACATATAACTGTACAGGAGTCCTGCACTATGCAAAAATGCTAATATCAAGAGGACTTTCTTGGCAGGTTATGGTGCTGGTGCACATTATACACAAAAGGGAGGGACTTTGGATCTCTTATGTCTCCCAACTGATCCAGATGTACCTGCTTCATACAGAGATGGATTCCAAGGTAACTCACGCCTTTATGGAATGGAATACCAAGTCAACACATTTGACCCCTTTTCTCACGAGAATTCTGAAGTTATTAACGACCGTGACGTGCCGTGTGCGGTGTGTCGTCTCACCAATCGAGGCACTCAGGTGTTATTTCCAGCCAAGAACGAATGTCCTGACAACTGGACAAAGGAATACAAGGGTAACCTCATGTCAGCTCACTATACCCACGTGAAGCAGCAAGCTGTCTGTGTGGATGAGGCACCGGAGGCTATCCCAGGCAGTCAGGCCAATACTGACGGGGTGCTCCTTTACTTGATGGAAGCTAGATGCGGGTCCCTCCAGTGCCCTCCGTATGTTGATGGTCGTGAAATACAGTGCGTGATCTGTAGCATTTGAATTACGGCTCTGAAGGCATCGAAGTATGCTGTTTATATCGGCTATTTTTGTTTAAAGGCAGTGGACACTATTGGTAATTACTCAAAATAATTATTAGCATAAAACCTTTCTTGGTGACGATGGGAAGAGGTTGATGGTATCAAACCTTGTGAGAAACAGCTCCCTCTGAAGTGCCATAGTTTTCGAGAAAGAAGTAATTTTCCACGAATTTGATTTCAAGACCTCAAGTTTAAAGTCACCTGGAAGTGGTATTTTTTCAAAATAAAGCTTTTGTCACTAATATATGTGTTTTGATGAGTGGAATGTGAATAAACAGTTAACTAAGGTTTTAAAAAATCAGTTCTTATGTTATTTACAAATTTAAGAGTAGACCCCGACCCGAGAGGGCGCTGTTCGTGACGTCATCGAGGCAGACTTTGCCTGTAATGCGTAGAGTAAACACAATTGCAAAGTACATGTACGCACCAAGTGGTGAGTTTGTACGTTTCAAAAAAAAGAAGTTTTTTCCGACAATGCCGACCAGGTGTATTGTTGCTAAATGCAGAAAAACACTTTTCGAAATGTACCAACTCACGACTTGGACGTACATGTACTTTGCACGTGTGTTTACTATACGCATTGCAGGCAAAGTCTGTCTCGATTGACGTCACAAAAGGGGTAGGCGGAGTCAGCCCCCAAACAACTTTATATATTTTTCAAACATATAAATCGTCACAAACAATTACTAAAAAAATTGTTTTATTGTTCGTTAGCATATACTCTTATGGTTGAAAGAATACAAATTCTATTTCCAGGTGACTTTAAAACTTGAGGTCTCAAAATCAACCATCTAAACGCACAGAACTTCGTGTGACAAGGGTGTTTTTTCTTTCATTATTATCCCGCAAGTTCGATGACCGATTGAGCTCAAATTTTCACAGGTTTGTTATTTTATGCATATGTTTGAGATACACCAACTGTGATGAAGGCTAGTCTTTGACAATTACCAATAGTGTCCACTGGCTTTTAAGCACTGATTACATGTCATTATCATGTTTTGCAAATATGCAGCGTTTGTTTCAATTACTTGTAAAATGCTAGGCTGACAGATTATGACTTTTAGACGTTCCGGCCATAAGCATTGCCATAATTCGGAAAGGTACCAACTCAACTCCATAGTATTTTATGTAGTCATCTAAAGGGGTTGTTCAAGTATCTTTTGCCTCTTGAGGGCGTGTGTTAAACAACTTTACGTTGTGCGACAAGTATGGGTCATTCCATGTCAGACCAACGCACTTTTTTATTACCTCATGTCTTCCGATTTTGATAAAAATGGCTGTGCTTGTAGGTCCTAATGAGCAATGAATGCACACCAATTTTTAGCCCGATCGGACTTACCGTGTGGTCAGGGCAGAAACCACTAAAATCTGACGTTTTTAGGGTAAAATACCACCTTTTTGGTAAAAATATGTCATAACCATGTCAATTCTCATCACACATATGCAAATTTGGTATCAAAATGATGAGTATTGCATGCTGAAATTAATTCTTTTGTCAAAAATAAAAAGCCTTAAGTAACTACGTGTTACTAGTTCGTTCTTAGCGAGTTGCGTCATATTCACGAAGCACTCGTAACTTCAATCGAGTGCGTAAGTCCTTACTAGTGCTACGTGGGGTGTTTTCGGCTTCGTAGCGTTTTCTTAAGCCCGTTTTCAATATTCCTGGCCAACATTTTCGGACGAATTGAGATTTATGTGAAGGAGAACAACTTTTAATATGTTATAAAATCTTTGTGAAGTTTTCTCAAACATTGCGACATTTTTGAGAAGGTGCAACCTATTTGTTATCTATTTTTAATAATTTTTTCTTGATTTATAGTATTTTATTTCTTCATTTTATATTAAGTTTTTATTTATTTGTTTACTTTTTTTATTCGTTTATTTTATTTTGTATTTATTATGACTATTAGTTGTTATGGTTATTAGTTTACTACTATTATTGTACTTTCTTATTTTAATTTAGTTGTGTATTGTGTATTACTGTTTTGGTTTTAATTTAGTTCGTCTGGTTGGTGTTTCTGCTCTTGTTTGGTTATGCGGGGTTTTAAAGTTGCTTAGGGTAGTTTCTGTCTATACTTTTTTTTTTACTTGCCATGATTTGTGTTTCATTAAAATTGTACTGGTAGTAGTGATTAGTAACAACAACAACTCGATAGTTCAGCGGTAACCAGCTACATTTTGTACTCTTGTTTTTTTTGCATGTTGATGTCGTGTGAAAGCTTGCGAAATCTCTGAATGTCATTCCAATGCGGTGAACCGCTTTGGTAGTTCTGAGGACTTTTCCAACACAGTTTCTCCGCGGAATTTCTGCCCAGGTGTCGGCCTTTCTTTTCAGCGTTGCGACATCCGAAAATTTGTTGTGAAGCACCGACCAATTAAATGCAACAATGTCAACTAAATTCACTATCTCAGTAGGCGGGACAACGGTCTTTCTCCTTACTTTAGTCCGGCGCTCCATGTTTGACGATACCATCCAGTCACTGTATAAAATGCTCGTTTTGGACAATCAGGTCACGCTCCAGTGGAATACATAACAATTACTTGACTGTTCAGCACAAACGCGTTCCTGCTTTAGAAGGCGTTACGAGAGGTTAAGTAAGTAACGTAGTAATTAAGCGATAAGAATGCTTCATGAATAACACTTAAGGGCTTACTAAAGTCTTACTAAAGTCTTACTAAGAGCCACGTAAGTGACCAATTTACGAGGGCTTCATGAATAAGACCCCTGGTTACCTGTCTTTAGATTCGATTATCAATACAACATTTTTGCTGTAATGTGTACATCCATTGCAAATAAATTTTGTAAGTTTTTGCCTTGCTCAAAAAACGGGACTCGATACTAAACTTTGTTAATTTGGTTGAAAAATATCGTTTACATTATCAATGAAACATCCAATATACTGCAGATGTCGTGATTGTGCACATTATATCACTACATCTTTTGCAAGAATTTTAAGCTCATCAGCCCATCACTTTGTCCTGGATAAAGACCACCGGGACCGAGTAAGGATTTCATCAAGCTCTATATCAACATCCACTGTCTAGAAATGTTTAGATCCTGATTGATGCTAATTGTCAAATGTTCAATTTGATAACGACGCTTTCTTTAAGAACATTGCATTACAGCATCAACAGCTGATACCAACACGAATTACTGGAGGTGAGATATTGTGTATCATCTGATTAAAAACGAACAGTAGACTTGCCCAGTCTCCAAGCAATTCGAGGGTGCGCATTATAAGGCTGAAACAAGAACTACATGTATATATGATTGCAAACAGAATACACTGTGAACGGCCTGGATTTGATTTCTCTACGAATGGTAAGGTGGCTCACTACGAATGATAATGTGACATTGTATGATCACGTCCAATTGAGCCTCCTTAACATTTTTATAGAGAAATCAAATCCAGGCCGTCACAGTGATATTTGCGTCCACCCATGGAGGTAGAATGGTCCACCAAATCTCACATTTGCTATCAGGGCAATACTTTACAAAATCAAAACCTTTAGACCATTAAAACGTTATTATCAGTTCTTTGAAAGGAAGTTGTAAAACACATCATCTCCACCACTCACGTCACTCACCCATTGAGACCCACGCATGGTCATTTACCGATTACACTTGATCCTATCAATGCTATATGTCTCCGAGGCCCAGGCACCTAGAATGGACGGCATTCTTCTGTTAGAGTCAGCGGATTTTGACATTCTGTTTAGACGAACTTGAATGTTTTCAAGAGCTTTACTCTCCAGTGTTAACTTTCCGAGATAGGAAGGATGGCAGAGACGGTCGTGACGGAAAGAACGGAGAAGTTGGACGGGATGGAAGAGACTGCCACCCGGGACAACCAACTAGTCCATTACAACCCATTGGACCGGGACCACCCGGTGAGCCAGAACGGAGAAGTTGGACGGGATGGAAGAGACTGCCACCCGGGACAACCCACTAGTCCATTACAACCCATTGGACCGGGACCACCCGGTGAGCCAGGACCACCCGGTGAGCCAGGACTTCCTGGTGAGCGAGGCCAACCCGGTAAGCAAGGACCAAGTGGTGAGGCAGGACAACCTGGTGAACGAGGGCCTCGAGGTGAGCCGGGACCTTCTGGTGAGACAGGACCAACTGGTGAGACAGGACTTCATGGTGAGCGAGGCCAACCCGGTAAGCAAGGACTAAGTGGTGAGGCAGGACAACCTGGTGAACTAGGGCCTCGCGGTGAGCCGGGACCTTCTGGAGAGACAGGACTAACTGGTGAGTCAGGACTTCATGGTGAGCGAGGCCAACCCGGTAAGCAAGGACTAAGTGGTGAGGCAGGACAACCTGGTGAACTAGGGCCTCGCGGTGAGCCGGGACCTTCTGGAGAGACAGGACTAACTGGTGAGTCAGGACAACATGGTGAAAGAGGACCACGCGGTGAGCCAGGGCCACAAGGACAACAGGTAGTTTTGTCACAAATTGAATTATTGTTTACATGTTCAAATTGCTGCAGGGTACCTGTTAGTTCCTTTCAGAAATCTAATTTGTGTACACAATCTCTTTTTTAGTAACCACAAGTTATTTTTGTTTAAAGGCAGTGGACACTATTGGTAATTACTCAAAATAATTATTAGCATAAAACCTTTCTTGGTGACGAGTAATGGGGAGAGTTTAATGATATAAAACACTGTGAGAAACGGCTCCCTCTGAAATAACGTAGATTTCAAGAAAGAAGTAATTTTCCATGAATTTGATTTCGAGACTTTAGATTTAGAATTTGAGGTCTCGAAATCAACCATCTAAAAACACACACATATCTGTGTGACAAGGGTGTTTTATTCTTTCATTATTATCTCACAACTTCGATGACCGATTGAGCTCAAATTTCTACAGGTTTGTTATTTAATGCATATGTTGAGATACACCAAGTGAAAAGACTGGTCTTTGACAGTTACCAATAGTGTCCAGTGTCTTTAAGACTGTAATAAAAAATAAACCAAAATAGGTCTTATTTGTGAGTGTGCTAAAATAACATTATACTGATGTAGTGTTCGTAATCGGCTAGCACAGAACTCCCCTAAAGTTTGCCTCAAAGTTCGACTCTGTGAACTCAAGCTCTAATTTGCGCGGTCAACATACCGATACCTTTCTCAATTCGGAATCGATTATGTGTCACCGTAAAGAAGCAACGCAATGGCCGCCATTTGATTTGCGTACAGACCAACCGTGTATCGTCTGAAAAAGGGAGTATCAGAACGGATATTCGGATGTATGACGTTTCGGTTACAATACTGTAACATTGCAATAGTGGAGCCTTTTACTTGGAATGCATTTTGTAAGAAATATGTTTGTAGTTTCGTTTCAATGATTGCATAGAATTGAGGCGAGGTTGTGGTTCTGTAGAAAGTTAAAACTGAATGTTGATTAATAATTCTTAAGGTAACCGGTAGTTAGCACAAGTAGCCATCGAGTTTTTTATACCAATGTTTGCAGGGTATTTCTATTTATTGAGCTGTATTCGTAAGCGGGATCCAAAGTAGCCCGGGCTCGATGATTTTAGAGCAGTTGGTGCAAGTCTCGCGGGAAAACAACTGGAATAAAGACTATATCTATGTGATAAATTCTTGTACGGTGCTTCTTACCACGAGGTTAGATGTTCACAACCTAGTTGAGTAAATACCAAAAGCAAACCCTGCCTTTAATACTTTTTGGAAAACATTCAAGTTCTATACTATACTATTGTCATTTTATATTTCTGGGAAGGATGAGTTAACAAAAGTGATTGCAATCCTGAGAAAACCTGTCAACAATTGAATGATATGTGAACCAGCAACACTGGAGTAAACTACCTCTCTTTTACTATAAGTGTTCTAACGGCAAACAATATTATGGTGTATCTTGCTCAAGGACACACGTCTCACGACCGGGACTCGAACCCACACACAAGAACATCACAGGTTGAGTCGTAAAGAAGCAACGCAATGGCCGCCATTTGATTTGCGTACAGACCAACCGTGTATCGTCTGAAAAAGGGAGTATCAGAACGGATATTCGGATGTATGACGTTTCGGTTACAATACTGTAACATTGCAATAGTGGAGCCTTTTACTTGGAATGCATTTTGTAAGAAATATGTTTGTAGTTTCGTTTCAATGATTGCATAGAATTGAGGCGAGGTTGTGGTTCTGTAGAAAGTTAAAACTGAATGTTGATTAATAATTCTTAAGGTAACCGGTAGTTAGCACAAGTAGCCATCGAGTTTTTTATACCAATGTTTGCAGGGTATTTCTATTTATTGAGCTGTATTCGTAAGCGGGATCCAAAGTAGCCCGGGCTCGATGATTTTAGAGCAGTTGGTGCAAGTCTCGCGGGAAAACAACTGGAATAAAGACTATATCTATGTGATAAATTCTTGTTTAATAACATTGACACAAAATTCTTTACAATAAAAAATACCCATCGCAATTTGTTTTATATACAATTTCAGTTTTATATAAGACATTGATAATCAAGGTGAACATTTTAACTTGAGACGAGGATGCTTATTTTTAAACTTGCCATTCACGCCACAACCTTTACAAAAGAAACAAGATTCTGAATGGTTCACAAGTATCCAAAAATATGAGGTCGAATTTTTATTATATTATTTTCTTAGTTGTACTGTTAAGTTCATTTTACCTTCAAAATGGCTAGAATTGACTTTCCCAACAACATAATAAAACGTGTATAGCCACAAAACAAAGTAATAGAAGAAATATACTCAGGCACACGTACAAGTTATGGTTGAGACTAACTTGTTGAAGACCCTATTTCAAATGGGAAATAATTGTTAAGATCTGTTTAACTGATTTGTCTATGTATATATATATAAGGTTCCCAGCTAAATCCAGAACATTTCATTTCATGTTGAATCTCAGATTTCGTGAAGTATAAATAACGTGTTTGTCTATGATATGGCAGGGGCGTAGTTCTTCAGGACCGACATACATTCGGTGGGGAAGAACCACTTGCCCAAACCAGGCAGGCACAGAGCTCGTGTATCAAAGTAGGTTTTTATCGAACTTTCGCGCTACTGTCACAGAAAGTCGTTCTCTTGTATTACTACTCATTTCTCATTTACATTATTTACAGACAGCTCTTCAGGTGTCCTGCACTATGACAACAATGCTAAATCAAGAGGTATATTTTCTTGACAGGTTATGGTGCTGGTGCACAATATAGCTATAAGGGAGGGACCTCGGATCTCTTATGTCTCCCAACTGATCCAGATGTACCTGCTTCATACAGCGATGGGTTCCAAAGTTACTCACGCCTTTATGGACTGCAATACCAAGTCAACACATTTGACCCATTTTCTCACGAGAATTCCGAAGTTATTCACAACCTTGACGTGCCGTGCGCGGTGTGTCGTCTCACCAATCGAGGCACTCAGGTGTTATTTCCAGCCAAGAACGAATGTCCTGACAACTGGACAAAGGAATACAAGGGTTACCTCATGTCAGCTCACCGTTTATTTGGGAGGCAGCAAGCTGTATGTGTGAATGAGGCACCGGAGGCTATCCCAGGCAGTCAGGCCAATGTTAACGTGGCGCTCCTTCAATTGATGGAAGCTGCATGCGGGCCCCTCCAGTGCCCTCCGTATGTTGAAGGTCGTGAAATACAGTGCGTGATCTGTAGCATTTGAATTACGGCACTAGAGGCATTGAAGTATGCTGTTTATATCGGCTATTTTTGTTTAAAGGCAGTGGACACTATTGGTAATTACTCAAAATAATTATTAGCATAAAACCTTTTATTGGTGACGATGGGTAGAGGTTGATGGTATAAAACCTTGTGAGAAACAGCTCCCTCTGAAGTGCCATAGTTTTCGAGAAAGAAGTAATTTTCCACGAATTTGATTTCAAGACCTCAAGTTTGAAATTTGAGGTCTCGAAATCAACTATCTAAACGTACAGAACTTCGTGTGACAAGCGTGTTTTTTCTTTCATTAATATCTCGCAAGTTCGATGACCGATTGAGCTCAAATTTTCACAGGTTTGTTATTTTATGCATATGTTTGAGATACACCAACTGTGATGAAGGCTAGTCTTTGACAATTACCAATAGTGTCCACTGGCTTTTAAGCACTGATTGCATGTCATTATCATTTTTTGCAAATATGCAGCGTTTGTTTCAATTACTTGTAAAATGCTAGGCTGACAGATTATGACTTTTAGACGTTCCGGCCATAAAGCATTGCCATAATTCGGAAAGGTACCAACTCAACTCCATAGTATTTTATGTAGTCATCTAAAGGGGTTGTTCAAGTATCTTTGGCCTCTTGAGGGCGTATGTTAAACAACTTTACGTTGTGCAACAAGTATACAACGAAGATTGTTTTCCAGTTTGTGTTTCTTGCAAGCCACTGTAACAAGAAAACCAATACAGGCAAGAATATTCGCCGGAAAGCGCCACCAACCAGTCAAAAATACCCCAATTGGATCTTCAAGATTTATCTTCGCTTTGTCCAAGCGCCTCATCCATAGGCGCTGTGGGTGGGCTGACATATCACATATAACATGCACATAGTGACCCACTCTGTGAAAATGAGTCGGACGTCGCCCAATGCAATAGATGTTGAATTTGCATCGGGGATAAAGAATATTAATTTTGGTTTTTACCCAACGCCCAATGCATTATAAGTTATGGGCAGGTTTTTTTTTTTTACTTCTTTTAAAAGATCTATATTTGCATGGTTAACCTTTAGAACACTTAGGCAATAAAGCTATGAATACATTTGCGATCATTTCGTTTTGTACCCTTTTGCGCGAAATGGTATGGTTTAAAACAATAGCAGGTACCTGTCTTTATCCGCAAGGATAACGACAGAGCCCAGTCTAACCTTCGCTCCGCTCAAAATGTGCTGACGTATGCACAATGCGCATTGTCATTCGTTCCTCCTGACCAAAGATTATAGAGCGCCGCAAGTCGCAAGATGCGAAACTCGGGCTGGAATGTGAAATCCCACTGGACACCATTTCGGCAAGTAACAAATTTGATACAACAATAGACCTGTGCAGATCAGTGCAGACAATGACCATGCCTATCAATGGGAAACAAAACATTCACTTGCTGAAATGGCGCCCATGCGTATTCCACGTTCCATTAATAGATAAAGCTTCAGTTCCGCATCTTGCGCCTTGCGGCGCTCTATAATCTTTGCTCCTGACCCAATAAACGCGTGACTTGCTTCAAGTCCCGTTCTCCTGTGAGAGGTCCCTAACCATATTGCGCTAAACGCCAACTAGCAAACAGAGCATCGCGTAACAATAGTTTTCTGGCGACGGCACGGGATAAAACCCTGGTTACCTGTCTTTATGTTAACGAAAGATTCGATTATCAATACCAAAATTTTGCTGTAATGTGTACATCCATTGCAAATAAACATTGTAAGTTTGTGCCTTGCTCGAAAAACAGGACTCGATACTAAACCAGGTTAATTTGGTTGAAAAATATTGTTTACATTATCAATGAAACATCCAATATACTGCAGATGTCGTGATTGTGCGCATTATATCACTACATCTTTTGCAAGAATTTTAAGCTCATCAGCCCATCCTTTTGTCTTGGATAAGACCACCGGGACCGAGTGAGGATTTCATCAAGCTCTATCTATATCAACATCCACTCTGTAGAAATGTTTAGATCCTGGTTGATGCTAATTGTCAAGTGTCCAATTTGACAAAGACGCTTTCTTTAAGAACATTGCATTACAGCATCAACAGCTGATACCAACACGAATTACCGGAGGTGAGATATTGTATATCATCTGATTAAAAACGAACAGTAGACTTGCCCAATCTCCAAGCAATTCGATGGTGCGCATTATAAGGCTGAAACAAGAACTACATGTATATATGATTGCAAACAGAATACACTGTGAACGGCCTGGATTTGATTTCTCTACGAAAATGGTAAGGTGGCTCACTTGGATAATGTGACATTGTATAATCACGTCCAAGTGAGCCTCCTTAACATTTTTGTAGAGAAATCAAATCCAGGCCGTCACAGTGATATTTGCGTTCACCCATGGAGGTAGAATGGTCCACCAAATCTCACATTTGCTAACAGGGCAATACTTTACAAAATCAAAACTGTTTCACCATTAAAACGTTATTATCAGTTCTTTGAAAGGAAGTTGTAAGACACATGATCTCCGCCAAAGATTATAGAGCGCCGTAGGCGCAAGATGCGGAACTCGGGCTGAAATGTGACATCCCACTGGACGCCATTTCGGCAAGTAACTCCTTTGATACAGCAATAGATTAGTGCAGACAATGACCATTTCTATCAATGGAAAACAAAACATTCACTTGCTGAAACGGCGCCCATACGTATTTCATGTTCCAGCATGCAAAAGCTTCATGTTCCGCGTCTTGCGCCTTTGGCGCTCTATAATCTTTGATCTCCACTCATGTCACTCACCCATTGAGGCCCACGCATGCTCATTTGCCGATTACACTTGATCCTATCAATGCTATATGTCTCCGAGGCCCGCACCTAGAATGGACGGCATTCTTCTGTCAGCAGATTTTGATTTACTGTTTTAGACGAACTTGAATGTTTTCCAAAAAGTATTAAAGGCAGGGTTTGCTTTTGGTATTTACTCAACTAGGTTGTGAACATCTAACCTCGTGGTAAGAAGCACCGTACAATGGTTGATATTATAAAACTGTCTTCAAAATGACCATTTTGAAGTTCTGTAGTCTTTGAGAAAGTGGTCATTTTTCACAAGAAGCCTTTTCAAGAGTATGCAGCATCTGAACGCACATAGTATTCTATTCAACTATAATTGTGTCGTTTTCATCATTTGTTTGCAACTTTGATGACCAATTGTGTCCCAAATTACACAGGTTTGCTATTCTCATTCATATCTTGGAAAGCAGCAAGTGAGGATATTGTTATCCACAATTACCAAAAGTATACACTGCCTTTAATGTATGCTGCACCTGTTTTACGACAACGCACGTTCATGTGACCCCGCGACTCCTCGCCACTGTATTAGAACTGTTTTCACTTGGCGTCAGTTGTAGCAAAAGGCTCGTTGTAAACGCAGCTTGTATGTTGTGGAGATCAAGAAAGAGACATGGATTCTAATAATTTGCCTGAAAATCATCTGATCTGGTCAAAGAAGAACTCTAGCAAGAATTGTTGGTGTTGGTTTTTGGCGGGAACGCTCCTTAACCTTACTGTAACGTCACTGATTGTTGGGCCGATGCTGTTCTATGTTCACGTAGAATTGCAGTATGTTAAGGTAAGAACGAGTCATTGCTATACTATTGTCATTTTATATTTCTGGGAAGGATGAGTTAACAAAAGTGATTGCAATCCTGAGAAAACCTGTCAACAATTGAATGATATGTGAACCAGCAACACTGGAGTAAACTACCTCTCTTTTACTATAAGTGTTCTAACGGCAAACAATATTATGGTGTATCTTGCTCAAGGACACACGTCTCACGACCGGGACTCGAACCCACACACAAGAACATCACAGGTTGAGTCGAGTGCTTGCAAACAGTGGGCCTCGTCACGCCACAAAATCAGACTGGTTGACGAGGATAAGCTTGGACCACCGCAGGCCAAATTTCACGAGACTTTGACTTGTATCCACTCGGGGCTGCCTCTCAGGTAATATGGGTTCCAAACTACCGAATCAAACAACAAACATGTTTACAATAAGCCATGTGTATATTTATGTGTGTTGATCTGTGAAATGTTGGTTTAATACGAATTTAGGACCAGTTACTTTTCCATGAAGATCGATTGTTTATCTTGGACAAACATGTCACCACAAACGAAGCCACTGTGCAACAAGGTACCCCTACTCCCGAAGTGAATGGTCAGACTTCGAAGAAAACCCAACTGCGAATACGGAGAGATCATGAACCACATATGACTACTGAGAACGGCCATGCTGAGGGGAATATGACGTTTCAATCGGGATTTCATACTCACCATACTGGTAAGAATTGAAGGAGGAAAGTTAAAGGAGCTGTCCTCGACATTTATCTGTAATGTGCAAAAGCAAGTGAAGTAACAAATGGCGTTTTAGTTTTATTTCTAGCCCTCAAAATATTTTTTCGTTGCCTCGGAACGTAAATTTGCTTCCTCGAAATATATGCGCTTGCTTACTTAGGTCGAGTGGTGTCCTCGAATCACTATGGTCCGCTATGCCTTTTTGTTCCCCATTGCCGCCTAATCGAAATCTACTGACTCCAGACCCACGGTCAATGTCAGTGTAGGTAAGTGCAGGTCCTCCATATTTCCTCCTCCCATGCTTAGGGGTCAGTAGAAAAACAATTGATACTGGATCGTCTTTGCTTCTGTGGCAGTGGCTAAACACTAATATATCCTTGCATGAGTTTTGTTGAGAGCTTGGGCAGGTCCCCATATTATAGGACTTTATTGGTAATATCTTGACTCCAATGGATGATTATGGAGCTGTTCTTAGCAGCCTTGTGTAGCACTTGTATTTCGCCGCTATCTAGCTTGGGAGTAATAAAAGTCCATGCAAAATCACTTCGGGAGAACGAAATACTTTTGTAAAGTCCAAGAAACCAGGTCCTGACATAGTTATAAAGGATTATTCTTCACGATGATGGAACCATTGCCCTAACATATTATATTTAAGACACACTTCATGGACTTCACTCTTCAGCTTTAACTTGCCGAGACGGAAAAGATGGGAAGGATGGCAGAGACGGTCGTGACGGGAAGAACGGAGAAGTTGGACGGGATGGAAGGGACTGCCACCCTGGACAACCCACTAGTCCATTACAACCTATTGGACCGGGACAACCCGGTGAGCCAGGACCACCCGGTGAGCGAGGCCAACCCGGTAAGCAAGGACCAAGTGGTGAGACAGGACAACATGGTGAAAGAGGACCACGCGGTGAGGCAGGGCCGCAAGGACAACAGGTAGTTTTTACAACTTGAATTCTTGTTTACATGTTTAAATACACTGGACATTATTTGTCAAATACCAGTCTTCTCACTTTAGTGTATCTCTACATGTGCACAAAATGACAAACCTGTGAAAATTTGCGCTCATTTAGTCGTCGAAGTTGCGAGTCCCATGAAGTTGTGTGCAATCATGCTTGATTTCGAGACCTCAAAATCTTATTCTGAAGCCTCGAAATCAAGTTGGTGGAAACTAACTTCTTTCTCGAAAACTATGTTACTTCAGAGGGAGCCGTTTTACACAATGTGTTATACTATCAACATCTCCCCAATACTCGTTACCAAGCAAGGTTTAATGCTAACAATTATTTTGAGTAAGTGTCCACTGCCTTTAAATTGCAGCAGGGTACCTGTTTAGTTCCTTTAAGAAATCTTATTTTCGTACAATCTCTTTGTAGTAACCACAAGTATAGTTTTTGTTTTAGGCGGTATCCGAAAATATACCAAAATAGGTGTATTGTGGAGTGAGTGCTATAAACAATATTTTGTTGTAGTACTCGTACTCGGCTAGCACAGAACTCCCCTCAATAGTCGACTCTGTGAACTCGAATTCTAATTCGCGTGGTCAACATACCGATACTTTTCTCAATTCGGAGACAGAATCGATTATGTGTGTCACCGTAAAGAAGCAACGCAATAGCCGCCATTGGGTCTGCGTACAGACCAACCGTGTACCACCTCACAAAGATGAGTCTACGAATATTCTGATTTATGTTGTGTCGGTTACAATACTGTACAATTGCAATAGTGCTTTTAAGCTTTAGCCAAATTGATTATTATAGCAAAGTTGAGCAAATGGTTTACAAGTAACCAAACTAAGAGGTCGAATTTTTATTATAATTGTTTTCTTAGTTATACTGTTAAGTTCAATTTTCCCTTCAAAATTGCTAAAATTGACTTTCCCAACAACGTGTATAGTCACAAACCAAAGTATTTGAAGATACATACTAAGGCACACGTAAAAGTTATGGTTGAGACTAATTTGTTGAAGACCACATTTCAAATGATAACTAATGGTTAAGATCTCCTTAACCGATTTGGCTGTGTGTAGGTATATAAGGTTCTCAGCTAAATCCAAAACATTTCATGTTGAATCTTAGATTTCGTGAAGTATAAATAACTTGTTTGTCTATGATATGGCAGGGGCGTAGTTCTTCAGGACCGACATACATTCGGTGGGGAAGAACCACTTGTCCAAACCAGGCAGGCACAGAGCTCGTATATCAAGGTAGGTTTATCTCGAGATTTGCCGAACTTTAGCGCTACCGTCACAAAGAGTCGTTCTCTTGTAGTAGTACTACTCATTTACATTATTCACATATAACTGTACAGGAGTCCTGCACTATGCAAAAATGCTAATATCAAGAGGACTTTCTTGGCAGGTTATGGTGCTGGTGCATATTATGACCATAAGGGAGGGACTTCGGATCTCTTATGTCTCCCAACTGATCCAGATGAACCTGCTTCATACAGAGATGGATTCCAAGATAGCTCACACCTTTATGGAATGGAATACCAAGTCTACTCATTTGACCCATTTTCTCACGAGAATTCCGAATTTATTAACGACAATGACGTGCCTTGTGCGGTGTGTCGTCTCACCAATCGAAGCACTCAGGTGTTGTTTCCCGCCAAGAACGAATGTCCTGACAACTGGACAAAGGAATACAAGGGTAACCTCATGTCAGCTTACTATTTCTTTGGGAGGCAGCAAGCTGTATGTGTGGATGAGGCACCGGAGGTTATCCCAGGCAGTCAGGCCAATGATAACGGGGCGCTCCTTTACTTGATGGAAGCTGTATGCGGATCCCTCCAGTGCCCTCCGTATGTTGAAGGTCGTGAAATACAGTGCGTGATCTGTAGCATTTGAATTACGGCACTGAAGGCATTGAAGTATGCTGTTTATATCGGCTATTTTTGTTTAAAGGCAGTGGACACTATTGGTAATTACTCAAAATAATTATTAGCATAAAACCTTTTATTGGTGACGATGGGTAGAGGTTGATGGTATAAAACCTTGTGAGAAACAGCTCCCTCTGAAGTGGCATAGTTTTCGAGAAAGAAGTAATTTTCCACGAATTTGATTTCAATACCTCAAGTTTAAAACTTGAGGTCTCGAAATCAACCATCTTAACGCACACAACTTCGTGTGACAAGGATGTTTTTTCTTTCATTATTATCTCGCAAGTTCGATGACCGATTGAGCTCAAATTTTCACAGGTTTGTTATTTTATGCATATGTTGAGATACACCAACTGTGAAGGCTAGTCTTTGACAATTACCAATAGTGTCCACTGGCTTTTAAGCACAGATTGCATGTCATTATCATTTTTTGCAAATATGCAGCGTTTGTTTCAATTATTTGTAAAATGCTAGGCTGACAGATTATGACTTTTAGACGTTCCGGCCATAAGCATTGCCATAATTCGGAAAGGTACCAACTCAACTCCATAGTAGTTTCTGTAGTCATCTAAAGGGGTTGTTCAAGTATCTTTGGCCTCTTGAGGGCATGTGTTAAACAACTTTACGTTGTGCGACAATTGGATCTTCAAGTTTTTATCTTCGCTTTGTCCAAGCGCCTCATCCGTAGGCGCTGTGGGTGGGCTGACGTATCACACATAACATGCACATAGTGACCCACTCTGTGAAAATGAGTCGGACGTCGCCCAATGCAATAGATGTTGAATTTGCATCGGGGATAAAGAATATTAATTTTGGTTTTTACCCAACGCCCAATGCATTATAAGTTATGGGCAGTTTTTTTTTTACTTCTTAAGATTTATATTTGCATGGTTAACCTTTAGAACACTTATGCAATAAAGCTATGAATACATTTGCGATCGTTTCGTTTTGTACCCTTTTGCGCGAAATGGTATGGTTTAAAACATCACTTAACTTGTCATTCGTTTTTCACAAAAAGTGGTGTATTTGGCCAATTTCAAACGGGAGTAACTCAGCAACGCGATACACCCCTAAGCTTAGACATATACCAAATTACTGCTGCTGGTGTGTTCTTTCCAGTCATGCATATAACTCAATTTTTGAAATTGTCAACATCTGACTCATTTTCACTGATCGGATAAAGACAGGTACCTGCTTTTCAAATGACTTTCATTTGAATAGCAGGTACCTGTCTTTATCCGCAAGGATAACGACAGAGCCCAGTCTAACCTTCGCTCTGCTCAAAATGTGCTGACGTATGCACAATGCGCATTGTGGCATTCCTTCCTCCTGACCAAAGATCATAGAGCGCCGCAAGTCGCAAGATGCGGAACTCGGGCTGGAATGTGAAATCCCACTGGACGCCATTTCGGCAAGTAACTAATTTGATACAACAATAGACCTGTGCAGATCAGTGCAGACAATGACCATTCCTATCAATGGGAAACAAAACATTCACTTGCTGAAATGGCGCCCATGCGTATTTCACATTCCAACAATAGATAAAGCTTCAGTTCCGCATCTTGCGCCTTGCGGCTCTCTGTAATCTTTGCTCCTGACCCAATAAACGCGTGACTTGCTTCAAGTCACGTTCTCCTGTGAGAGGTCCCTAACCATAATAATTGCGCCAAACGCCAACTAGCAAACAGAGCATCGCGTAACAATAGTTTTCTGGCGATGGCACGGGATAAACCCTGGTTACCTGTCTTTATGTTAACGAAAGATTCGATTATCAATACAAAATTTTGCTGTAATGTGTACATCCATTGCAAATAAATATTGTAAGTTTTTGCCTTGCTCGAAAAACGGGACTCGATACTAAACTTTGTTAATTTGGTTGAAAAATATTGTTTACATTATCAATGAAACATCCAATATACTGCAGATGTCGTGATTGTGCGCATTTTATATCACTACATCTTTTGCAAGAATTTCAAGCTCATCAGCCCATCCTTTTGTCTTCGATAAGACCACCGGGACCGAGTGAGGATTTCATCAAGCTCTATATCAACATCCACTGTCTAGAAATGTTTAGATCCTGATTGATGCTAATTGTCAAATGTTCAATTTGATAACGACGCTTTCTTTAAGAACATTGCATTACAGCATCAACAGCTGATACCAACACGAATTACTGGAGGTGAGATATTGTATATCATCTGATTAAAAACGAACAGTAGACTTGCCCAGTCTCCAAGCAATTCGATGGTGCGCATTATAAGGCTGAAACAAGAACTACATGTGCATATACGTCTTCGCTAATCGAGACTACGTCCACACCGTCAATAGGTCCCAATAGTGGTCCGTCCATTATCTTTTGAGATGAGCGTGGATGTGAGCGGAGCTGAGTGTAGACCTGTGACAACGACTGAAGGAAACACTTGATAGTCTGGTCTTGTTTTATTAGTTGACTATGTCAATATAAGTGACAGAGATGCTGGACCTACCTCCGTAGGTCTGAGGGGCGAGTCTCTTGCATGGAGAAAGTTGAAGGAGTAGTTGAGGCCCAGAGTGGAAGTTGGAGGTGGTGGGTGAACTCTTGACTTAGAAATGATGATACAGAAATAACATAAGATTGATGACATCATTGCCTAAATAAGTTGGATGATCGGGGAGCAAACGAGTCAGGGGGACCTTTAGATCATGTATAAATTAACAAGAAATTATGACAGAGGGGATGGACCACCTGCTGAAGTATAAACAACTATTGGGGTATTCGGGTGGAAAATCTTCCTTGCACCATCAATAAAAAATTATTGCTTATGTCTCAATTTGAAGCTGTGTTTATAGTCAAAGGATTTGCTAGTCAAATTTGTGCCCTTGACACTATTCCTATAAACTTGGCCTTTGAAAGATTATTTAATAATTGTTTCCCCCGATCTTTAACTTCAATCAACCATCATTGCTTATTTTTCATCAGGCTCTTTAAGCCATAATCTCACCAAGAAGGCTTCGTGTATCACAATGCATTCAGTAGTTATCGGCCAGTTTCCAATATAAGATTCATTGCAAAACTTATTGAGAAAGCTGCTGCTAACTAAACAACTGAAGCAACACATGACAATCAATAACCTTGAGGAGCCCTATCAGTCCGCATATAAAACACACAATAGTACCGAGACTGCTCTTTTGAAGGTTCAATGGATGCTAGGTTATGTTGTATTTCTAGTGCTATTAGACTTGTCTGCTGCCTTTGACACCATCAATCATAAGATTTTACTTGACAGAAGAGGGATGCACTACTATAGTTCAAATCATATCTCTCGGGTAGACAAAGTCGGGTATCTATTCATAACCTATACTCTGATCCAGTTGATTTGGAGTATGGGCTACCCCAGGGGTCCATATTGGGTCCCTTGATGCTTGTAATTTATACACTCCCCTTGGCGATACTATACGTCATCGTAACATTATAGACTTTCATTTATATGCTGATGATACACAGCTGTATTGTTCCCTTTATCCTAGAATATAACCATGGTGCTTGGCAAACTGCAGCTGTGCATTACTGATGTCCAAAACTGGATGACTTATGAAAATAAAACAGAGTTCGATGCGCTTGGTACTCCTCACAACTTAAAGAAACTGCCGAAGATATCTTTGCAAATGGGTGATACATCGATTGACCGTACTGATTCTGTCTAAAAATTGATTCTCATATGACAATTAGCAAGCAAGTTTCTAGCCCCTGCGAAGTAATAAATTTTAAATTAATTAACTTAAAGACAGTAGACATTATTGGTAATTTTCAAAAACCAGTCTTCTCACTTGGTGTATCTCGTTATTTATATACATAAAATAACAAACCTGTGAAAATTTGAGCTCAATCGGTCGTCGAAGTTGCGAGATAATAATGAAAGAAAAAACACCCTTGTCGCACGAAGTTGTGTGCTTTCAGATGCTTGATTTCGAGACCTCAAGTTTTAAATCTGAGGTCTCGAAATCAAATTCATGCAGCGTGCAATAGTACTTTTCGAATGGAAAGAAAAAGCTGAGTAAAAACATCACTTCGTGCGCGTGTCTTTGGTAACGCAGCAGTGTTACTGCAAGGCATATTAGTAAAATTACTAGCATTCGGCTTCTGTGTGTCTCAAAATAGCTGTACAGACGACACATTGTGACTGTTGAATCCAACAGGCCGACCCAAAGAGAAACGGGTGTAATTTCACAACTAAAAAATGTAGGCCTACGCTTTGATTGTTTTGAAAGTTGTATCTTCCAATCAAAATGACAAAGATCTATACTTGGATGTTATATAAAACAAATAATGAATGTTTTTCATTCGTGCAATAGTGCAAATATTTTCATTCGTTGAAAGCTGGAATATTCCATCTTTCAACTCATGAACATATTCGCCCCATTGCACTCATAAACATTCATAATGTGTATATTATACACGCACTGTGACTATGATGTGGGGTTTTTTCTTTTCGGTGTTATACATATAGGCCTGTGTTACACCCCTAGGATTCTGCCTTTTGATTGGTTTATAGTGCATCACACTATGTCTTATTTGTACTGCTACTACTTGTGTACTCGCGCGAACCCAAAGCGCTTTATGCACAAACCAAAAGATACGGATTGCATTGCAGTGTATATTTTATGTAGCGGCCTAAACCGTTGTGTACATAAATACTGTTGTGTTTTGTTGCATTTGGCACGCCATAGTGCATCAATCAGAAACAGTCGTGTTGTTTTGCTGACCTTTGACCGCGTTTTTCACATGTTTTGACTGGGACTTTTGCCGTCACTATTCAGCGTTTTTGCAGCTTTATATTGCGACAGTTTTCTATCTTCATTTCATACTATTGACATTATCTTCGTTCTGCCGTCGTTTTTTGTTCGTCTTTTGTGAACTTCGTGGAGACCCTTTACCCAGGAGGGACATCGCATTTTCTGTGTGTGGAGTGTGTGGTTGGTTCTGGTGCACGGGGGTCTCCACATCACTTGGCGGGTGAAATACACGTGTCGGGCGTCAAGGTTGTCATTATCGTAAAAATTCGCCATCCCAAGTAGGCACCGCCTATGCCAGTGACATCCTCAGTTCAGTGGTGAGTAAACACCTAATTTTGTGATGTATTGTGGGGTAATTGTAGACATTTTAGTTTGCACTTACGGTCTCCTCGAAGAAGAGAGTGTAGAGGTTTAGCCTATCCCTATTAATTAGGGCTTTTTACTTTCGGTGTTTAGTATAGGATAGGGTACTCCTAGAACTATTTCGGTTTCGTCCGGCTAATGTCTCCCGTAACGGGAGACGATAGCCGGACGATAGCCGGACGAAACCGAAATAGTTCTAGGAGTAGTACTAGTAGTAGACCCAGTAACTGTGGCGCTGTACTCCTATTTTCAAAATTTTGACATTCTCGGTCGCCCTAGCGAGAATGTCAAAATTTCGAAAAAAGGAGCAGAGCGCCCCAGTTACTGGCCTTAAACGCAATATTCCAAATGCGGCTTTAAATGATTAGAGGTTTTGTAGTGTACAGAATTGAAAAGCTGTCGATACTTACTACTTTTAAAAATTATCTTTTCAAGACCAAAGGCATTCACCGTTTATTTAGTGCACCTCTCGTACATTGTGTGCTCTGCTTAAAATCGTTGGATATGAACACACCTAAAATGGTCTTTCTCTGTGTCCGTTGTGCCCAAGGTTGTCTGGCCCATAATGGCAGTTTTGTTGCGGCAATGTCAATGAACCAACCAGTCACCACCATAAATCAAACACTGCTATGCAAAAGAAAGAGCTGCCATCAGGGGCATTCACTTTGGGTGCGTTCGTTTAGCTTCCCTGGGTCGACCCTGGTGTGTGGCGTTTTTTTTCCCGGGACGAACGTGGGTTATTATCTGCACAAGTTCGTCCTGGGAAAAAAACGCCACACAACGGGGTCGACCCGGGAAAGCTAAACGAACGCACCCTTTATTTACTATCCCTTGGGAATGCGGGTCATGGTGTAACCTTTGACATGCAAATTATACAGATACTATCTGTATAATTTGCATGTCAAAGGTTACACAATTTGCATGTCAAAGGTTACACCATGACCCGCACTCCTAAGGGATCACGCTACAGGTATGCTTAGGTCACACACACGTTGTTATGCACAGAGAACAGCTATGGTCAAATGATCTGCCTTCTTTTTGAGAGTGTGACGTTGTATGCAATGGGTCTATATACCCAAAGCAACAGCAGAGTCTAGGTACCTTGAGTTGAGGTACCAATAGTGTTTGAGGTGTAAGCTGTAGACCTAATTGACAGCTTTTAATATTGTTTTATTTCATAAATGATCGAATTCTACAATTGTGGGGGTCAACTTGTTATTCATTGATTTTGATACACGTTTCAGAATGATGATTTCTTTAAATGATTTTTCAATAATTTGCCCCTTTACTTACAACATGTATGTTTCCCTTACAATCATTTGTACATTGTACAGATGCCAAAACGCAAGATTCATAAAGACTTTAAGTTGCATACGGTTAAAAAGTTGATACAAGGCAAGGGCAAAAGTTACCGTACCGTGGAAGTGCCACTGGCAGATGCTTTTCATCCAAGACAAAACCGGAAAGCCTCCACAAAAAGCCCACAGGTGAGATGTTGCTTATTTAGGAATTTTACAATAATATGTGTTAACAGTTAATTTTAATTTTTTTAAATAATAAAATTTATTTAAGTGCAAAATCATAAAATTCTGAGAGATCAGCAAATTGACTGAGTGTGTTTTTAGACTTCTTTCTTTTAAAGGCAGTGGACACTATTGGTAATTACTTAAAATAATTATCGGCTTAAAACCTCACTTGGTAACGAGTAATGGGGAGAGGTTGATAGTATTAAACATTGTGAGAAACGGCTCCCTCTGAAAGGGACATAGTTTTCAATAAAGAAGTAACTTTCCACAAGCTTGATTTCGAGACCTCAAGTTAAGAATTTGAGGTCTCGAAATCAAGCACTGAAAGCACACAACTTCGTGTGACAAGGGTGTTTTTTCTTTCATAGTTATCTCACAACTCCGATGACCAATCGAGCTCAAATTTTCACAGGTTTGTTATTTAATGCATATGTTGAGATACACCAAGTGAGAAGACTGGATTTTGACAATTACCAATAGTGTCCATTGTCTTTAATAATACAATAATAATGTTGAAGTCTTGCGTAGCTCGTGTCTTCTAACAACTCAAGGCCCTTTTTAGGCCTACATGTATACTACAATTTTTTACAGAAGATACATGTAGGTAATTATAGTTATGAGTTCTGCGACCCAGTTATGTAGCAGCTAAGGGTTTTAAAGGTGCTATGGCCCATTCAGCAGCCACAGCCAGGAACACCGGGGTGTACCTCTTCTCTTTTCGATAAGAGCACTGAGTTCTTTGTTAAGCCTTATACGGCACACTGGACCAACAGCTTTACGATCCATCCCATCCAAATGATGGTTAAGTGACTTGCTTTAAAAAGGACACAAGTGTCAGGACTGGAACTTGAACAGAAACACCAGAGTTTGAGTTTGGTGACTTAACCCCTCGGCCACATCATGCAAAGCCTTAAGCCTTTCTACTTGGCTTGCCGCTACATCATGAAGTTCTTGGGCAAATCTAGATATCTCGTACAAATTGTAACCCCATTTAACCTTTAATTCCTGCCAAAACAGGAAGTTGAAGTTTCATATTTCTTGGTTCTAAAATGCAAATGATTACCGTACTTCCTACAAAGATGTGTTCACGTGTTATGTTATTCTTTGCACCAGCTCTGCTAATTTGGACACATTTACCGAACACCTTGTTTTTCTTTCAACAGAAACTTAAGTCTAGTTTTATTTGACACTCATAAATATGGGCCGTTACTATTCTGAGGATTCAATGTCTCCTATTAAATAACTGTGAAAGTGAAGACAGCGAAGCACACGCTAAAGAGCCGTTTTCATACGGAATTATGGGAGCACCTGAAACCTGATGTTGAGGGCGCTTGATTTACAAAAGAATTACCTAATTAAACGAGGTAAGCAATTGGACCAAAAAAATAAGGGGGCATGTTTTTAGACCTGTTGCACAATTAGGCTAATATAAAACATTCTTCTGTGTTTTTTCTTCAAGGAAAATGGAAATCTGCTCGAAAGTCTTGATGGTGATTTTAGGCGAGTGAGAAAAGTCAACTCAGGAACCAGCCAATCCGATCCCAAATACAATAATCACATGCTCATTCCAAAAGAAGAGTTTGATGACTTTGTTCATGACTATGATGATTGTGTCTCTTCTGATGTTCCTGTAAGTTGTTTATAATAATAATAACATAATTTATCTGATACTTAGCTTGTAAAACTCTACATTGTTACTTACAGAGGAAACTAAGCTGAAAATGTATTTAAAGGCACTGGACACTCTTGATAATTACTCAAAATAAATGTTAGCATAAAAACTTACTAATACTTGGTTGGAGAGCTGTTGATAGTAAAAACCATTCGTTAGAAACGGCTCCCTCTGAAGAAACATAGTTTTTGAGAAAGAAATAATTTCCCACTAAAAATTTTGAATTGGATTTCGAGACCTCAGAATTAGATTTTGAGGTCACAAAATCAAGCATCTGAAAGCACACCATTCGTGTGATAAAGGTGTTTTTCTTCCATTATTATCTCCCAACTTCGACGACCAATATTGAGTTCAAATTTTCATCGTTTTGTTATTTTAGGCATTTATGTTGAGATACACCAAGTGAGAAGACTGGTCTTTGACAATAACCAAAGGTGTCCAGTGTCTTTAAAAGGTTAAAATGTTTTCTCAAATCACTTTTATGGTTTTATTGGGACAAATTCTAAAAAATTGAATATTTGTAGTGTACTGACCCAATTTTCGGGTATACTTTTTACTTCATCCGGCTCCTTGTTTTCTGAGCTGTAGCAATACCAACCGCTTCCTTGGTGTAATCATTCAAAAAGAAACTTGGCCCCAGGAGAAGTGATTTTTATAAATTTGCGTATATGTCATGAATTTCCTTTTTTTTAATGCTTTTTTTTAGGATTCTAGCGATTTGGAAACTGGAGATGCTCAAAGGGCCCAAAACAAAGCTTGTCAACTTGAAACCACAGGAGTATTTGGAGCTGAATGTAGGGCCGGCTTTCCGAATATGAAACATGGAGAACGGTAAGATTCAACAAACTAATGATAGCATTAAGTTCTGTCCATTCACTGAGGGTTGGTTCGATTCCAGACTTAGGCCATAAGTTGTGCATTGGTTCACTCCTACACATTTACCACAAGGGTGCATGTTTAATTCACCCGTCATTCCTAGCTGCTAGGGACATGTTGCCTTTTATTGGGCAAGTTGGAATATGAAAATTGTGTTAAACTGTTTGATATTAAACGCATGGTTAGAAAGATGTTTTAAAAGTAGGATATAATGATCCACACAAATATGCCTTGAAATTGCACAGTTTCCTATGCATCTTGAACTAACACTGCACGCCAATTTTTGGAGTTAAAACTTTCATTTATTCTCAGAAGTCTTTTTGATAAAAAAATCCCTTGTTTCTGGTTTCCATTTACTACAAGTGTACGTGCAGAAAAAAAATTCACTGTCGTACGCAACACATGTACACTTTTATTGAATGATGCATTGTTTTTTGTAATGCTGTCAACTCAACACTTGAGGTATAAGGGACACGTCTATAGAAATTTAATTTAACATGAACAACTCTTGTTGCTTGATATTTCCATGCCATTTTTAAATAAAGGAATAAAGGGTAGCAAAGAGTTCTTTAACGTACGTTTAAAGCCGGCACGGCCGGTGGCAACGACCCTGCAAGTCACTACTCTTTTATTCCCATTCAGAAGTGCCCTTTTGTTAAAATGTAAACAAATACAGTTTTAGACACTTTAACAATTGAAAATTTGAGGTTTGAAATTTTTATTCTCCAAAACTTTGTGAAGAATCTGTTTGAGGTGCGTGGGTTGTGCGTAGATTACGCGCTGATAGCTATGATTTGCGCATTCCGCATGATAATCTTGCGCACGCGGAAGCCAGCTCAGTGTGCATAAACAGAGCTCCAGTGTGCATTAACAAAAGGTTTATGCACACCCATGTGACGCGCTCTCCACCAATAGGAGTAGAGAAACTGTCTAGGGTATTTATGAATAAGTATGTGTGTGGGCCCAGTGTTTTTGTGTGTGGAGCCCAGTTCCTGTCTCGGGCAATGGATTAAGGAGAGTCATGGAAACCATTTAGATAGGACGGAGTCTTGCCTGTGATTTTGCCTCAGTTGGGATTGATTTGGTTTGTCCTAATTTTGTTCTATTTTTTTTTTCATCCCATTTCCAAGTAAACCTGTTTTTATGATTTGCAGTAGTTCTCTAGTTTTGTTTTTTTCATTGGCGCATACAAACCCTATTTGAAGGTTGTTGTAACTAAGAGATTTCCCAAAAGTATTTCTTTGTGGGGATCACCACTTCTTTATGTGGATTGTAAAGTGAGCCATGTTAAACCATTTTATAACACAGTAACACTGAAGTTTCTTCAACGACAGGAAATCAATCTGTGGTTCAATTTTAATTTCAATTTACTTTATTATCCTTGATGGGAAATTCATTCGCGGTTTCAACTTGACGTTTTGATCAGTATGCTCTGATCGTCTTCTTGAAAAAAGCAGAAAGACGATCAGAGCATACTGATTGAATCATCAAGTTGAAACCAACAGTTCTTTTCAGAACCACCCCAACCCCAACTCATTTATAGATAGTCATTAATTGGTGTTACCGCCAACATTTTCATATCGTAATTCCATCATGCAAAGTTTCAAATCCTATTAATGTTGTTTTTACTAAGCAGTCGGCAGGGTGCATCAAGAAGAACTCCAAACACTACCAAGAGGAAAACAAGTGCATATCACTGTTTTATGCAACAGTATTTGTCTTCTGAAGGTAAACATAATGAAATTGTAATAATAATAATAACATCAATATAAACCACACTGACTGTCAGTTTCCCTTGTGGTTTATATTGATGTCTGAAACAAAAAGTCGCATCCCCTTAAGGTGACCCCCCTGGCTGCCGCTTCCCAGGTTGTATGGTAATTTGGGTGTGATCCTTGGCTACACGGCAGTTAACGTTGGTATGGCTTCGGACTGGCATCCCCAAACAAAGAAATTTAAACATTACATACTAAAATCTTAACAATGTGTTATCCAAAGCATCATACTCTTCAGCTTACATGTAGGTTAGGTGGTGCCTATATATAGACAACTATAAAGTCCCATACTCTTAAGCTTGGGTTAGGTGGTGTCTATAATAATGCTACATGTAGACAACTATAAAGCCCCATACTCATGCTACATGTAGACCAATTTGTTTCCTAAGTCGTTTTAACTAGGCACTCTTTTGATCCCTTTTTTTTTTTGTATCAACTTTTTTGTTTTTGGTTTCTTTTTCTCTCCTCAAGTAATATGCCTGTAATTAATTTGTTCCACAGAACTCTTGGAGTATATAGTGCACACACATCAGTGTTTATGGGTCAAACCAAAACGAATATTGATCTTGATAAGGGTCAGGAAGTGGGGAAATGCAAGAAGTAAAAATGTTGGTTTTCTGGCTAAATAAACAAAATTTTAAAAAAGCACAGTTAACTGGTGAACCAGTGACAAGACACCTTTGGAACGTTGAACCTAACCAATGTCATGAAAATACATTTTTCATGCTAAAATAATTTTCAACTCCCGAGACTAACATTGTTTTTGTGACTTGTTTTACTCATTTCTCAAAAACTACAGCACCTCAGCACGTAATATTTTAAAGGAAGCTTTCTACCATCATTATCGTCAAACTGTGTAAGTTTGATGTAAATCTGTGGACATTGTGTTTTGTGTCTTACAAAAAGTAACCAAACCCTTTAATGGCAGTGGACACTATTGGTAATTACTCAAAATAATTATTATCATAAAACCTTTCTTGATTATGAGTAATGGGGAGAGGTTGATAGTATAAAACATAGTGAGAAACGGCTCCCTCTGAAGTGATGTAGTTTTTGAGAAAGAAGCAATTTTCCACTAATTTGATTTCGAGACCTCGGATTTTATTTTGAGGTCTTGAAATCAACCATATAAATGCACACAACTTTGTGTGACAAGGGTGTTTTTTCTTTCATTATTATTTCGCAACCAATCGAGCTCAAATTTTCACAGGTTTGCTATTTTATGCATATGTTGAGATCCACCAGGTGAGAAGACTTGTCTTTGACATTTACCAATAGTGTCCACTGTCTTTAAAAGTTGCATTTAACAAAATTAAGTAAAGCCTGCTTTACAATTAGGAAAACTGTTGAGAATTGTTGGCAAGTTCAAAGGCGGAGGAGTACATAGGATAACTAATTATTTTTCCTATTTAGGTCTTTATTTCGATTGAATAATTTCTATACTTTTAACGGAAAACCAGTTTTATTTCTTCTGAATACAAGTTTCATTTCTATTGAATAATTTCTGAACTTCTTACATAAAAAAAAGTAGCAAGATTTCTACTACTGGATGTGTCAATAACATTGGAGCCCTTGTCTCTGTGAATTGTTAATATCGTTCTTGATACATTTACAGAGGCAGTCACTGGGAAAAAGCAGCTGTCTTACAAGGCTGTCCAGGAGGGCAGAGTGATATGTGATGGTTTACCTCCACAAATCCCTCTGAAGAAGCCGACAGCTTATAGTAAAAAGGCCCTCCAAAACATCCTTATGAACAAGGACCGTATATCATTCAGAGGTACACACATTCTTTGGGTTAGTACTTTTAAAAGTTGTCACACAAACGCGATTGGAATAGACTGTACTGAATATGACGTCACCGTTCAAAATCTGCCCTACAACATGACATCTGTGCGGGTGTGCGTACCTGTGTGCGTGCATGTGCCATAGAAATCAAACCGGGAATGCTGCGGCTGCGTACTTCATTGATGTACGCGTGTGGATGCACATACGGTTTGCCCTACGAGATGACGACTTTCATAGCAAAATAAAGGGGTTATTCAATACAGTCTATACAGAAACAAACAGCGTCCCTTTTTCAAAGAGACCGAAAGGCCAAGTTGGATATGGGAACGCAGGCGCCCTATACTTGTTTGTATTCCACGAGCGTGAGTGTGATCACAAATTTATCTACCAGCCTCATTATAAGTCAATGATGTTAGGTTTGTTTTTGATTTGGCATGCGCAAAGTTTAGGATGTAAATTTTGCACTGACCGTATGAGAGCGGGACACATTGACACTCACAATACGCAGAGCGCAATATAAAACTGGGAGTAGGTTATCGCCTGATTTCACTTCCAGGAGGATTAGCGCGTAAGATATAAGATAGTGACTGTAGGGTTTTTCATGTAGAGCAAAATTTGAACGAATTAATCAGGGAATCAATGTGTGGTGAAGAGGTAGTCCACTAGTGGTTTAATCCCAACGAGGCCTGGTTCTTGATGAAACGAAGTCGAGGTAAATTATCAAGAACCAGGCCTCGGCGGGTATAAACCACTAGTTGAAAACCGATTCAACACACTTTGATTTCCATTCATAAATACCTTTTTAGTCAAAAAACATCAACACTTATGGTCAAAAAGTAAATAAATGCAAAAATTAAAAATTTTCAATGATTTCTTTCAACACAACACCCCTCCAGCTATGAAAAGGTAAGGCCCAGTCAAGGCCCTCCGGTAAACAACTCCTTATAAGAGAATGCTGAGTGTGTCGCGCGTATCGCGTGATGTGGCACAACTGTTTCGGTCGTTGTTCTCGACCAATAGGAATGAAGAAACTGTCTTATAATCACAGGTGCACGCTGGCGTGTCGCGCCCATGTTTTCAACACTTTTTACTGGTCATAAACAAAGGTTCATACACACCCACGTGACGCGCTCTCCACCAATAGGAATAGCAAAACTGTCTGAGGTATTTATGAATATATATTAAAAGGGCTTGTGAAAGTTGTGGTTTTTTTTTTTTTTCTTTTCTTCCAAAAGTCGGAACTCTCTTCAAAGTAGTTGTTTGGCACTGAGTTGTGATGTTCTTCTAAACGTAAACATGATTGTTCAGATGAACTACTCCCGCTACATGAATGATGAATTTGTAAACATCACTATGGGGGACGAGTGTAAATACTTAAACACTATCAGATGTGTTTTCTACAATGTACTTGCATACATTGTAATAATGCGGTAATAATGTTGGAAGCGCTTTGAGATGCACTTCGGGTGTGAAGAGTGTATACAAAAACTGGTTATCATATCGACATTACAGCACAGACGGAGGTGTTGAAATAACCAAATATTTTGAGAAAATTTAAAAGTGGAAAGAATTTACTAGAATTGACTAATCCTGTAGGAACATTTTAATTGATGAAACTCATCTCGAATACTTTTTTATAATTTTTTTTTTATTACTAAGATTGCATGCCGAGAAGAAAATATAATGACATATTGAATTAATTTAATTGGGTTTGATCCACTAATGTTTCTTTCTTGGTTTATGTTAGTGTCCCCACAGCCTTCTTCAGACAACGCTTCTACTTCAACTTGCCAGGCAGCAGGAGGAGTTAATACTGTGATCCACCCTGAGCCTGCTACTTCTGGTATTTTGCTGTCTGAAGTAAACACAATCGAGCAAGGTTCGTCATTTCATTTTGTTTGTGGATCCTTCTGTAGATAAATTTTGTATCACACCTAAGCTTGGGCGATGTTGACTTATTTTATTCACGATATATCGCCGACAATATATCGCGATATTCGATATAATCGCGATTAATTAAATTTGACATCATCAGTCTTCAAACTCCCAGTGAAAGTTGTAGAAGAGACAGTCATAGCATTAGAGAGGTGTTCTAATGACCTATTCTTCTGGTTTTACTCCAAACCTATGGGGTGCGAGATATTGCGATATTGCGATATTTAATCGTTAATTCGATATATCGCAATATATCTCGATATATCGATATTTCGATTAAAACCAAATCGATCCGATATCGAAATCGTTTCCAAATTAGTATCGCGAAATCACACCTGTCGTAAGATTCACCAAAATACAGCGTGTCTGTGACCCACACACACAATGGTAGTTCAACCAATTCAGTTGCTGTATTTCACCGTATACAACTGACATCTTGGTTTACTTGTAGAATTTGGCACAATTGTTTCGTTTTTCAGTGGCAATAATGAAAACATTAAGTGAACAACATTTTTGATTAAAATATTAAATGAGGATGTCCCTTTTATGTGTCTGTCACAGAAGTAGAAATACCAGAAGACTTGGCTACGCTGCAAAATATGATGGAGCCAAATAAAGGTATGTACGCAACCCATGTTAGCAACAGTGACAATGGACCTTTATCATTGTGCAGCCATCTTTAATTTCTCCCTTTGGTATCAATGTATCCAAACCGAGGCTGGAAGAACAAAATAACCTAGTTCCTATCCGCAAAAATAATTACCTTGTGAGGTGCTGTAGTATTTTAGCATGTAATAACATATTGACCAGTGTTGGTATATATCCTAACTGGTTACATGTAATATGCTTTTACGTGCTAGACTGAGACCAAAGTTATTTTTGTGACATTGTTTTACTAATTTCTCAAAAACTACAGCACATAGTATTTGAAGGGAAGCTTTCTACTATCATTATCTTCAAGCGGTGTAAGTTTAATGTAAATCTGTGGACATGTGTTGTTTTTTTTTAGAAAAAGATATGTAGACCCTTTTAAGTAATCAGGGCGTCAAAACAAAATAAAAAAGGAATTGATGAAACCGCTTTTCCTTATTCAAAATCTGCATGTTTTAGTTTTACCAAACAGATTCTCCATTGGTAAAGGGTTCACAGTAGAACGGATTTGCACAAGTCTCATCACACTCTCATAATGGGCCAACAACCAAAATAAAGTTGCTCTACAAACAATTTATAACATTATGCGACTTAAAGGGTCTATGTAACTTTTGTAGGACAAAAAACACAATGTCCACAGATTTACACTAAACTTACACAGTTTGAAGATAATGATAGTAGAAAGCTTCCCTGAAAATATTACGTGCTGAGGTGCTGTAGTTTCTTGGAAATGAGTAAAACAATGTCATGAAAATAATTTTCGTCTCATGAGACGAAAATTATTTTAATCATTTACAAACGTATTTTCATGACATTGTTTTACTAATTTCTCAAAAACTACAGAACCTCAGTAAGTAATATTTGAAGGGAAGCTTTCCACTATCATTATCTTCAAACCCTGTAAGTTTAATGTAAATCTATGGACGTTTTGAAAAAGTACCCAAATCCTTTAACTCTCCATTCTTTTCAGACACAGATTCAGATTTGTACATAGTGGAACGCATCACGGACAAGAAAAATGAAGGAGGAAAATTGTACTACTTGGTTAAGTGGCAGGACTATAAAATACAAACCTGGGAGCCTGCCTCGAATATTCCCCCCGCAATGCGTGCTGCGTACCAAAATAAGTAGTGAAAGGTAGCAACAACATTTGTTTTTAGTCAACACAATGCTTTTAGTCAACATCAACCACCCCAACTCATTATTATCATAACATGGTATTACCACAAAACTTTACTGTGCGGGCATTCGATTAGCTTCCCTGGGTCGACCCTGATCTACCCTGGTACATTCGAATAGCTTTGACGTCATTCCAGGGACTCAACCCGGTCAGCGCCAAGTGCCCTGCTTGTGGAGTGGGTCACTTGGGGCTGGCTCGAGGTGCATGACGTCACCACGAGAAGGCGAGTGATCATTCGATTAGCTCTTGTCAGGGGCTCTCCCAAATGAGCACACCACGGGGTCGACACAGGGAAGCTAATCAAACGCACCCTATATATATATAAGGGAATCAATGTGTGGTGAAGAGGTGTTCAACTAGTGGGTTAATCCCAACGAGGCCTGGTTCTTGATCATTTTACCAAGACGAAGTCGAGATAAATTATCAAGAACCAGGCCTTGGCGGGTTTAAACCACTAGTTGAAAACCGATTCAACACACTTTGATTCCCATTCATAAATACCTTTTTCGGTCAAAAACATCATCACTTTTTGGTCAAAAAGTAAAATAAATGCACAAATAAAAAAAAAATTATAATTGATTTCTTTCAACACGACACCCCTCCAGCTATGATATGGTAAAGCCCTCCGCCGCCCTCGGGTAAACAACTCCTTATAAGGGAATGCTGTGCGCGTCGCACGTATCGCATGATGTGGCACAACTGTTTCAGCAGTTGCTCTCAACCAATAGGAATGAAGAAACTGTCTTATAAGAACAGGTGCAAGGTCGCGTGTCACGCCCATAAATTAACACTTTTTACCGGTCATCATAAACAAAGGTTTATACACACCCACGTGACGCGCTCTCCACCAATAGGAATAGCGGAACTGCCTGAGGTATTTATGAATGCTTATTTACAGGTAAACATACAGGAAGTAACCTGTAAAAGTTTTGAATGAATACAGTACCCACTTGATGAGAAAACGTCAACAAACTATCATTGTGTATTTTACATTCATAAATACCTCAGGCAGTTTTGCTATTCCTATTGGTGGAGAGCGCATCTTGCCAGGGTGTTTAAACCTTTGATAATGACCAGTGTTTATGACCAGTTGTGAGCGGGACAGTTTCTTCATTCCTATTGGTCGAGAGCACCGGCTAGAACAGTTGTGCCACATCACGCGATCTGCACGACGCGCACAGCAATCTTCTTATAAGGAGTTGTTTACTCGAGGGCCTTACCATTTCATAACTTGAGGGGTGTTGTGTTGAAAGAAACCATTGAACAATTATAATTTTTGCAGTTAAACTACTTTTTGACCAAAAAGTGTTGATGTTTTTTGACCGAAAAGGTATTTATGAATGGGAATCAAAGTATGTTGAGTCGATTTTCAACTAGTGGTTTAAACTCGCCGAGGCCTGGTTCTTGATAATTTACCTTGACTTCGTCTCGGTAAAATTATCAAGAACCAGGCCTCGTTGGGTTTAAACCACTAGATGAAAACCACCACTAGTTGAAAACCTCTTCACCACACATTGATTTCCTTATTTAAGACCGAGGTGTGTTATAAAACAGATGTTGACTGGCATAATTCGGTAACTAGGGCATGTCTATTCCCCTCACCCCCCCCCCCCCCCACCCCCGGCCTGTGAGTGACCAGAAGAGTCCCTCTGAGGAATAGACCTTCACCAAGGTGTGGCCATTTTGATTTTACATCGTTCCAACTCATTGTAACCAAACTGAGGCTAGACGAAATAATAGTCTGGTGTCACTTTAGCATATATTACTGTTAATGGAAACAGGGAACATAACCAATGTTGACAGTGTGATAAAGGTCTATGTACGTGCACTAGTTACCTCATTGCCAGTCAATATTTGTGTGTATGGGGCATTTGAGATGAAATGATTACGCATGTCTGCTGATGAAAGTGCTCACAACTATTTCAACAAGTTTGTATGCAAATGTCAAGTAGTTGGACAGACCTGAATTACTTTTAAAAGATCCCTTACAATATAATTTTTCTTTTAAAGCTAACAATAATCTCTGTCTTGAAGGCAGTGGACATTATTGGTAATTGCTCAAAATAATAATTAGCATAAAACCTTTCTTGGTGACAAGTAATGGGGAGAGGTTGATGGTATAAAACATTGTGAGAAACGGCTCCCTCTGAAGTGCCATAGTTTTCGAGAAAGAAGTAATATTCCAAAAATTTGATTTCAAGACGTTAGATTTAGAACTTGAGGTCTCGAAATCAACCATCTAAACGCACACTACTTTGTGTGACATGGGTGGTTTTTATTTTCATTATTATCTCGCTACTTCGATGACCGATTGAGCTCAAATTTTCACAGGTTTGTTATTTAATGCATATGTTGAGATACACCAACTGTGAAGGCTAGTCTTTGACAATTACCAATAGTGTCCACTGCCTTTAAAACATTGATGGATTTGATTTTAACTACATCATAGCAGTTAAAATCTTTAACGAGTATGTGTACACAACATTTAATGAGTTTTGACATTATTTACATTATGTAAAAGATACCATGCATGGTGGGAACACTTCCATGGAAACGTTTGTGATTGAAATGGATTAAAGAAGTACTTGAAGAGAATCTGTGCTTGGTAATACTGTTTAAACTTGTTTTGTGTTTGTCTGTCATTTATTTTAAGTGTTTACACTGGATTTTTCGTAATTATCGATCGAAAAATTAGGCCCCAACCTCCAGGTTCTGAAAAAACTAGAAACACTTCTGCCGTTGACGGCGGGCTTCAAAATGAAAATACTTCAAGTCATGTGTGGGAGTCTGCTATAACTCTGCAACTTACAAATTGGAGCTACCACTATGACGTACATGAGTGATGACGTAACAAGGTTTTTCTCGAAGCACAGGAGAAGTATATTCAAAATGATTGTTTTTTACACAATTGAAATCCGTTTTATCTCGCGTGAACTTAAATGTGTTATTGATTGAAAACATGTGAAATTTATTCCAGCAAAGATCATATCACTTGTCGCCGTCTTCATTCAAGGAGGTCTTTAAAGGCAGTGGACAGTATTTGTAATTACTCAAAATAATTATTATCATAAAACCTTACTTGGTAACGAGTAAAGGAGAACTGTTGATAGTAAAAAAAAAAGAAAAAAGAAACGGCTCCCTCTGAAGTAACGTTGTTTTCGAGAAAGAAGTAATTTTCCACGAATTTGATTTCGGGACCTCCGAATAAGATTTTGAGGTCTCAAAATCAAGCATCTGAAAGCACACAACTTCGTGTGACAAGGGTGTTTTTTTCTTTCATAATTATCTCGCAACTTCAACAACCAATTTAGCTCAAATTTTCTGAGTTTGTTATTTTATGCTAAATTATGTTGAGATATACACGAAGTGAGAAATGTGGTCTTTGACAATCACAAATAGTACGGTGTCTTTAGCAGAAAAGTGACCAAACAGAAATTAATTACGACACCATGGAGATGAGTTCACAGTGGAGTTATTTTACAGAGAATGAATGATCAATTTGGACATAAACTGGAAAAAAGTATTGTGTCAATGCCCATACGAGAATGCATCTTTTCCATAAAACGTTTTAGAAACGAATCAAAGTTGAATGTTCACAGTGTGCATAATCATTTTGTTATGTGCTTAACCGCTGACCAAATTCGCTTCTGTTTGTAGGCTTTTTGCTATAAAAATGGTAGCAAAATATGTCCAGATTTATAATAATAAAAACATAAGAAACTGCAAACAAAAATTGCAAAAGGCGTGGTTTCCCCTTGGAATATAGGGACATACAGAGCTGCAAGGGGGCCACGAAGGGTTTTACAGAAGCCAGAAAACCTCTTTTTATTAGATAAACATCAGTGACGAAAACTTTCTATTTCTTTGTTTTGATTGGTCAGTGGTAACGTTTTGCAGCTACATTTGCGGTCGTCTGCATGATGCAGGCAGTGTAAAAACAATGTACGTAGGATTTGACTGCGAATCTTCGCGTGAAATGATGTAGATATAAGGTGATTATGGTCGGGGATTTACATAGTCATCAAGTTATATATAAGAACTTATGTGTAACTATATGTAACAACCGCGCCGAATGTTTTGCAAAACGTGTTCTGACCAAACTTATCCAAACATTATTTTGAATTTTTTTCAATTCACCAAAACACCTCCCACGGTCGGTTGCGCCTATTCATATCCCCTCCCCCAGCAAAAAGTACCCCAACTTAAAAGTAAAAATCCCCGACACCCTTAAGTTCGCCCGGGCGATAATAATCCACCCATGCGGAATAGTAATCCGCCCGGGCGGAATACTAGCAGTCCGCCCGGCCGGGCGAATAGGGGAGCCTGGATTAATTTTGTCGGTGTCTTAAAAACACTCCCGTAGATTCTAGAAGGTCGCGCTACGAACGGAATTACTGGGTGCGTTCTTTTATAGCTTCCCTGGGTCGACCCCGGTCTGCCCCGGTACGTTCGAATAGCTTTGACGGGGTTCACCCGGGTCAGCTCCCAGTGCCCTGCTTGTGGAGTGGAGTGGGTCATGCCGTTACCACGAGGGGCGAGTGAGCCACCGCGGGGTCAACCCAGGGGGACTAATCGAACGCACCCAATGTACTCAATATACCACATTACCACATTACCAGGGACGTCATTCTTGCGATCGGGCGTCAGTGGAGGTACGTGTGCACAACAGACCGGGTGTAGCTCGTGCACCGTTTACAGACAGACCTAACTCATAACCAGTGAGATAATTACATTATAGACATTTCCGACCCAATCTATGTTCTAGACAGACCTTTATACCCGTAGAAATCTGACGTGTTCGGATACCGTATTACATTGCTGATTTCACACGTTTTTAACAGCAACAGATAGCGAGCCTTTGTTACCCTCGGCGCTCTATAGTCTTGGGTTCGTACTGAACTACTGAAGGCTTGGAACTAGATCACAGACCATGGCTCTTCCGGCTGCTGAAACCACCCACCAATTTGAAGGCAAGAATCATGCCGATCTGTATCTAGAAGGTCGTCCGGAATGGCCGCAAGAAATCATCCAGAGAGTCATGCAATACCTGCTGCTGAAGGTAGGTCTATTTCCTTGCTTGATGAACGATCGTTGAAAAAAAGAAACCGAATAACGAAGCTTTTCCGTGTTTTTTTTTTAGTTTTACACCTAGCTAGCTCTGGACGCCAGTCACCACTGACGGAGTTCAACCACGAACGACCTCGAGCTGCATAACCACTCAAAGCTATAAGGCACAGCAAAAATGTTCTTGCCAGAAAACGGTTACCAGCTCAAATACAATACAGTTATACGAACATGAATCCGATTCTGCATGATAATATAGTTGTGCTCAGCAGAACATTGGTGGGCAATTATGTTCTTAGCCACATTCACACGAGATCAGTATAGCAAAGGTCCCTTGATAATAATTTAGCATGGTTGTGAAATTTTATAAAATGTACATTGTTCCCGTTTGAGAACAATTTGTTCCTATATTTCTAAGTTCTATTGCAAAATCTTGTCAAACATTGCTACATTTTGACAACCATGCTAAAATTAAGCAAGGGACCCCAGTTAAATTGCTGTCGTATGAATAGCACTTTAGTCACACCATATAAACACACTCGCCCCAAAACACTGCAATCGGGATAGATGTACATGTACATACCCTTACATGTACTACAATTTTTTACACTAACCTTTTGGCAACAGCTCTCATCGGTTGTTAACATTACATTACAACAAAACAATTGTATTGTTGTGTTGTATTGTACATTACTTTCCAACTGGTGACCTTGCACCCGACCAGGTACCCTGACCTCCTTATATGTAGGTCCCCGGTTTATACACTGCAAAAACGTTGGTCAAATCATTTGTTGGGCAAAGTAACTTCAACAATTATTGGTCGATAATTGCCCAACAAAACAAATAATTGGTCTTGTTGGGCAAACATTTTGTTTGCCCATTCTTTGTTTAAAAAGCGGAACAAAAGTTGGGCAAGTGTTGGGAAAATATTTCGTAATCTGAATTCATCATAACTGTTGGTTACACTTTTGCTTATTTAATGGGCAACTTTTAGGTAATTTTAATTAATCTCGATTGTTGGTTAAAATTATGCACATTAGTTGGTCAAAATCGTCCGATCATGCGCACTACGATTAAAGAGTTGCCAAAAAGTTGGGCATTAAACAGTAGAACAAAGATATTTTCCAACATGGCGAGTGGAAGAGTGGCTGTGACGAGCGGGGTTGTCCGGTGGATATAGATCCAATTTGAAGGTGAGTTTTTAACTAAATATGAAGTTGTGTTTTCTATTCAGTCGTACATAGTCGTGACAATTGCAGAGCGAGCAACAAATTGACACTACTGTGATAGTTTCAGTTTTATCATGCCATTATGTGCAACGCCGGTTGTGGCATGTATGCGTGGTTGTGTTGCTTTGTGTATGAAATACCTGCATGGAACTATCACTGCATTGCTTGTTGTGTTGCTTTGTGTATGAAATGCATGCATGGAACTATCACTGCATTGCTTGCGCTGCAACTGTCACGACTGTGTACAACAACTGAACAGGAAACAAACTGTATTTAGTTAAAAACTAACCTTCCAAAGCATCTACAAACCACTGAGCACCCTCACGATTTTGAGAGAGATGCCAAGGTCACAACTCACCACCGTTTGCCATCGTGGAAAATATATTTTATATGCCTGGTTGTATGACGTATCACAGGAGAAACTGTAAATCAAAGGGTTAAATACATTCACCATTTGTTGGATAACACCGAAAAAGGTTAAACATTTTAACTAGATCATGAATAAAATCATCGCCCAATAAGTGGGTAATTGATAATTATTAAATACCCAGAAAATGGGTAAACAAAAAATTACCCAACTGTTGGTTACCAAAATATACCCAACTATTGATGATGAAATATTACCCAATTATTTGGCAATCTGAGCGCCCAACTTTGATGGGTAAAACTTTGCCCAAAAGTTGGAGGAGTTCACTATTCGCCCTTAAATGGGTAAAAAGTTGGGCATTTTTTTACCCAATTTTTTTACAGTGTAGACAACTATTTGTATAGGCCTTTTGATATTGAATATGACCTTGTTTGGCTCTATCATGTAGGTAGAAATGGCTCTTATGAAAGGACCTTAATTAACTCATGAATTCATGCAGCGTTGTGAGTCATTTAAACCAAAAGCGTATTCTCAGAGAGTATGCCAAATTGTAAAAAATACTGCCAGATTGTAAATTTAGAAACCACAATTACGTTTGTTGTTTTTATGTGTTTTTTTTTTTTTTTTACAGCTAGTGTCTTTTATTAATACTGATTAATAATAAGAGTGATGAGTGAGTATGTATCATTCAAACAGGGGACCTATAACAAAAGAGGACAGTATGGTCCAAGGTTCGGGAAAGGTGCACAGTTGGAAAACGTGTACAAAACCAATGAAAGCTGTTGCAAAAAAAGCTTAATTTGGAGTATAAACGAAAGAGGGACAATAAGGAGGTCCACGGTTGCAGGCGTATATACACTTGTGTGCTTCACAACGGGGTCATGCCAACCACCACTAATTGCATCTACCTATCGTGCACATTTTGTGGTGCTGGAAATATATTTTTGTTTTCTTTCTTTCAAACACCAGAGTATATGCTTATGAATATTAAAACATTTTTTTTAGTAATTGTTTGTCACGATTTATAAGTTAAAAAATAGATAAAGTTGTTTGGGGGGCTGACTCCGCCTACCCTTTTTGTGGCGTCAATCCAGGCAGACGTTGCGTGCAATGCATAGAGTAAACACACGTGCAAAGTACATGTGCGATTGTGTGGTCCAAACCGTGAGTTTGTATGTTTCGAGAAAAAAAGGCATTTTTCCGGCAATGCCAACCACGCGTGTTGCTGCTGGATGCAGCAAAACATCTAAAGATGAGGTCAAGTTGCATGCGTTTCCTGCAGATCCTAAGTATGGGCGATTGTGGGCCGCGAAAGTCAGACTCGCAAGAGCAATAGTGGTCCGGTCCGACGTCTTTTTCAGCACTGTGCAGCGAACACTTCGAGCCGTCGTGCTTCGAATCCGGAATACACCACACATATTTTGACACGAAGAGAAAAGTTGTTCTAAAACATAACGCCATCCCAACAACTTTTTTAGAGTGGGAAGTCAAAGAAGGTACCTGAAATACGTGACAAACCTAGAGGAGTGTATGCCAAACGTAAAAAAAATCTGGGAAGTTTGAACTTTGAGGGTAAGTTTTTAGCTTGCGATTCACCGTGCAGGGTATTCCGAGTGTACCGTCCGCACACAGCAGCCGTAGTGCGTGTAGTCTGCTCCGTGACCGTAGTTCTGTACGTAGGCATCATACCGATCAGGTACCCAGACGTAGTGTACGGGGCCAGACTACACATTTCTCTTCAAATATCGCGCCTCGATTGACGTCACGAACAGCGGCCTCTCGGGCTGGGGCCTACTCTTAAATGGTAAATAAAATGATAACAACTTTTTTTAAACCTTAGTTAACTGTTTATTCACATTCCACTCATCAAAACACATCTGAGTAACAAAAGCATTATTTTGAAAAAATACCACATCCAGGTGACTTTAAAGGCAGTGGACACTATTGGTAATTACTCAAAATAATTGTTATTTTGTCCCCCTATTCATTGTTTACCCCTTGCTTTTTTTCTGTTTATACCTATTCATGTATTTCCACTTTACTGCTTATGTTTCACTTTATTTACCTGTTCAAATTTTCACAGGTTTGTTATGTTATGCATAATGTTGAGACACACCAAGTGAGAGTGATAAGACTGGTCTTTGACAATTGCCAATAGTGTCCAGTGTTTTTAAATTTATATGTTTTGAAGAAATACAACTCCTCTCGTGGCGTTTATGTGCTGGCCATATCAGGGGTAATAATGTTGTGTGAAGCACGATATAATAACCAATAATTAATATTATATAACCAGCTACAATATTTCACGTGCTTTAATACTTTAGAAATTGCCACCTCAGACGTTAGCCCTTGACGTAGGATGCGGAAGTGGTCAAAACACGATACCGCTGGCCCCACACTTTGAAAGAGTTGTCGGTGTTGATGTGAGTAAAGCTCAAACTGAAGCAGGCAGACGACGAACAGATAAACCAACAAATGTTGAATTCCAGTAAGTTAAAAGATGTATCCTATTGTATTTCTAGACTTAAAGGCAGTGGACACTATTGTTTATTACTCAAAATAATTATTAGCATAAAACCTTACTTGGTGACAAGTAATAGGGAGAGGTTGATAGTAAAAAACATTGTAAGAAATGGCTCCCTCTGAAGTGACATAGTTTTCGAGAAAGAAGTCATTTTCAACGAATTTGATTTCGACACCTCAGATTTAGAATGTGAGATCTCGAAATCAACCATCTGAAAGCACACAACTTCGTGTGACAAGGGTGTTTATTTTTTTCATTATTATCTTCAAATTTTCACAGGTTTGTTATTTTATGCATATTATGTTGAGATACACCAAGTGAGAAGACTGGTCTTTGACAATTACCAATAGTGTCCAGTGTCTTTAAACATCAGCCAATGAGGCATGTATTACAAGTTGTTTTTGTTTTAAAGTTGGTGGCCCATTTAGTTTGATCGTCATGTCTGTCATGGTGAACATACTGGCGCTGAAATATCAAACTGGATGGAGCTTGTTTATGAGTGATTTTATGAGACAAAGCAACCATAATATACACTTGCGGGGTATACAAGGTAATGAGTTGTATGCCCAATTATTGCTACCAGACCTTCCCAGAAACACCAGGGTAAACCCCCTCTCTTTACAATAGTGCAACTTCTTTTACAACCATTACTCAACACACGGGACCTGGCGCGGCATACGTTTCGACTGAAGGACGAAGCAAGACTCATGGGACTCGAACACACTCCTGATCAGAAAAAAAAACATAGCCAGGCGCGGACCAATGGGGCGTGGGTGCATGCCTGCCCCCCCCCCCCCCTTTGCTTCAGAAAAAGGGGAGAGAGAAAGATTGGTCCGAGGTGATGTGATTTGTCAGCTTGCACTTTCGGTTGGCATTGCAGCGTGTGCAAAATGATTGTACATCATGTAATGTTGTTTTATTCACTATGATTGTATAAATGTATACGTGTGATTTGACTGCGAATCTCCCTGTGAAATGGATGCGAGGTCAAGGGTGCATCTGGCAGAATCCTGCCAGGCGCTCAAGGCTGGCCTGCCGGCTGGTAGGATCCTGCCAGGTGCTCAAGGCTGGTAGGTATCTGGCGTTATTCACGAGCGTCTCGAAGTGTGACGTCAGATGGTGGATTTCACAAAGAGTTAGGACTAGTCTTTAAAGGCAGTGGACACTATTGGTAATTACTCAAAATAATTATTAGCATAAAACCTTACTTGGTAAAGAGTAATGGGGAGAGGTTGATGGTATAAAACATTGTGGGAAACGGCTCCCTCTAAAAGTGACATAGTTTTTGAGAAAGAGGTAATTGTCCACGATTTTTGATTTCGAGACCTCAAGTTTAGAATTTTAGGTATCGAAATCAAGCATCTGAAAGCACACAAGTTCGTGTGACAAGGGTGTTTTTTCTTTCATTATTATCTCGCAACTTCGACGACCGATCGAGCTCAAATTTTCACAGGTTATGTACATGGTGAGATACACCAAGTGAGAAGACTGGTCTTTTACCAATAGTGTCCAGTGTCTTTAATCGAGTTGTGACGAACTACTCGTCCTGACTTAGGACTAGCCTTAAGTTTTTAATGTCTACTATGACTAGTCGTAAGTTCTTTGTGAAATCGATCACATGCTACCCTTAAAACGTATTTACAATCTTCTAAATTTAAGGTACTCCCTTGATGTAAAAGTGTGAGGGAAAATCGTTTTGTCCGCCATACCACTCTTGCAAAGTGCCACATGACGGACAGCTCTTTTTAGAGTGAAATACGGGTATTTTCAACTCGATTTAGAATAAAGTTCGTTCCTATTTCACTCAGGAAGAGTCTCAAAAGAGCGAAACTGACACCACCACTCAAGAGAGTGGAATTTTCACTCTTTTTATACATTATATACATTAAAGGGTCTATGTACTTTTTTTTAAATAAATCACAATGTTCACAGATTTACATTAAACTTACACAGTTTGAATATAAGATTGTAAAAAGCTTCCCTTATTTACTGAGGTGCTGTAGTTTTTGACAAATGAGTAAAACAATGTCACGAAAAAAAATTCGTCTCAGTTTTAGCATGTAAAAACGTATTAACCAGTTATGGTATGTTATGATATAAATACATTTTTAAGAGCTAAAATAATTTCGTTTCACTGAGTCGAAAACTATTTTGTGACTTGTTTTACTCCTTTCGGCACCACTGTAAGTAATATTTAAAGGGAAGCTTTCTACTATCGTTACCTTCAAACCGTGTTAGTTTAATTTTAAATCTGCGGACATTTTGAAAAAAAACCTGAATCAATAAAAGAGGCCGCTGTTCTCTGTTGTAATTTTATTATGACAGAGTTGGAAGTGCAGAGGATCTACTGTTTGCTGATGACAACTCTGTGGACCTCGTGACTTGTGCTACCTCATTTCATTGGTTTGACAAAGATGCATTCTTCAAAGAGGCCGATAGGGTTTTGAAGCCGTCTGGTTGCATAGCCATTTATTGGTACAACAAAATACATCCATGTGTCGAAGGTGATGAGGGCAAGAATGAGAAAATCAGGCAGACTGTCATTGAGGTAATCAGAAGGAATTGTCTACGGTTCTTTTCCCCCTTTTGTTAAAGGGAAGGTACACGTTTGGGAATTGTCAAAGACCAATCTTCTCACTTGGTGTTTCCCATCATAAGCATAAATAACAAGACTGTGAAAATTTGGGCTCAATCGGTCATCGACGTTGCGAGAAAAAGATGAAAGAAAAACCACCCTTGTTGGACGAATTTGTGTGCTTTCAGATAGAAATAAAAGACTTCTAGCTAGAAGTCTTTTATTATTTTAGTGAGAAATTGCCTCTTTCTCAAAAACTACGTTACTTCAGAGGGAGTTGTTTCCCACAATGTTTGATACTATCAACAGCTCTCCAATGCTCGTTACAAAGTCAGTTGTTAAGTTAATATTTGTTTTGAGTAACTACCAAACGTGTACCTTCCCTTTAAAGGATTTCGGTACTTTTTGTAACACAAAGCACAATTTCCACAGATTTACAATAAACTTACACACTTTAAAGATAATGATAGTAGAAGGCTTCCCTTATAACATTACTTGCTAAGGTGAATATGTAGGTTTTTTAAAGAAATGAGTAAAATAATGTTACGAAAATAAGTTTTTGGCCCTATGCTAGAATAATTTTCGTGGCTTGTTTTACTAATTTTCTTAAAGAAAACTACAGCACTTCAGTAAGTAATATTTTAAGGGAAGCTTTCTACAATCATTATCTTTAAACCGTGAAAGTTAAATGTAAATCTGTTGACGTTGTGTTTCTGCCTTCAAAAAGAACCCAGACCAATTGGAGTTATATCGCCAACCTCACAAGGCCGTACGGCCACTTTAAGGTGAGGGCTACACGTAAACCGGTTTGGGGTTCCGACCCCGATCAACAGTGTCACCAGGGGTACGTGTAACCTACTCCTGTGCCTGAAACAGGGTTAACCTTTACAGTCCATAAGGATAGGCAATCGTATGGAGCCTGGATGTGAGATCAGACTGCACTACCCTCTCAACTTTCATGAAGCAGATTGTTATAGGTGCCTTGCTCAAGGAAGCAAGTGTCATGACTGGGGCTCGAACCCCAAAATAATTTGCCGAAAATGACATATACATCATGATACTGAAATTCATTAATTAGTTTTGTAAAAGGTAAAACAATTACAGACGTTGTAGGGATAGTTTGGCACATTTGACAGAAAACGTAATTGGTTTGTTAATTGTTATGTTAGTGACGCTACAGAAAACCGCAATATCTGTATATTTATACAGTGTTCTAAAAAGAGATTCAGAGTCCATGCAATACACTGCCTAAAAGGTCAAAGATCATGTCATTCGGGCCGTTTGAGAATATAACTTAAAGAGTATCACCTGTTACTGCACAACAAATGAGCGAGTAATTTACTGAAAATTGGGTTTTCTTTTCAGCCGCGACTCACTTACCGGTACGGTAAAAAATCTAGAGTATTTGTAAGATCCCCTAATAAACACTATTACCATGCTATAACCAAGTGGTTGGGGGCGTGCGCATAATAGTCTCAATAGCGAGGTTTAGCTGCACGTTACGCGAGCAAAAACGTGAACGTGAACGTCAGAGAACTGTTTCGTTTCTTGGTGACGTCACCAGTTTTGGCTTATTTCATGCTCACGTATGACGTCTGCACGTACGTACCTGACGTGAGAAATGGTAACATGCTTAGAACGAGAGATTTTTACACTAACATTTTCTGACGTTCACGTTCACGTTTTTGCTCCCGTAACGTGCAGCTTAAACTCCCTATAATAGGGAGTAAGAACTATGACGCATTCTGGGTAAGAATTATGACGTCATGTTAAGAGAGGCGTATGCTTTAGGGGCTCTCACATTAGAGCGGTACTCGAATCAAGTTTCGGGTCGACCCGGGAAAGGTAATCGTACACACCCATAGAATACTACCAAAAAGCACGGTTTATGACGTTGGCCAATGAGGAAACCTCGGCTTGAATGCCGCGTGATCGAAAATCCTTCAATCAAAAGATGACAAGGATTAACTTTTTAAACCTATTTAAACAACATCATAATTATATATGATTTGAGGCATTGTGAGGTATCAATTTATATTTGGTTTGCGGTAACACCATGTGTGTATCTACTTGCCAGGTAGAGTTTGTTCTTAGAGAACTGTCTTGCTTTACTACTACCGCGGAACAGATGTTCAGGGGTTCGGGAGACTTCTCAGTTCTGAAAAGAACAGCTGCTTATTACTGGGCGGATGGTATAGAGCAAGCTAGTCGAAACGTTGAGACCAACCCAAGAACTGACTCCGCGGTAGTACAGTTAATTACGATCATATAACCTAAAGTACAGTTAATTACGATCCTATAAGCTAAAGTAGTACTACTTTTAGCTTATAGGATCGTAATTAACAGTTAATTACGATCCTATAAGCTAAAGTAGTACAGTACTACTTTAGCTTATAGGATCGTAATTAACTGTACTACCGCGGAGTTAGTTCTTATATTGGTCTCAACATTTCGACTAGCTTGCTCTAGTCATCATCAGGAGACTGAAGAGATATAAGTCCCAGCCTATTTCTATACCATCCGAGTTCTTTTCAGAATTAAGAAGTCTCCCGAACACCCGAACAATCTACTCCTCGGTAGTAGAATTACGCAAGACAGTTCTCTAAGAACAAACTCTACCTGGCAAGTAGATACACACATGGTAATTGTGACGAACATTTTAATCCTTTTAGATGGACTCTGTGACTTTACGACCGTATACCACCGACACTGTGAAATCACTTGAAAGCAAACCGGATGAGACACGCATACCATACGAAGACAATATCAGGTAAACTCTCATTGCTGTACCATTATGTACCTTAAAGTCACCTGGAAGTGGTATTTTTCCAAATAAAGCTTTTGTAACTAATATATGTGTTTTGATGAGTGGAATGTGAATAAACAGTTAACTAAGGTTTAAAAAAATCAGTTCTTATGTTATTTACAAATTTAAGAGTAGACCCCGACCCGAGAGGGCGCTGTTCGTGACGTCAATCGAGGCAGACTTTGCCTGTAATGCGTAGAGTAAACACAATTGCAAAGTACATGTCGGACCAAGTCGTGAGTTTGTACGTTTGAAAAAAAAATTGTTCTTTTCCGGCAATGCCGACCAGGTGTATTGCTGCTGAATGCAGAAATACACTTTTTGAAATGTACCAACTCACGACTTGGACGTACATGTACTTTGCACGTGTGTTTACTATACGCATTGCAGGCAAAGTCTGCCTCGATTGACGTCACAAAAGGGGTAGGCGGAGTCAGCCCCCAAACAACTTTATATATTTTTTAAAGGAACACGTTGCCTTCGGGCTGCGCTTTGTTGGGCGTTTTTGGGCTATGACAAGCGTTTGATGTAAAATGATTACGGTTGGAAAGATGTTAAAAAAGTAGAATATAATGATCTACACAAACATGCCTTAGAATTGCTTCACTTTTGTTAACTTTCTCGAAACAAAACGCTCCGCCATTTATGGGGGTCAAGATTTTGACTCCCATAAATGGCCGCCAATATCACTAGTCTTATTTCCAGTCGCAGCCGTTGAACTATACGACTGAGCATTTATTAAAACCCATTTGTATCTATCTCTTCCTCCATGGTTACTCCAACAACAACAAAACAGTTCATGAACAAAAATAAAAGGGCCTACGTTGAATTAACTTTTTATTAATCTATCTAAGCAGCAAGTTCAGCCCACGTCCCGGGGCCGAGCGGCTGCCGTCCAGCGGGCCATCATCCCCCGCGGCCAGACCTCCCCAGACGCAGTGAACTCCCCGTTCTTGCTCGTACGATGTAGGATTTTAGCGGGGCCAGTCTAGTAATGCGAACACTTTGTACACGAAAGAATGTCTAGTACCCGTATACTAACTAGCGAGTGGAGTTGAAAATGGACGTGTCATGACCTCCCACACCAAAACTCTGCTAGAGAATTCATCCTCTCGATAAAACATCTGCTCAGACATGTCAGAGGCGTTTACCGTGTTTACCGCGTAAGTATAGTATGCAATTGCGAGTCACATAGGCCTATACCCCACAGTTCGTTTTTAGATACAAAATTACAGGGACTTTACTTCTCTGTCCTTTCTCTATGCTGTTTGCATGTACGTATGTAGAGTCACAGGGCAACAGGACAGTGGTGTATATTACTAATACTAGTCCATCGCCATAGGATAGATGATGTCACTTGTCTTATTTGCCAACATGATCCTTTCTTCGGGGTATACATTCATTATTTTATAAAATAATGTTTATGTCTATTATGGGGATGTAATTCCTTGACCTTGGTCTTGGACAGTACTATTTGAGGTAGCTCCTGTTTACATTGCTCAGAATCATTTGACAGCAAAATTTACGGTGCGATGCATCTGAACAGGGAGCACATACTGCAAATGGTAGTTGGCAAGGAAAGCTAAAATAAATTAATACTCTTGTCCACAAAAATGAAGCTTCCATAGGTCCTTTTCAAAACCACGGCATCGGCTATGGATTCGGCTTCAAACTCCGTCCCCTTGTCTGAATCCCTACGCAAAGCACGCTCAGTTTTGTTCAAACATCTGCCGGGCCAAGCTAGCCCTAGCTGAATCCAAAGCCAAAGCCGTGGTTTCGAAAAGGGCCATAGTCTAGAAGAACTCTTTTCAAAAATTACAAAACAAAATCAGAAACGGGGAACAATTTTATTATTTTGTAACATTTTTGTATTGATACTTGATTCCCAGGTCACAGTGAAAGTTGGGTGGCGATGTGATTATTGAAGCCGGTATGGACAAGAAAGAGTACACGTACATCAAAGAAGTTTTCCAAGCACGGTTAGATGACAACCAGCTTCTTCGCAGGACAGGAAAACTCTGCTAATTAGGCCTGGGCGACCAGTGAAAATTACTAATCGACTAGTCGCACCTCCATCCAATAATTGCGACTACGACACTAGTCGCAACAAAATTTTAATTATCACGATGCACTGTGGCAATGTGTGCCACAAGCACAATATAGTCTAATTCAAGCGGAAAAGATTGAAGATTTGTGTCACTGATGTCTGACTGTGTTCTGTAAGTAAATTATGTTGTCATGAATAGTCATGAGCGACTAAATTGGTTCACCAAACAGGTAGACGCAATTTTGTTTAAACTATTTTTGTAGCACGTTTAACCGAATAGTTGAAAACAATAGTCGCGACTCGACTCAGGATTCAATAGTTGGAGTGCGACACTAGTCGCCCAAGCTTACCGCTAATGGTGCAAGGATAGCCTCTACCCGCAGCCGCCATCACCCCCCCCCTCCCAATACCACCACCACCACTACTACCAACAGAAGAACTTGTAGCAAAACACAAATCCAGATTTTCCACTTCTTAAATTTAATTTCCATGTAACTTTCCACAATTTGGCTACAAAATTGTCTGTACAGGTGTGCATAAGATATAAGGTCAGTGCATTATTAGCATTATTGGCAAGTTCTAGAGTTTGTATGTAATCAAAGAGAATCTTTGTCACAAATTAATAGGAACTTTATAAAAAAATATGGACAATTTATTGAATGTTTTTACAATTCACAGCAGTACACGATGTATTTGCAAACATTAATTAAATTTGTCCTTTGCCAAAGAACACTATAGTCCCATGCAGTATCCTTGGTAATAGTTGGTGTATCTCCTCAATATTTTAGCATACAATAATAAACCTGTGACAATTTGGGCTAAATTTGGCAATATACATGTAAGCTGCAAGAAACAGTGAAAGAAAAACACCATTGCAGTATAGAAACAAGTCCTTTGACATGCCTCTCATCATGTAGACTTTATCAAGTGAGTTTTATGATCACAAATTAGTAATTACCAACATCTAAGGTATTAAGTCCCTTTAGAGAGACCAATGCCTTAGATCAAGTGATTTGGTTGTAAAATGCATATGGTTAGAAAGGATGTTTTAAAAGTAGAATAGAATGATCAACACAAGTATGACTTGAAATTCGGTGGTTTTCCTTTAAAACTTTTACTTATTCGAACTAACATGGTCTGCTAGTCAACAATATGACTAGTTCTAAAACATCATTCTGACCATGCATTTCATAACAGGCATGTGGTTGAAATCAAAATATACTTGCAAGGGTTAAGGTTAAAAATTTGAAATGGCACTGTGTTTATCAAACTTGTTGCATCTATGATCCATGTCTCTTTATGAATACAGAATAAAGATATTTCAGATAAATTTATTTGAATACAGATTCTTTATGTTTTTGTATTTGTTGTTCTAGTGTGTTTTTTGTTACAAAATATCGAAATCTCAAATAAATAATACAATAAATATGATGATTGTATAAACAATTGGCCATGTACTTCAAATTAAACTTAATCATATTATGTCGTTGTGATGAAAACAAACTCTGCTCACATCACATTCAATGATTTGTTGACATAAGTAATGTGCAAAAGAAAATAATAAGTTGAAATATTGACATTATGTGTTAATTTAGGAATAAGAATCTACTTGTTGAAAACAGGAAATATTGCCATTTGTAAAACCTGTTTTGCATAAATCATGTGTACATGAAAGTTGAAACTATCTGGAAATATATCCCTGATTTTACAAACAGTAACTAGGTAGTGTTACTCTATTTCCAGTACCATTCTGACACAACACATGTTGTCTGTGAAGGCTGGCTGGGTGGCAAAGTCGTTTGTTGTGTACATCATGCTCCCCTGGTGTACATGTCATTCCTGTGATGTCGTGCCAACTCTAATGGTGGTCCAGAACAAGGTGCCTCAAGATCTTTTCAAATATAAACACAAACATTTTTGAAACAATTAACAAAATAAAAATTGGTTATTTGTACATGTATATGGAATATAAAACCCATGCACTTGATGTTGATTCATTAAAGTGACATTTTTGCAAATATTACCTACCTGCAGCCGATTTCACGAAACTTTACGCAACTGCGTGAGTCCACTTGCGCAATTTTAATGGCGCAAGTTGCTTCATAAACGTTGCACAAGTGGACTTACGCAGTTGCGTAAAGTTTTGTGAAATCGGCTGCTGGTCAAAGACATGATGTTATTCAAATTTGGGATGTGGCTGTTCAGTGTAAAGTTTTTTGGTAATGCAACGTTGGCGAAGGAGGCCGTTTACAAGTAACTACAATGAATGAAAGCTTAAATTTGTGTTTCCTTATAAAATGTGTGTTTACACATTTACTTTGTTTTTCCTTTTTTTTTTTGGGGGGGGGTGGACAGATCAAAATATCATATAACAAAACTGGACTGCTTTGACAGTACATGTGTATATTGTTATACATGCACATGCCATTGACAGTATGAAATAATCAGTCTCTTACTGCCAAGTTTGAGAAGCATTCATCCGGGCTTTGTTTGCAGCGTGACCTCTCCTGTTGTGTTGGCATCTCCCTACAGTTGGTACAAACACACCAGCTTGGTTGGGTTTGATGAGGTCTCCAAGATGTTTACGCCAAGTCCTGGCATCTGCTCACATAGTACCTTCAACAAGAAATTCATAACCATTGATATAACTTATTAGTTCTCGACAATTTTATTTTTTATTGTTTGAAAGGTCACACTTCTTTGAAAGAATTCGGGTTGACTTGGGTACGAGTTGACTTGGGTACAATATTTTGGGTAAACTGTTAAAAATATACAAAAACATTTAATAAATCTGTACTATTTAGTATTTTTAAAATGTATTTCTACAATTTTTACAAAAGTCCTCCCCTTCCCAGCTGCCAGCCAGATAAACGACTCTTTTAATTGTAGCATCAAAGTAAATTAGGGTAAATTATGCCAAGTCATTAGGACGCTGGACACTCGATTCAAATCCCCACCCCCATCTATGCACCGAGTGAATAGATCTACAAAATTACATGTAAACTAGTCATAGTACATGTACATTTATGTACTCTCACAACTCAGTGCTGCGGCTGTCATAGCTGTGAATTTACGTGTCATGTCCACAATAATAACTAACAATAACATTGCATTGGGTATAAACAATCACGGTCCGTTCACTATCTCTCGTCGGCTAGTCCATGTCCCACTACATTATTCTTACCCTGATTGGCGAGGTGTCCGTTCCTTCTTTTTGGACGTGTCTTCAATCATCTCTTTGCGTAGAGCAATGAGCTGAATCTGTGTTTTTCGGCGATCCATTTTGACAGCAAAATGGTGTGTTTACATTTCACACAACGTCGTCTGGTAGAGAACGGTATGTTACCTCGTGTTCTTCTGGTAGGTTTACCAGGCTATTGGCTACGGCGCCAGCCTAACTGCTGTGCATCGCGCATAAACGGACGATCGTTTTGACGGCTTGAAAAACGTATATATTTCGCGGGCCGTGTTTCGGGGTCAGAGGTCAGTGTTTGTTTTTTTTAATTGCCATTCACTAATTACAACACATTAAATGTGTTTTATTGCAAGAACAACTCTTAATAAGTATAAGGAACACCCTCAAACGTGAAATTTTGTGAAATCTGAAGGCAACGTGTTCCTTTAAACATATAAATCGTGACAAACAAGTACTAAAAAATTGGTTTATTGTTCGTAAGCATATACTCTTATGTTTGAAAGAAAAACAATTATATTTCCAGGTGACTTTAAACCATAGAGCAATGCAGATACCAAATGACCCACTGCATATGACGTCACATTCCCAAACAGTGCCTTCACTGGGGATACAGACGAACAATAGTTGTTCTTTGTGCATAGACAAGTACGATTGACATCAACGTCACCTATTATATCACTGTTAAAACAGTGTTTAGAATTTCAACAAAGCATCCGTTTTATAACCTAAAACATGTTTAGGTTCTTGTGTGTTTGATGCTAAAGAATGAGCAGGTGTCAAAATGGTAAACATGTCACTTATAATTTTATGAAGTATTTGGGTACAAACTGCTAAAAAGATTTAAAACAAAATGTTTACAAATCCTCACATATTATTGATGTTAATAAATAGTTTGATGATTGTGTGATCCGAGACTAACGAGGAGACTTAGTCATACTTGCATCTGACGTCACACTCTTTCAACAACGCCCTTAGACTGTGGCAATTCTTATTCTTATTCTTTATTTGGCCAATAAACAAATACAAATACAAGCAGACAATATGTCAAATAGATAATTATAAGTACATGTACAAAAGTAAATACAAAGCAAGAAAAACAATAAGGGCACAGGAAATTATAAAACAACCCTAATGTGATGGCCAGGATCAACAAAAGTATAATTAAACACTGTAGCTCGAAAGCCTGTTAATCCAGTCACATAGGGAAGCAAACACACTATATAAAATACTCTCTTTGGAAAATAATAATAAATAGAAATAAATATTAATATAAATAATCTGTTTACACAAAGTACAAATTAAAATAACAAAACCAAAACCAGAAATTAGACAAGCAAATAGCAAATAAATAAATAAACAAATAAATAGTTAATTAAAACAAATAAATAAAAAGTATTAACAAATGAATGAATATATAATTAGAAAAGTACATGTAAAAAAGAGATTAAGCAACAAATAATTCAATGAAGGGATGGATTTAACAAAAAATAGGTCAATCAACAAAAAAGTTAATCTTAAAGCAATCACCTTTTCCACTTAAACTCTTACATCAATAAACAGATGATTAAATATGAATAAAGCAATCAAAACAACAAAACAACAAAACATTAACGAAAATTCAATATATGGCTAAACAAATAGGTGAATCAGTAAATGAATAAGTAACAAAAAATAAAATAACACGCAACGGAAATGAGCTCTTTTCCAACATAAATATATCCAAAAAAATAAATAATGGATTAATAAACATAAATAAATAAAAATAAATAGATAAGTATATCAAACAATCAAACAATCAATTAATAAATAAAGTAGTAAATAAATAAATAAATAAATAAATAAATAAATAAACAAATAAATAAATAAACAAATAAATAAATGATTAAACAAATAAAAAACAAAATTTATATAAACAAGATGAAAGGAAAATAAACGGATCTAAAAACAAAACAAAAACAAAACTAGTAGGTTTGTTGGGATTGAAGGTCATGGTAGTAAATAGATAATTTGTTACAAAAAACATTCAAAGTATCCAGGATAAGTGAGTCTTTTAAGTATGACGGCAAGTTGCTCCATAACCGAGGAAATGAATGAATTGGCGTATACTTAAGAGCTTGAGTTCTGGCATAGTGATGGTGAAATGTGGTCAAGTCTAAATGGCGGGTGTTGATTATAGTGTTACACTTTATGGCATCACAGTCAATAAGTCCAAACAAAGACTTAATGGTGAAAACAATGATGTGCTGCTGTCTCCTGTAAGGAAGGCTCATCCAGTTGAGTGATTTTAACCGTTCCTCATAAGACATGTCACCTCGCCGTTGCTTCATGCACATTCTGCTTGCCCTACGTTGTACCCCTTCTAACTTCGCTGATAAAGTGGCAGTGTATGGGTACCAGGCTGGTAATCCATACTGTAAGATAGGCAGAACTAGCGATATGTAAAGGCACCGAAGAGCATGTGAAGATGACCCACCAGCAATCTGCCAAATGAAACCAAGAGTTTTGTTTGCTTTTGATACAATAGTATTGACATGATCGTTCCAGTTCAACTTGTTGTTAACAGTTATCCCGAGGTATTTATATGAAGATACGACACCAAGAGCACTACCTTGGAGTGTGTAAAGAGGAAGATGCTCGTCATTAGGAGTTTTGCAGCGAGACATATGCATCACTTTTGATTTCTCTTTGTTGATCCTCATACCATTTTCTGTGCTCCATTGATTGAGCATAGAAAGGTCAGACTGAAGAGATTGTTCATCAGCTGGAGTTTTGATTGGCCGGTAAATGAGGGTGTCATCAGCAAAAAGAAGAGAGGTTGCAGATAGGTTTTTCGAGATGTCACTTATGAAAAGGTTGAAGAGAAGCGGACCGAGGACACTTCCCTGAGGAACTCCAGATGCTACTGGTGCCCAAGAAGAGACGCTTCCACGGTAGGTAACTCGTTGTTGTCGATTAGTGAGAAAGGACTTCAGCCAGTTCCACATGGGGCCACGAATGTTAAAGTTACGAGCCAGCTTGTTAAGAAGAATGTGGTGAGGCATGAGGTCGAAAGCCTTGCTGAAGTCTAGGAAGATGATGTCAAGTCGAGGTGGATGAGGCTTGTCGAGAATACTTGCCCAGTCATGAGTTGCATTGATGAGTTGGGTAACACATGATTTCTTAGCTGTGAAACCATGCTGCTTCTCATTAACCAGACATAAAGAGTTCACATGGTTATTAATATTTTCTGCTATTGCTCTTTCCAATACCTTGCAAACTACTGATGTTAATGCAACGGGTCGATAGTTACTAACGCAGTTGCGACTGCCGGCCTTGAATACTGGGGTGATTTGTGAGAGTTTCCAAACCTTAGGAACGGAGCCTTTCATAAGAGATAAATTCATCACTCTCAGTAATGGTGGTACAAGTGGGGTCTTTGCAGCTCGAAGAATTGATGATGAGATTGTGTCTGGACCAGGTGCCTTGTGAGATGACAATGAAGATAGGGCCTTAGTCAACCATTCAAAGGTAACTGTAAATTCAGGCAGCTCGGGTATTGGCAGGGAACATGACGGAGGGGTCTCTGTGCATGTTACAGCTGGAGAATGGACAGAGGTGAAAAAGTCATTAAATGTACATTGGACGATAGCTCATCTTTGTCAGTCCGCATCAGTCCGCATTTCACTTAAAACGGTCGATTTACCTACGGACAGTCTACCCGCAGGTCACCACATTTCTTTTCCTTTTATCTGGAACTTATTCATCGTTTTTCGTGCGTGACCCCTGTGTGAATATATAATTACTATAATTAAGGGCTTCTGAAATTCAGTCTTGTTCGGCCTTGTCTGAAAAGTATTGACAGAAAATATGTAGCAGTCCATTGAAATGAAGAGCATATCTCGTTTTGTATGAAAAAAATCGGTGTAGTTCGAATTTTAAAAGGAGAAATTTGTAAGTAAAAAATGGCTTCACAAAGAAAGAATCAAGTAACAAAAACACGGCAAGTTTACCTGTTATGAATGTCGGCAACAGTCCCCAATTAGTATATATGGGTAGATTAATTCATATTCTTCCCGGAAATGTTAAAGCGAGACCGGATCGTAGCTATAGTCCAGTCAGGATACAGCGATTTCCACCGGTAGTCCAAAACTCCCGGTAAGAAAAAAAATCAACCATTAAACAGCATGGTTTTCCTGCACGGTGATTGGCTGACGATGACATCATCCATTGATGTGGCAGCTTGCTGCTTTGTGCCCCGACCGCCAAGCCGGCGTTAGTCAATACGAAAAGTGCCTGTCTACTATGAGCTGAATGAGGGTCAGCTCATAGTAGACAGACACTTTTGTAGTTAAGTGTTGTGCTCAGGGACACAGGTGTCATGACCGGGATTCGAACCTGAGCTTGAGTTCGGTGCTGTTATCCGCTCACCCACGACATCCTACTGAAGTCCAAGTGGAAAAAGGCCCGTAACTGTGGGAAACACTTCGCAACACAAGAGACAATGGGTCGTATGAATAAAAAGTAGTACTTACTTTTACTTGAAAATTTCAAGTATTTACTACCATCCATATGAATAAAAGGAAGTAAAAACTGTTACTTAAAAGTATTTACTAAAATGCTAAAAGTATCTACTTTTACCAAAAAGTAAGTTCTTTTAATTTTAGCACTTACTTACTTCCATATGAATAAAACGGAGAATATACTACAAAATGCAAGTAAATACTAGTGATTTTTCAAGGTAGCTCCAGAGCTACCTTGGGCACAGAAGTAAAGGCTCGTCCGAAGAAATGGCAGTGTTTATGAATGTTCCTCACAGGATAAATGTTTTAGTCCAAAGGAAAGACATCATTGAAATATTAAATAGACACATACACAGTGTTTCACAACATAAACAATACACACAAACTCAAACTGCTTTTAATCAAACTTGTTTAACTTTGCTGAGGATAAAATAAAACCGTTTGTAAAAAAAAAGGTTTTGTATCGTTGCAGTAACCTTTTAAAAAGATATAAAGAATTTTTCCAACTTAGAATTTTTTCAACTCAGAAATGAATGCCTCGATCATTAATGCTTATTGTTCATAAAATCAGAAGAAGTAATTTTTAAACAATTAAATGCATTTCAATAGAATGTTGTTCGTGCTATATTAAAACTTTTAAGTTTAATTTAAATAGCTATGCTCATATCCAGCTCTCATCTTCTCTATACAGCGCTGTCATGCACTCCAAGTTTCAAAAGCATAACAAAAACGTTTTTATTCTGTGTGTCCAGATGAGTCGTCTTCATCAAAATGTTGTCAGAATAAAAACCTCATGGCTGACTTGAAGGTTTCTATTTTTTCTATTAAATCAAATGCTGCTTTGGCTGTGTGTGTGAGCGCGTACGTAGACGTGAATGGGAGTTGTAATACAAAGGAAACCTTTTGTTAAGATCCATTCAGCCATGGTATATCAGAAGTGTTTACTCCAAAGCTTCAAGTGAATACTTTGCAGTAAAAGAATAGGTTTATTCATACGGAATTCAGAAGATGCTTTTACTGAATGCTTCTACTTGGAAGTTTATGCTTTTACTTTTTGCTAGTACTTGTCAGTAAATACTACTTTTTATTCATACGACCCATTATTCTAGGAACGATCAATGTCACCAGAAAAAATTTGAATGAGATCAGGTTTTCTTCTCTTCTGCATGCGAGATTGCTTGAATTTGATGCTGGTTAAATGCCTTTGTGTTGCCTTAAGATCATTCTTAGATCTTTATAAAATCCAGCCCTTGATGGTTCATGATTCTTGATCTGTTTTTTGATTCAGAGATGACACTATTGAGTTGTTGGTGGACTCCACATTGGCACTGTATGTGAAGTATGTACGGTCCTGGGCTGGCTATCAACATTACACTAGACAGATTCCTGGGGGTCAAGACCTTGCCAAAGACCTACAAGACAAGTGAGTCCCTATTCAGCTAGACTTGTGGACAAGTCTTTAATGGTCTGCCGCGGTGAGATAGTCGAATTGTGGCGGTGCTCTCGCGAGGTCACTGCTCTCGCGCGAACTGCCGGTTGCAAACTTCTACTCCCCATTAAATGGGACCGTAGTCGTGAGAGCAGTAGCCTCGTGGGGCCAGAAGTCTCGTGAGAATATCACGGGGATCGATTCGGAATAGAGTCGGAATTAGGCTATCACCGCGAGAGACATTTAACGACGTGTCCACAAGTCTATTTTTCAGCCGAAGTTACCTTTATCAACGTCATCGTAATGAATCACCGTTTGGTTTGTAATGAACTTTTGATTGTTCCCTTTTTAAATTTTGTGAAATAACTGTTGGCATCTGAATTTTATTTTTTACGAACAATTATTTTTGTTTGAAACTTGCGCATAACAAAATATGATTAAATAAGTGTTATTATTATTACAAATTTGAGTACTCTACATTTGATTTCAAGTCTGAGATCGAAGTTATTTTTCTGCATCAGCTACGCAAAACGCGGCCCTTACTTGCGATCTGGTGGACATTAATTCAAAAGAGTCTGTTTCAGGTAATACCGTATTGGCTATCGTCACACAGGTATACTAAAATCTTCAATCACAGATCACAAGTCTGGGGGGTACCCCTTTCCCCCATATTTCCTTCTTCCGTGACAGAAAGAAGTTTGTGGTGTTGTGTCTCACGACTCATGTTAATTAAAACTTCATGTAACCTTGTCATTAGCATCCAGAAATGTGTTGCCCGAGATGCAACTTGAGCACAGACTGCCAAATGGATTCTTAACTAAACCATGTCCGATATGTGAATGCCGGTGTGTCCCGCCCCCCCCCTGATGTTCCCATTCTGTTGCATTTCTGCCTCTTGTACAGAAGTAACATCTCCCCCCCCCCCCACCTCCCACTTTCAAATCCTCAGCCTCTGAAGCATTCTTGATGAGATTTAAAGAACACAATGAACACATAATTATTATGAGGGTGCAAATCACAATCGAGCACCAAAAGTGTATTTTATTCAGTTGTATCGACCTTTGCGTACAAATCTTCGCTCAAATGCAGATCCATTTCGCCTTACTTTTCCCATGACTCATAATAAGGCGGGAGATCGAACATTCACTGTTTCAGCAGCTAAAGAGTGGAATGAACTTCCCTCCTATATTAAATCTGCTGAAACAGTGAATGTGTTTAAGAAGATTCTCAAAACCTACCTCTTTCCTAATTGATTGTTTTTTGTTCTATTGTTGTTTGTTTGTATAATGTTTAATTTATTGCTCTTTGTAAACGCTGTGATATGATTTTACCATGAATAGCGTACCTAAATGCTTAATAATAATAATAATAATAATAATAATAATAATAATAATAATAATAATAATAATAATAATAATAATAATAATAATAATAATAATAATAATAATAATAATAATAATAATAATAATAATAATAATAATAATAATAATAATAATAATAATAATAATAATAATAATAATAATAATAGTGATAGTGATAATGATAATGATAATGATAATGATAATGATAATGATAATGATAATAATAGTGATAGTGATAATGATAATGATAATGATAATGATAATGATAATGATAATGATAATGATAATGATAATGATAATGATAATGATAATGATAATGATAATGATAATGATAATGATAATGATAATGATAATGATAATGATAATGATAATGATAATGATAATGATAATGATAATGATAATGATAATGATAATGATAATGATAATGATAATGATAATGATAATAACTAATGATAAAAATAATGATAATAATAATGATAATAATTATTAATAATAATAATAACAATAACAATAACAATAACAATAACAATAACAATAACAATAACAATAACAATAACAATAACAATAACAATAACAATAACAATAACAATAACAATAACAATAACAATAACAATAACAATAACAATAACAATAACAATAACAATAACAATAACAATAACAATAACAATAACAATAACAATAACAATAACAATAACAATAACAATAACAATAACAATAACAATAACAATAACAATAACAATAACAATAACAATAACAATAACAATAACAATAACAATAACAATAACAATAACAATAACAATAACAATAACAATAACAATAACAATAACAATAACAATAACAATAACAATAACAATAACAATAACAATAACAATAACAATAACAATAACAATAACAATAACAATAACAATAACAATAACAATAACAATAACAATAACAATAACAATAACAATAACAATAACAATAACAATAACAATAACAATAACAATAACAATAACAATAACAATAACAATAACAATAACAATAACAATAACAATAATAATAATAATAATTCAAAATGTGGCAGGAGAGACCCCCCCCCCCCTCACAAGGGTATCCTGTGTCCCCTCTTTCCTAGAACGCCCTCTGTTGAATCCTTGTCCTCTAGCTAATGTTAATTTACCATGGGGGAGAGAGAGTCTCCGAGAGGCACCTTTATCTATGACATCGCCGACTCAAACCCCTGTTTCAAAGACAAAGGAACGTATTTATTTTGTTCTTCGATCTTCGTTTCTACTTGCTTGTATAGATTGATGGACATCATGGGCTTAGATGGTTCTCCAGAGGGCGCTAACATAAAGCTGAAACTGCCAGTTACTCTTCTTCTTGGAAGAAAACCAAATCCCTGAGTCAACACCAGCCAGTATCCAAGTCAGTATCCAAGTTGTATACATCAAAAGAAAACACATTACATTATTGAGCTCAAACTTTAAGACGGTGATGGGAGCAATGGTTATACTATACTCAAATTTAACACTTATGCCATTGATAGATGCACAAAATGTGTGCGTTGAGCATTTAATGCTCAACACCTCGGTCTTCATTGTTACCAAACAAATTTTAAGCCGTCTTTCCGTTGGACTTTTTTTTGGGGGGGGGGGGGTACCGCGACTGTTCTTTACAGTGAACAAATTAAATCCAATTGGGACGCCTGGTAAACCTCGACCTAGAGGCTGGGCAAGTCTATTGATCGTTTTGATCAAGATGATACATTGGCTCTCCTTTAGGTGCTGACTTCAAATGCTATGTTCTTAAAGGCACTGGTGACTATTTGCAATCACTCAAAATAATTGTAAGCATAAAGACTTACTTGTTAACGAGCAACGGAGGGCCGTTGATAATATCAAACATTGTGAGACGGCTGCCTCTGAAGAAACTCAGTTTTTGAGAAAGAAATAGTTCCCCTCTCAAATAATAAAATGCTTCAACTGAAACTTTTTATTATGCATCTGACCAGGGTGTTTTTTCTTTCATTATTCTCTTGCAAATTGATGACCATTAAGCCCATTAAAATAATATTTGAATTGAATTCGAGACCTCAGCTGAGGTCTCGAATTCAAGCATCTGAAAACACACAACTTGTGCAAAGAGGGTGTTTTTCTTCTCTCACAACCACGACGCCCAATATTGAGTTCAACATTTTCGCAGGTTTGTTATTTTACGCATGTTGAGATACACAAAGACTGTCTTTGACAATAACCAAAGCTGTCCGGTGTCTTTAATCAGAAAGTATCTTACAATCGGTCTTAAGGGAGGGAGGATTTTTTAGTATGTTAGTGCTAGTGGTTTTAATTAATGTTTAATTAATTTTGTTTAGTTCCTGCTTCATGGTTTTAAAAGATGTTTTTGGTTCTGTTTTTCTTTTCTTTTTTTTTAAAGTCCTTTCGTTTGTAGAGCCGTGGGAGGAACTTTTAGTTTTTCAGTAATTTGCATGTTTGCGCCGCTTGTTTTTAATTGTAATGTTTAATTGACCCGGTTCCTGCTTCATGGTTATATTAGATGTTCTTTGGTTCCAGTTTTAATTTGGATTGAGGGGGGGGGGCGATTACAAGTCCTTTGGAAGTTGCTGAGGATGGACCTGTTACTGTTGTGTGGTTTTTTTTTATTGTATGTTTAATTTTGTTTTATTTTTGCCTTAGCTCCTGCTTCATTGTTTTAAAAGATGTTCTCTGTACCAGTTTTATTTTGGCTTTCGAGGGTTTTTAGTCTATTCGTGTTTGGCTATGTTTTTTTTTTAAATTGTGATATTGTTGTCGCTTTCTCCTGTTGCTTTGGTGTCTTGTGGGTGCCGTTTGGCAATAATCTGGATTTGCTTTTGTTTCAATGTTTTCTAATGTGTGATTTTTAAGCGTTTAAGTGCAATCTCCTATATATAATTATATTGTTATCGTTGGTAGGGGTCTGGTTTTACACATCTCTAGATAATAGTTTGTATTCTGGTGTATAGTCTTGACAGCCCATGTCCAACTTTCATTGTGTATGTCTAAAGATTTAAAATAAAAAATATAAATAAACGGGCAGCTAATGTTGGTACCAACGTGAAGAGATGGTGATCGAGCCGTGACAATTGTGTCCTTAAAGTCACCTGGAAATAGAATTTTTCTTTCTTTCAAACATAAGAGTATATGCTTACGAACAATAAAACAATTTTTTTAGTAATTGTTTGTCACGATTTATATGTTTAAAAAATATATAAAGTTGTTTGGGGGGCTGACTCCGCCTACCCCTTTTGTGACGTCAATCGAGGCAGACTTTGCCTGCAATGCGTATAGTAAACATACGTGCAAAGTACATGTACGTCCAAGTCGTGAGTTGGTACGTTTCAAAAAGTGTTTTTCTGCATTCAGCAGCAATACATCTGGTCGGCATTGCCGGAAAAAAAACGTACAAACTCACGACTTGGTCCGTACATGTACTTTGCAATTGTGTTTACTCTACGCATTACAGGCAAAGTCTGCCTCGATTGACGTCACGAACAGCGCCCTCTCGGGTCGGGGTCTACTCTAAAATTTGTAAATAACATAAGAACTGATTTTGTAAAACCTTAGTTAACTGTTTATTCACATTCCACTCATCAAAACATATATTAGTGACAAAAGCTTTATTTTGAAAAAATACCACTTCCAGGTGACTTTAAGCAAGACACTTAACCATTGCTTCGTGTCCTTCGGACGGGACGTAAAGCCGTTGGTCCCATGTGTTGTGTAACGCATGTGTATATATTCAGTACATTTATTTCAATGCTGTCATACAAAACAATAATACAATAGCGTACATTTATGTCAAAATTAAAACGAGCAATATCGTATGAGGTATGATTAGGTACACAATACTTCAAAAATAAAAATAAACAAGCAGTATTTAAAGACAACATTTAGGTGTAAGGTTAAGCAAAATGCTTTTGTGCCCTAACCTATTGACAGACAAACATGATACCAAGGAATACAAACAAAGACAAAGACAAGGGACAACGTGGTCAGACGATAGGTGTAGGCCTACAAACAGCACAAAGGCGAGTCATCATGAAATGGACTCGCACTATTAAAGTCATGAATTATAGGGTTATAAGGAGTAAGCATTTGAGTAGTAGTTTTTGTAGTTTTTTCGAAAATACAGATAGAGTGATTGCCGATTAAATTGTACATAAATTTGCCTAATATCAATGATGGTAAAAATCAGAGAACAAAACAATGCAACAGTATGAAGAAAAAAAAAAAAATAAAACGACATCTCGCTTTCGTGAAGTAAGACGCCGATTACTACTAGTGTACCAAAGTATTCTCTATTTGAGAGACAAAACAGACACACAGGTATACACAAGCTGACAGCTGAGACCAAACAAAGCAAACGATTAAACAGAACAACATTAGATTTTGATGGCATTACAGATAAGTATCTAGCAAGTAGTGTCTAAGTTTTCTTGAAAATGTACTGATTGTAGAAGGTTGCTTAAAATGTATGGGAAGACTATTCCAATATTCTACTCCTTGTTTCACAAAGCTATTTTTATGAATTGAAGTTCTATTGTGATTGACATACAGATCCCCCTTCAATGCTTTACGAGTACCATAGGAATGTATTGATGAAGCTAAAGTAAACATTTCATTAAAGCTATTAGGTAACAGGCGGTATTTGTTCTTGAACATGAATTTACCCAAGTTCAGACGATACAGGTCATTAAATTTGAGCACTTTAAGTTCGGCAAATATAGGAGCTGAATGAGAAAGATAATTGGCCTTTGTAATAATTCTAACGGCTTTCTATTGCAATAGTAAAAGTTTGTTACATAGTGCCTTTCCGTGACCCCAGGATAATATTGCGTAATTTAAATATGAAAGAATGAATGCATTGTATAAAGTTAACAAAATCTTTTGCGGTAGAAAATATTTCAATCTATTCATAATACCAAAATTTTTTGAGATTTTGGTGGTTAAAACATCTATGTGTTTTTTCCAGGACAAGTTCTCATCAATATTAATACCTAAGAATTTACAACTCTTTCTTTGGTTGAGAGCACTGCCATTTAAACAGAGGGGTACATGGCGCACATATTTTCTTTGCCTAGCACAGAAAATGATATAGTTTGTTTTCAGAACATTAATTGACAGTTTATTTGCTAGAAGCCAGTTACATGTATAAAGAACCAGTACACTTAAAAAAAAAGAGAAGGGGTTGGTCCGGTGTTCCTGGCTGTGGCTGCTTTATGCACCGTAGCACATTGTAAACCCTTATTACGTGCTAAATAATTGGGTCTCATAATGCATCACTGCAATAACCTATCTCCCTGAAAGTTTGTTTATACTCAGCGCCTTGAGTACCTTGTTTGGTAGATAGGTGCGCTTAAGCCAGTGTATAGGAAACACGAATGTTTTGACAAACAATGCCCTGCCGAGATTAATCTCATTCTTGAGAAAATGCCTGGACAACATTTATTTTGTTTTAGCCATCATGAGTGATCCTTACAATTCCAAAAACAAAAGGCTTCTGAGGAATTCCAAGACGAACCAAGTTTGGAGTTGATACGCTAAATCCTTCTAAAGTTATTACTCAGACAAGTTTTGTTTTGTTTTAGCCGTAATGACCTTTTCATTTGATCAAGGGAGTCCAACAACGACAAGAACGTTAACGATCCTTTTGAAACCAAAAGTAAGAACTGAAATTGGAATCGAGTCATATTTTTAATACAACGCAAAGAATGACAATCATTAGTTTCAATCATGGACTTACACAAAAGGGCAAAAAAAAAATGAAAATCGAATCTTTCGTTAACATGAAGACAGGTGTAAACCAGGGGTTTATTTAGACTTAACTCAAGTCCCTTTCCCGTGCCATCGCCAGAAAACTATTGTTTTTTGATGCTCTGTTTGCTAGTTGGCTATAGTTGGCGCATGGCGCAATATGCTTTAGGAACCTCTCACAGGAGAACGGGACTTGAATAAAGTCTAAGGGTTTATTCAGGTCAGGAGGATTGAATGCCACAATGCGCATGTAAACAAACGTCAACCCTTCCCCAGCACCTATAGATGAGGCGCTTGCGCAGAGCGAAGATACAAACTTGATCCAATTGGCGTATTTGTAATAGTTTGGTTTCGCTTTCAGCGGCGAGTATTCTTGTCCTATAGTTTTTGTTCCAGTACAATGGCTAAATAGATTACTAATAAAAACCGGCAAACTCTTCTCTTTATACTATAAATTGTTTGCATCACGTGAAATTGCTTCACACACGCCCTCAAGGGTGCTTATAAGACAATTTCTTCCTATTGGCCGAGAGCAACGGCAGGTGTGGCGGTTTCAGTCTTCCGCCGTGTTTAGTTTTCGGGGTGACGTAGCCGGACATTTCAGCACGTTGTTCGAACGGTTTTAGCTTTCCGGCGTGTTCAGTTTTCCGGGTGACGTAGTCAGACAAAAATACCGCCGCGAGTACCCTGGCGACTACTGTAGTTCTATCAGTGACCCCAAACTGTTTCTATTACGATTCTTTTCTGTTTAGTCACATTCTTTTGCCCCATCTTTACACCTATTCATGCGTACAACTTTATGCAGGTCACACTGCTTGTGCCACTGGTTAAATGCAGGATAATTTGCTTGGTCTTCACACCAAATTCTCTCATACGAATCACGCGTTCGCCGCTCGTTGTACTCGGGACGCAGCCATGACAGCTACCGGAGAGTAACACGGATGACTCAATACGGCACTAAAAATTGACTACTTTCGCTTGCTGTGCGCAGGCATCACATGACGTCATGTTACCGTATTTGGTCATTCGGAAAACTGAACACGGCGGAAAGTTGAAACCGCCACACCGGGACAGGACTGTTGTGATACATCACGCGATACCCGCGACGCGCACAGCATTCCCTTATAAGGAGTTGTTTACCCGACGGCGGCGGAGGGCCTTACCATTTCATAGCTGGAGGGGTGTTGTGTTGAAAGAAATCATTGAACAATTATAATTTTTGCATTTATTTTTACTTTTTGGCCAAAAGTGTTTATGTTTTTTGACCGAAAAGATATTTATGAATGGGAATCAAAGTGTGTTGAATCGGTTTTCAACTAGTGGATTAAACCCGCCGAGGCCTGGTTCTTAATAATTTACCTCGACTTCGTCTCGGTAAAATTATCAAGAACCAGGCTTGGGTTTAAACCACTAGTTGAAAACCTCTTCACCACACATTGATTCCCTTATTCAAATGCTACAGATTGTGCACTGTATTTCACGACCACTAACATACGGAGGGCACTGGAGGGCCCCGCAATAAGCTTCCATCAAGTAAATGAGCGCCCCGTCAGTATTGGCCTGACTGCCTGGGATAGCCTCCGGTGCCTCATCCACACATACAGCTTGCTGCCTCGCGTGATGGTCATAGTTAGCTGACATGAGGTAACCCTTGTATTCCTTTGTCCAGTTGTCAGGACATTCGTTCTTGGCGGGAAATAACACATGAGTGCCTCGACTGGCGAGACGACACACCGCACACGGCACGTCACGGTCGTGAATAACTCCGGAATTCTCGTGAGAAAATGGGTCAAATGTGTTGACTTGGTATTCCATTCCGTAAAGGAGTGAGTTACCTTGGAATCCATCTCTGTATGAAGCAGGTACATCTGGATCAGTTGGGAGACATAAGAGATCCGAAGTCCCTCCCTTATGTGTATAATGTGCACCAGCACCATAACCTGTCAAGAAAATATACCTCTTGATTTAGCATTGTTGTCATAGTGCAGGACTCCTGAAGAGCTATATGTGAATAATGTAAATAAGTAGTAATACAAGAGATCGACTTTCTGTGACGGTAGCGCTAAAGTTCGATTAAGTTCGAGTAAAACCTACCTTGATACACGAGCTCTGTGCCTGCCTGGTTTGGACAAGCGGTTCTTCCCCACCGAATGTATGTCGGTCCTGAAGAACTACGCCCCTGCCATATCATAGACAAACAAGTTATTTATACTTCACGAAATCTGAGATCCAACATGAAATATTTTGGATTTATAGCTGAGAACCTTATACACACAGACAAGTCAGTTAAAGAGATCTTAACCATTAGTTCCAAATTAAAATGTGGTCTCCAACAAAATAGTCTCAACTATAACTTTTACGTGTGCCTTAGTATGTTTCTTCAAATACTTTGGTTTGTGGCTATAAACGTTATAATGCTGTAAAGTTAATTTTAGCCAATTTGAAGGGACAGTACAACTAAGAAACCATATAATAACAATTTGACCTCTATTTTGGATACTTGTAAACCATTCAGAATTTTGCTCCACTTTGCTATCATAACCAATATGGCTAAAGCTTAAAAGCTTCTTTTGCAATGGATGCACAAAATTGGGCGTGACTGGCAAGTTTATGAAATAAGCATTATAATAATATATATAAAGCTAAAATTGTATATGAAACAAATTGCTATGGGTATTTTTTATTGTAAAAAATTTTGTGTCAATGTAGTTAAACAATAACTTATTACATTGATAGTCTTCGTTTCAGTTGTTTTCCCGCGAGACTTGCATAAACTGCTCTAAAATCAGAGTTGGCCGAGCCCCCAGGCCGCTCGGTTCCCAATTTCGAACTTAGCTCAATAAAGAGAAATAACATGCAAACATTGTTATAAAACACACGATGGCTATAATTGTGCTTAAACTGGTTAGAATTAAGAATTATTAATCAATAGTCAGTTTCACCTTTCCACAAAACCACACAACGCCTTCATTCTATGCAACCATTGAAACCAAACTATAACATTAACACTATTTTTTACAAAATGCAAGTAAAAGGCTTCCACTTTTGCAATCTAACAGTATTGTAACCGACACAACATAAATCAGCGTACCCGATCTAAGACTCTTTTTCAGATGGTACACGGTTGCTCTGATACGCAGACCATATGGCGGCCATTGCGTTGCTTCTTTACGGTGAACCACATAATCGATTCTATCTCCTAATTGAGAAAAGTATCGAAATGTTCTGTGCTAGCCGAGTACGATTACTACAACAGTATAATGTTATTAGCACGCACTTCAAAAGATATCTATTTTTTTGGTCTATTTTTGACTACAGCCTAAAACAAAAAGTAATTGTGGTTACTACAAAGGGATTGTACGAGAATAAGATTTCTTAAAAGAACTTAACATGTGCCCTGCTGCAATTTGAACATGTAAACAAGAAATCAAGTTGTGAAAAACTTAATATAGGTTTTCTCGGTCAATTTGGGAAAATGAGCGGCCAATTTAACCTCCAAGCTATTCTTTTTCGCGCGAAATCGAATGCAACGGAAAAGGGTCATTCGATTTTGTTTTATGATTATTCAAATGAAATGTTGCGTCATTCGACTTAACAAAATAGTTATTCAATTCATCAAAGCAGCATTCAAATTCGCAGACGCTTCATGAGGCGTGTGTGTCACGAAAAAGATGACGATACGCTAAATTGAACAGAGTGCTAAAGGAATTTGACTCAACTCAAAACGAAATTGAATGGCCGAATTCTGAATTTGAAATGCACTAACAATTACTGGAGAGACAGCTTTAATTAAAACGCACGATAATGAAATTGACTGCTGATTTGCCGAATTTGACCGAGAAAACTTATAGATGTTGTGAAAAATTACCTCTTCTCCTTTTGGACCTGGTTCGCCGCGTGGTCCTCTTTCACCATGTTGTCCCACCTCACCACTTGGTCCTTGCTTACCGGGTTGGCCTCGCTCACCAGGAAGTCCTGTCTCACCGGGTGGTCCTGGCTCACCGGGTGATCCTGTCTCACCGGGTTTTCCCGGTCCAATGGGTTGTAATGGACTAGTGGGTTGTCCCGGGTGACAGTCTCTCCCATCCCGTCCAACTTCTCCGTTCTTTCCGTCACGACCGTCTCTGCCATCCTTCCCATCTTTTCCGTCTCGGCAAGTTAACACTGGAGAGTAAAGACCATGAAGTGGGTCTGAAATATAAAATATTAGGGCAAGGATTACATCATTGTAAAGAACAATTCTTTATAACTATGTCAGGACCGGGCTCATTGGACTTTTCAAAAGTGTTTCGTTCCCTCGAAATTATTCAGTTACCTCGAAATAATGTTTCGATTTTTTCCAGAGGAAATTGTACCAAGTTCCTAAAGGATCCAAAAGAGCGCCTCTTCTTTGCAACAGTATAGATTCCGTGCTGTTAGACGGTTGTGATGCATGGACTCTGACTCATAAACTAGAAAAGCAGATAAACGGGTGCTACACAAGGCTCTTTTTCAAAACTGAATGATCTAAACCTCAATTGTGGTCAAGATATGACCAACAATGTCCTATATAATGGGGACCTGCCCAAGCTCTTAACAAAAAGCAGGCAGAGAAGGATGCTTTTTACTAACAAATGATTCAGGAGCAAAAAAAATCCAAAACTTTTCCATTATAGTCCCTTTGCATGGGAAGAGGAAACCTGTCAAACCTGCACTTACCTTCACTGACATGGACACTATGGGGGACAACATAGACTTGACTCGAGTCTCAATCCCTTGTCATCGCCAGAAAACTAGTGTCCTTAACTTAAATTTATTTTTTAACAATACAAATTAGCTGTTATGCTTATTTTAGGTTTGTCAACTCCAGTTTTTCTCATACAGAGGGAAACATTTGTTTAACAAATGGTAAATGTAAAGTCTTCGAAATCAGAAAGCTTTAAACTAAAATCAAACGTTGTTTTTTAATCTTTGCTACTGACGAGTGTCAATGACAACTCTTTAACATACATATTTCTCCTTTAATTCTTACCAGTTTGGGGAGTATGAATACCCGATTGAAACGTCATATTCCCCTCAGCATGGTGCTCAGTTGACATCTGTGGTTCATGATCTCTCCGTATTCGCAGTTGGGCTTTATTCGAAGTCTGACCATTCACTTCGGGAGTACCTTGTTGCACAGTGGCGTCGTTTGTGATGACGTGATTTTCCAAGATAAACAATCGGTCTTCATGTGAAAGTAACTGGTCCTAAATTCAAATTAAACCCACATTTCCCAGATCAACAAACACTAATTTACACTGCTGGCTTATTATTGTTAAATTAGACATTAGGCATGTATGTTGTTTGATTTGGTATATATATATATTTGGAAGCCATATCCCAGAGGCAGCTATCCCAGAGGGAATTAGTCAAAATCTCGTGAGATTTGGATTGAATCTAATTACCGGCATGGTGTCCTAGCTCATCCTCGTCAACCAGTCTGGTTATGTGGCTTGACGAGGCCCAGCGGTTGCAAGCACCGGACTCAACCTGTTATGTTTCTGATTGGCATGTGTGTGGGTTTGAGTCCCGGTCGTGGCACGTGTGTTCTTGAGCAAGATGCCATTAAAGAACTCAAAACACTTATTGTGGAAGAGTAGGAGTTCATCCCAGTGTTTCTGGGTCACATAATGCTCCACTTTTCACAACAGGGTTGCGAGCTACCAGTAATCAAGTTCACTTTTGTTAATTCATTCTTTGGTTTCATGCCAGATATATATAACGTTAACAATATAGGAATGTCTCGTTCCAGAGTATACTTACCTTAACATACTTCAGTTCTTCGTGTACATAGAACAGCATCGACCCAACAATCAGTGATGTTACAGTAAGGTTAAGGAGTGTTCCCGCCAAAAACCAACGCCAACCATTTTTGCTTGAGTTCTTCTTTGACCAGATCAGAGGATTTTCAGGCAAGTTGTTAGAATCCATGTCTCTTTCTTGCTCGCAACAACATAAGGCCCCCGAAGCTGCGTACGAGCCTTTTCTACAACTGACGCAAACTGGAAAAACAAAACCTATGTTCTATGAATAGCAAGGGCAATCAGTCGCGGGGTATGTCACTTGAACTTCGATCATATGTTGTCGATATGCACAAAACACATTAAAGGCAGTGGACAATCAAAATAATTATTAGCATAAATCTTTCTTAGTGACGAGTAATGGGGAGAAGTTGATGGTATAAAACATTATTGTCGAATAAAAATAATGACACACCCTATCATAGTCAACATAGGTCTAAAAAGCGAGTCAAAGTATACTAACGCCAACAGAAAATGTATTTTATTGTATGATCTAGGTACTAGTCATAAACTTGTCGAACAAAATGACAATTACACCCTGTCTTTAATACTAAATATTTGGATCATAGCCAGCATAGGTCTAAAAAGCCAGTCAAAGTCTACTTTATACGCGAACAGAAAATGTCTTCTATTCTATGTGCCTAGGTTTGTCATACACTTAAGTAAGTTTCCACGAATTTGATTTCGAGACCTCAAGTTTAGAACTTGAGGTCTCGAAATCAACCATCTAAACGCACACAACTTCGTGTGACAAGGGTTTTTTTTATTTCATTATTATCTCGCAAGTTCGACGACCAATTGAGCTCATATTTTCACAGGTTTGTTATTTTATGCATATGTTGAGATACACTAACTGTGAAGGATAGTCTTTGACAATTACCAATAGTGTCCACTGCCTTTTATTCTAAATATTGGGAAATCGCTGTATCCTGTCTGGACTAGCTACGATCCGGTCTCGCTTTTAACTTTTCCAGGAAGAATATGACATATTCTTTGCATGTATAATAATACGAGGTTCAAAACCTCAAAAAAAACTCCAAAAACCTCAAAAAACCTGCTTCGACCCCACGGTATCAAGTACTGTTATGTACCTTGCAGATAGTATCTGTGCAGTTCGTGAATTCATAGCGGGCCGGTGCTTGTGTAAAGAGCCTTAAACAAGGCTACATCATGCGGACTCTTTTGGCAAAAAAACACAAGTGTTATTAAAATAACTTGTATAGAATCAATGGATAAGGTACGTTGGGGAGTTGGCAGACCGTGACCGGATACGACTCGCCTCAGTAGCATGTGAAAATGTTATTGTCAATGTCAGGATTGAAAAGCTTTGCTTTTATATTTTTCATCATAAAGCAAGTGAGATATTTGGACGACGCTGTAGTGCGAGCCTAAAGGCCGGTTTATAGTCGGTCGAGCTATGGTCGTGCGGTGGAAATCTTGCGCGCGATCCTAAGACTGAGGCCTAAAAACTGTGTCTTTTTATGAATGCGCGTCAAGATTTCCATCGCGCGACCATCGCGCGACCGACTATAAACCGGCCTTCACCCACGGAGACAGAAATAGACTCTATAGTCAGAGATTATCATTCAACATCTGTTCATAGAATAACATAACAACGTCGTGTGGATCACAGTGGAATCAAATTATGGCAACTAATGGCCAGCCTCGTGTTATTGTGGGTGTTGTTGCGTTCTTGTTCCACGGCTGCATTTCGCTCGATCAGCCTTGACGGTGGCGTTTACTACGAACCGCACTTATCTGCGGCGCGCCTACTATGGCACAGAAAGCGTATTTCCAACGGGTGACGTAGTTGATGAAGGATCGTCAGTTCTTCCTGCTGCAGAACTTGCCTATAGCTCCTCAGGTAACACATTTTCCTGGGTCAATGAAACATTGGAAGGTGAACACAAAGGGGTCAGGTTTGTTATCGCGTAGGATTCTGCACTTGCCTTGAAGTTGGCTGGAAGAGGTTATGATACCATACCACGAGGATATCAACACACCTTTCTAATTCGGAATCCCAATAAGACAGTCCCGTCTTTCCAAAAGACCCATTACGAATACAAAGCAGCGGGGTGGACGAGGCAGTGATAAAGGAGTGGCAGGGTGTACAGATGGAAACTATGGCAGGGCGTTTCCAATGCCTTTCAGAGCTTTGCGGCTACGTCACCAAAAACCTCGACCCCAACCCTTTTATCATGGATGCCGATGATCTTATCGCTTACCCTGGCGTAGTGCTAAGGGCATACTGCAGAGCAACGGGGATACCGTTCAGCATGAAGATGGTCGAATGGGACGACAATGGACAACCGCCCAACGTCAAATGGACCGCATGCATGCCAATCTCGTCTGCAATTCTTCCAGTGTGCATGTTTACCACAGTAACGCAATGAAGAGCCGAGGCTTCACAAAAAGTATCCCGGTCAAACCCAGTTCTCCGATAGATCCATGCGGCGCTATATGATTTTTTTTTGTCAGTAATTTGTGTGATTTTTCATAATGTTATACTTTTAAATTACATCAAATGACAAGGATCTATATGTCAGTTATATAAAACAAATATTGAGTGGCTTTAATTCGTGGAATGGAAGGAATATTATCGCTCGGTAAAATTTTGACTGTTCCATTTCACTCGGCTTCGCCTCGTGAAATGGAACAGTCCCAATTTTACCTTGCGATAATATTCCTCCCATTCCACTCTGAGCCACTCAATATTTGTATACTGTCAACCTCTCCCCATTACTCGTAATCAAGAAAGGTTTTACGATAACAATTATTTTGAGTAATTACCAATAGTGTCCACTGCCTTTAAAGGCACTGGACACTATATTGGTTATTACTCAAATTAATCGTTAGCATAGAAACTTACTTGGTAACGAGCATTGGAGAGCTGTTGATAGTATAACACATTGTGTTGAGAAACGGCTCCCTCTGAAGTAAGGTAGTTTTTGAGAAAGAAGTAATTTCTCAGTAAAATATTTTAATTGATTTCGAGACCTCATCTAAGGTCTCGAAATCAAGCATCTGAAAGCACACAACTTTATGTGACGGGTGTTTTTTCTTCTATTATTATTTCGCAACTTCGACGACCAATTGAGTTCAAGTTTTCACAGGTTTGTTATTTTGTTACCAAGTGAGAAGACTGGTCTTTGGCAATTACCAAAGGCTAGGTGTCCAGTGTCTTTAAATAATTGTAGTTCATTATTCTCTTTTTTGACCAGTATGGAAATAATTGTTGATTGAATTTAATTTAATTTAATTTAATTTAATTTTGTATCAAGGGAAGGGTCGTGTTGTTCAATTGCCGCCTTGTACATAGCCTTGCTCTCAAGGCAGTCGCATTATTCACTCCGAAAAGACGCTAACCGTGCGGAGGCCGCCAGGCCGACACAGCCGACGCGTGCGGATAGTGCATGTGTAGGGGGGGGGGGGGCATCGTGTCGTGCAATGGGGTTACACACATTTTACGCACAGTGTATTCGGAGTGAATAATTCGACTGCCTTGAGCAAGGCTACTTTGTACATAGTTTATCCTCCATTACAAATTCACTTAAAAATCATTTATTGGTCCTTTCCCAGGAAGTCCTCTGGACCAAAAACTGTTTAACATTGTTGCCATGCAAATACCACTACCTTGCTGCGTGTTTTTATTTTCAATATTCATAGTGCTTTTTAAATTGTAAGTAACCAGAATCTCTCTTTTACCAAATTTGTATTTTGTTTATTGCCCATATTATGATGTGCTTTTAGAGTTTACTGCCGTGTGTTAAATGTCCCTAATATCACTTTATATTATCTGTTTCCGAAATTGTGGTATCAGAAGATACTTGCTAGCAATTAACCTTTTTTCGGAAATCCATCTAGGGTGCTTTTTGTTTCGTTTTCTTTCCTATATGCATATGTTTTCGTTTATTCTTTGTATTTTGCATTTACCTGTGAAATTAAAGTATGAAATGAAATGAAACAGGACATTGTTTTATTGGTTCATTGGTTTTCATGTCATTGGTTTTTCGGGCATTGAGCTGAGATAATAATTAGGCTAAAGAGAGGTGGTTAGGCCTACTGCATTACTGCACCACTCATGGGCAATGGGACACAAAGCTGATTCTCCAAGTATTAGCTACTCAAGACAACCCTAAAGGCCTTTGCTGAGGCCTCGAGTTGAAGGCATCTGGTAGCACACAACTTGTGCGCCAAGGGTGTTTTTTTTCTTCCACTCTCTCGCAACTTCGACGATTTTAACCTGGTAATCTGCTGCCACCAAGCGTCCCGAAAGTCTCCCATTATGTTCTTACCAAGTTCAATTTTCTTTTTCAAACTTTCTTCGACATTTCTCATAATTGCTTGCTTTGTTTCCATCAAAACCACGATGAGGTAGCCAACAATCATGGAAGGTATTTCATTTAGTTGGCTCAATCACGATTGTTTTAAAAGTGTCCTTGCGGATAAAGGACAGGGGGCCAGTCTAGGGTTTCCCTCGCTGTATTTTCTCTCGCTTGAGGGCGCTCTGAAAAAATTGAAATTATTGATATGAAAAATATGGCTGCTGCTGCTGCTGTCATTTGTCAATAAAATAATACATCTCAAACATTCACAGGTAAGATAGATTACAATTATGTTGAGAACTTTAGTTTGTTTTTTATCATAGTAGACCCGTGTTCGACTTCTTTAGAATGTGAAATGCGTTGAAAATCGCTAGTCGTTGATTGTCGTCGGCACACACCGCCGATGTTCAATTCTTTTATTATTTCAAATTGTTCTTGTCTTTGTTGACACTGGTTACGGTCAACTCGCTTGTGCCGTCAACTCGCCGTCAACTCAACCAGTATACATTTAAAATCCACAAAAGAAGCATAGAAATGTTTTTAAATTATTGTAAATTATCAGCTAAAAAGATATTTTTCGTAAGTATTTTTACTAATTTTTTAGGTTACTTACAACTTACATTTCGGTCATTTTTACTATCGTAGCGTCATACATTATCGACCCTCATATGTTTTCGGTCCGCAACTTTGATTCCTGTTTACCGCAAAATTGTGCAAGCTGCACCGGTGACAGAAGCTATGCAGTTTACTCACGGTCTGTATTTTCATCAGGCTTAATCATGCTGAGAATAAAGTTTCCTGTCGTTGGTTATTATGCTCCAACATTTATAAAATGATTGATTTTTGGTACTAATCACTAGTGCATTAGGCCTATTATGCCAACATTCAAGTGAGTCAAAGAAACATCATCCAACCTCGAAAGTTCAAAACAAAATTACTATCTGCTAGATTGAGTTTCATTCTGCTTTAGTCACTAGATGGATCACGTGAGGTGGTTACTTTTTGGGATTCTATGGTGCGCAAATGTGGGGAAAATATTAAAATATTTTAAGTGAAAATGACAACAATTTTTTTTTTTTATTTACTGCATAACTGTTATAAATTCCGATAAGCGTAATAAATATTAAGTCTACATTTAAGAGAAAATATCATAGATTGGTTTCTTATCTCCTGAAACCAAACATTACTGGTCTGAAATGGGGGAAAACGGATTGTTATGAAGTGTGAGTGCATCAAGGGGGGGTGGGGTGGTTTACTTTCATGCCTTATGATATCTCTGGATATAGTAGCCATAATGCCTTAGGACAAAAATGTAATTAAATTTGTTAAGTACTAATTGAATAATATTTTTGATTTACTTTGCCCGCCATACTAGCTTCTGAATATTCAATAAAATACCAACCAATGAAAGGTGTGAAAACATGTGACGTTGCTCCAATGTCGTGCATGCTCAAGCACTGTTAATGGCGGACTGTCTCTCGCAACGTGAAACCAAAACGGTAAAAATTTCAACACACCATGAAGTGAAAGTGTTATTGTTAAAAAAAATGATAGATGATTTGAAAAAAAAAAAATTAGTTTTTGATTGTGAACAATTTTCCTGTTATCCTACTGAAAACACATGACACCAGGATACATTTATCAATTTAGTTCTCGTGAAAAAAAATTATCGCAAAGCAGCAAGGTTGTCAGTCAGCCGCCATCTTGCTCTTTCACAGGGCTTGTAGTGTACAACATAAACAACAGAGAGTGCTTTCCTGAAAACGGAATAGTCTTGGCCCAAGGCCAAGTCCCAAGACGTATGGGTACCGCACCCCAGTGTACTAGTATTACTTCTAGAAACTATAAAGCTCCCCCGTTTTATTATAGTTTCTAAAAGTAGTGTATTATGTACTGCTCTTCATGTAACTTGATCGCTGCTGACGACTTGGGTTGGGTCAAGACTAATCCATACCTGCCATCTACGTAGAGTGGTTGAGTTGACGGCATAAGTGAGTTGTCGGCGAGTTGACGGCAAGTAGTAGGACCGCTGGTTACTGATACTGGTCATGGTTGCTGCACTGTGTGTGTTATGTGTGTGATGTGTCACTGGAGTGTTTCTCCTTATCCTATTTATGAGGTTCATAGCCGTATAGCTCTAGTTCGCCCCACTTGCCACGTGTGTCCAAGGCTACGGATTCAGCTAGTTGTGATAAGCGGATGGAGGAAGAAACACTGACCAAAAGGGACACCTCCATAAGTTGTAGCGCGATTTCAGAACCCCAATGCGTTATGGGTAGGTCGATGGGGCATTTGCTACTGCGGTGTATGTTGTCATGCACGACATGGGCATGATTGGCCTATATCGTTGTGTGGGTTCAACAGCACCCCCTCTCTTGGTATTTTGCTATTCTCGATAAACCTTATGCGCTATAACACAACAGTGACTGTGAGTGTGAGTGGATGGTCACTGGCTGGAAAGTGTAGTGACCTTCCAATCGCAGTGCCTATGCCATGGTCACTAACAACAGGGAAAGACTTAATACCATGGTCAGCATGGTCAGACTTACTCTTAAATTAGAAACGAGGTTTGTTCGCTATCAATAGGATGGATTACCCTTAGACCTAGTAACTGGGGCGCTGTACTCCTTTTTACGAAATTTGTCATATTCGGTTACCCTATTATTACCGTGGCAACTATGACAGGTTTTTTATTTCAATAACAAAAATCAGCAACCTAGGCCTATATAAAACTATAAAAAGTGTCACAATACTAGTAGTATTGTTGAAGTATTGATTTCCAATGTGGCACAAGAAGTATTTTTGATATTTTTCAAATTCAATAAATATTTTGGGGCGTTCTTTGTATGGACTTTCAAAATATGTTGTTTTCCTTTTCTTTGCTTTCCCCATTTTTCAGCTTTTTATTGGTTGTGACAACATATCAGGAGAATGGTTCAAATAGAATAATCATCAATTCAAGGCAGTGGCTTATTTGACAGTTCAATAGACTTCCACTGATTAAAATGGTATGTGCTGAATAGTTTTAATTTGTTAGATTTTGTTTTAAAATACTTCAAGGTGTTGGGTTAAAGTTTGTGTAAACCTCCCCCCCCCCCTGAACATAATCACACTGGTGATGCATTTTCCTTGTATGAGCAGTCCAAAAGTTGCTAACCGAAAATCCAACTCATTTAGAGATAGTCATTACATGGTGTTACCGCAAACCTTTCCTTAAATTGTATTTCCACCATGCGAAGTTTCAAATCCTACTAAAAAATTGTATGGGTGTTCACCATCTCTTACGTAACTACGCAAAAACTTGCCCGAATCATGTTACATAGCAAGTGTCAAGACCAGGACGCAAACCTACACTCCGCTTATCAGAAACACCAGAGCTTTGAGGCCACAACATGCCAAGCTTACCGAGTACATCTATAATAATGAGATTTTACCAGTTGAGGGGCTAATCTTTTGTCTTAAATCCTTCTTTGTCCTTTTTTTCCAGGCCTCGACTTTCCCGGGGCGTGGTCGTAGACATGGTAAATATTAATTCTTACAGTTTAGGACATTGATGTAGAGAGAAAGCCTGGCCGACTTGTGTGACTGGTGTTGTAGTCGCGACTATTGATTGCTGAGTTGAGTCGCGACTACCGTTTTCAAACTACTTGATTAATTATGCCGCCCTGATACTACACAAATAGTTGCGACAACTACAAAAAATAGTCGCAACTACCTGTTTGGTGAACCAATTGTGGTTATTCACAACAACATAGTTTAATAATGATAATAATAATAAGACTTGTAATGCGCACATATCCACCCCTGCTGGGTGTTCATTTACTTACGAAACACAATCAGGCATCCGTTACACAATCCTTCAATCTTTACAGCATGAATTTTACTTATGCACCTTCGGCAAACACTATGCTGCAATGCATCTTGGCAACTTGAAATAAGTCGAGACTAGTGTGGAACTTGCCACAATTTGAGACCTGACTTGTCGAGTAGAAAATTTCACTAGTCCACTAGTCACCCAGGCCGAGTGGGGGGGGGGGGGCAAATGCAGGAACTAATTAGAAGTTTCAAATTTACTATACACATATTGACTGGCAACGAGGTAACTAGTATACGTCTATTCCCACGAGGGACTTTGAGTGACCAGAAGAGCGACCTATTTCCTGAGGCCGAAGGCCGAGGGAAATAGGCCCCTCTTCTGGTCACTCACAGGCCCGAGGGGGAATAGACGTACACTGGTTACCGAATTATGCCAGTCAATATGTGTTTTATAACACAGCTCGGTTTTAAATGTCAAATAAGAACAAAAAAAGGAGTTTTGTAGTTGTTGTTCACGGTTCAGGTCAAGAGAGAGCGCTGTTACCGCGGGCACTACTTGCAAAGACTAGTGCCCGCTCTGGTACTATTCCCGCAAAACACGCGCGCGCGTTCACTAGCCTATATTAGTTCATCCCACGTGACCGTGTTTCAGCCAACCAGAATACAGAACAAGCAAGAGGTGTGTTATAAATTGATTTAATCTCAGGCTTTTTCTGCAAACTATTTTTGAAGGTGCTGGCACAGGAACTTCCAATCTGAAATCAAAGGCTAGCAGTAACATGTAAGTCACAATTTTGTTGGGTCACCCAACAGAGGTTAATGATAATAATAAGGGAATCAATGTGTGGTGAAGAGGTTTTCAACTAGTGGTTTAATCCCAACGAGGCCTGGTTCTTGATAAATTATCAAGAACCAGGCCTCGGCGAGTTTAAACCACTAGTTGAAAACCGATTCAATACACTTTGACTTCCCTTTATAAATACCTTTTCAGTAAAAAAACATCAACACTTTCGGTCAAAAAGTGAAATAAATGCAAAAATTATAATTGTTCAATTATTTCTTTCATAACAACACCCCTCCAGCTATGAAATGGTAAGGCCCTCCGCCGCCCTCGGGTAAACAACTCCTTTATAAGAGAATGCTCCGATCGCATGATGTGGCACAACTGTCCCGGCTGTTGCTCTCAACCAATAGGAATGAAGACACTGTCTTATAAGCGTACTTTTCGTAACACAAAACACAATGTCCACAGGTTTACATGAAACTTACACAGTTTGAAGACAATTTTAGTAGAAAACTTCCCATAAAATATTACTTGCTGAGGTGCTATAGTTTTTTGAGAAATGAGTAAAAGGGTGTCACAAAAATAATTTTCAGCTCGGTTTTAGCATGAGACAAAAATTATTTTAAAGCTATTATCTTTCTTCAAGGAAGCAAAATGACAAAACAAAACAGATTTTGAAATACATATAATTGTGATTACCCTAACCCGTAGAGTGTCGCGGCCGAGTGGTTAAGAGCATCGAATTCAAGTTCTGGTGCTAATTCACCGGAGTGTGGGTTCGAATCCTGGTCGAGACACTTGTGTCCTTGAGCAAGATACTTTACTATAATTGCTTCTCTTCACCCAGGGGTATAAATAGGTACCTGCGAGGGTAGAGGTTGATATTGTGAATGAAAAGCTTTCGGAGCGCCACGGCAGCTCGGGGCTGTACTCCCTAATGGGAGCTGAGAAAGATTAAAGGGATGTCTATTGGCCCAATGACCAGGGGACTAATGTAAAGCGCATTGATACGGCTTATTGTGAAATGCGCTATATAAGAACTTGTTATTATTATTATATTATTATTATTTGTGAGTTGTGTTGTCATTTAGCCTATGAGCATTTAAGTAAGAGACGATTAGCACCCTTTTGCATTTGAACCATTGGTCATTTTAGTTGATACGCAGTTTTTTATACGTGTATCATGTGTTTATTATTCAGACTGTTTTTGTGTTTTTTTTGTCGTACTGAAAGGGTCGATGATGATGATTTCTACAAAAATCTAGCGGCAGAAATGGAAGAGGCAAGTTATATTAGCATAGAAGCGTTGGATGTCTGGACTCTTTTTGAAAGTTATAGATAATTTCAATAAACATTTGAGGTATAATTATGAGGAGAAAAAGAAAAGGCATACATGTACTTGATGTCCAGTTGTCTTTAGTACGGTTGCACTGTTTTTATTCTTGAAAAAAAAATCTTATTTTGAAAGAAAAGTAGCATATTTAAGGTTTTTTTAATATTTATTCATTTATGCGATGTTTTTAAACCTTTTCACCCCAAAGGAATCAGATGTATCAGAAGCAGATGTCAGCAAAATGTTAGCTGTAAGTAAAAACTGAAATTTCTTAACTTGTTTATTTTCAAAAGTTGTGGTCATTTTTGATGGGTCAGACCTAGTCTTTGTGAAAAAAAAGCTCCAGTTGTGCTGTCACAAAATACTTCAAGCCACCAAACTATGATTGCTCTGCCAGAGGGCGCTAACCATTCCTGTAACCGCTAACCACGAATCATGTCACAAAAAAACAAACTGCTGTCACCCAACAAATCACTTGCTCCCGTAACAGGAATGATGGCGCCCTCTAGTGGAAGCATGTTTTTTTTTCGTGACCACATTTGACCGTCTTGAAATCAAGACTAGGCCATCCCTGTACGGTTGGTTAGAAATCTGTTTCAAATAAGCATAAGGATGAAAACATGAGGAAATTGGAGATGTTGAATAAGTCCTGGTCGTTGCTCTCTGGACACTTTACCAGAATTGCTTTGTTCTGCGGATGGGACATTAAGCCGTAGGGCCCCATGAACTAGGATTGGTGGTGCATGTAAAAGAACCCAGAACACTCGTGGCAGTAGGGGTCAACCCAAGCAAGCACACACAGCAAGCACCCTTGTATACAGGTTTCCTTGGGTTTGCGAGCTGCAGTGATTAACTTCAATTATGAGACATCCTTGGTTTTATTACTAAGAAACAATAAAAATGTGTCTCCGCTTTTCTTAAAAACTAAAATACAGGATATGGACGATATGGACGACGCCCTCTTTGGTTCTTCTATGAAATCTCGGCCAGGGAGCACTGGAACTCAAGAGAAGCCTCCTAAACAAAGCCCGACTAAGACCAAGGAAAAAGAGAAACCAACGCTCGAACATACCCTGGAGTTGGAAAAGTCACTGGAGGATGAGTTATGTAAGTTGTACTGATAGTCTGTTTGTTTCTTTTCCCAAGATGTAATGGCTTTGATGAATTCCTCATTAAAGGGTCTATGTACTTTTTGTAGGACAAAAAAAACACAATGTCCACAGATTAACACTAAACTTACACCGTTTGAAGATAATGATAGTGGGAAAGTATTACTTGCTAGGGTGCTGTCGTTTTTGAGAAATGAGTAAAACAATGTCATGAAAAAAAGTTCGTTTCAGTGATCATGAGACGAAAGTTATTTCAAGCATGTAAAAACATATTTTCATGACATTGTTTTACTCGTTTCTTAAAAACTACAGCACCTCAGCATGTAATCTTTTCAGGGAAGCTTTCTACTATCATTTTATCTTCAAACTGTGTAAGCTTAATGTAAATCTGTGGACATTGTGGTTTGTGTTACAAAAAGTACCTAAATCCTTTAAGAAAAGAAAGAAAAAACAGCAATACAGTCAGGGCTGAGTGGTCAGTGCATCGGACTCAAGCTCTTAAGGCTAGTCATCAGGGTGTGGGTTTGAATCCCGGTAACGATACTTAACCATAATTGCTTAGTAAAACGTTGGGATGGTAGTACATTCTGCTCTACTAGCCAGGCTCCTAGTGGGTGATACCCAAGTCTACATCCTTTGGACTGTAAAGGGGATAACCCTGTTTCAGCCCCAGGAGTAGGTTGCATCAGCGCTTTAAAACAAAATTAAACAAATCAATATTTATTGAGTGGTTTAATGGTACATTGTTTTATGCATCTATGAAGCTGAATTACAACTTTGTATTATTCTTCTCTTCTTGGCTTTTAGGTTGAAATGTACACCTTTTGATGCTTTACCATATTACACATCAAGAACACATTATGCATTTTGATTGCTTTGTATTTTGACAAGCTATTAAAGGCAGTGGACACTATTGGTAATTACTCAAAATAATTATTTGCATAAAACCTTACCTGGTCTTTGACAATTACCAATAGTGTCCAGTGTCTTTAACAACACTCTTTTCATTGATTCAAACACTGACCCAAACACTAATTTTTGTTTTAGTTAAAGCCATGAGCCCTCGTGAGTTGAGCCCCACCATGAGCCCAAGGCGAACCAGTAAACCCAAACCTCAGGCCAAGAAATTTGACTTTGGAGGTAAGTAACTACGGTAACAAGGTTTTAGTCACAGGTTTTCAAGGACTAATTTGTTGTGTCTGTTTGTTCTTTGTTTTGTTTTTTGTTTTGTTTTTGGTTTTAATTGCGCCTGAACACCCAGTAAGGTGCGCGTTACAATTCTTATTATTACTATAATTATTATTAACCTGTGGAATTATTTATATTTTCATTGTTTAAACGTTGTGAGTTTCACTGCAGAATAAATAAGATGCTTGACTTCATTTTAAATGTTTGAAAGAAAAAAAACAGCAACAGCTGATCTTTGCTGAAAATCTTTTCAAACGCTGTCAATAAAACAGAATATTGAGTCCACATGAGTTAAAACGGATTTTAGTTGTGTAAAAAAGTAATAGTTTTTAATACCCTTCTCCAGTGCTTTATTTAGAGGGCCAGATCATATGTGGGCATAGTCCTTATGGGAAGCTGAGATTTTGACCAGCCAATACAAAACACCAACTCTGGGAACTGCCCCCCCCTTTAGATATGTGGGATGGTCCAGTCTAGGGAATCAATGACTTAGACACTCTCAGTGCATCGTACTTTGGAGAACCAATGACCTAGTTAAAATCTGGAAAGTAGAATCAACAGTGACTCTCAGCTGAGGGTTTTTAAAAAGTCAGATTTATGCTCTTCCAGATTTTGATGAGGAAGATCCCCTTGCTGGATTGCTCTCCGAAGATGAAGACGGAGGAACGAAGAAACCGATTAAGAAAAAAACTCCCAAGATGACCAAGAGGGAAGACGAGCCGATCCAAAAATCCAAACCAGAATCCGCGAAGCAAGAAAACCCAGCAAAAGATGACATTTCTAGGTCAGAGGGCATCAAGGTCAAAGGTTAGAGGAAAATGATAGAATTATTCGTGATGGAAGCTCAGTGGTAGAAGTTCCACAGAAGGAAAAGTTTTTTAAGTGTCAAAATTGGAGAACAAGCATTTTTTTGTTTTGGCTATAAAAACAAAATATAATTATTATTTTTAAACAAAATATAATCATGAACAAATTTGTTGATCTTTTCAGGCCCAAGGTTGTGCATGAACAATCTTATTTGATGTGTTCAGAAAGTGCTGTTATCGTACATGTACAATCTTTTTTATGTACTGAAAGAGTGTCATCAATGGTACACGTACCTTGTACAACCCATACTATACATGTACATGTTATCACGAGAGGCATTATCACCCAAGAAACACTATTGACTTTGGGATGTGCCAATTAATTACAAATCAGCAAGATACATTTTGGGTTTTTTCTTTAAAGACACTGAACACTATTGGTAATTGTCAAACTCTTACTTGGTGTATCTCAACATATGCATAAAGTAACAAACCTGTGAAAATTTGAGCTCATTTGGTCGTCGAAGATGCAAGATAATAATGAAAGAAAAAAACACCCTTGTACACAAAGTTGTGTGCTTTCAGATGCTTGATTTCGAGACCTCAAATTCTAAATTTGAGGTCTCAAAATCAAAATCGTGGAAAATTACTTCTTTCTTGAAAACTACGTCACTTCAGAGGGAGCTGTTTCTCACATTGTTTTATACTATCAACCTCTCCCCATTACTCGTCACCAAGTAAGGTTTTATGCTAATAATTATTTTGAGTAATTACCAATAGTGTCCACTGCCTTTAAAACACAAATCCGAATTGCTGGTCATTTTAGGTTCAAAATGCAAAAACAACAGGCACTGAAAAATTAATAAAAAATATAGTGCAAATACCAGGGAGACAATTGTTGTCAAAGTTGCTCCTAGAATCCTAAGACAAAATAATCTCCTTTTTCGTTTTCCGTATCCAGATGATCTGCCGGAAAAAATTGAAGCGTCACCGGTGAAAAGATCAAGAGCTAAATCCATTGACTTTGACGACGAAGAGGATGGCACAGACATACTGGGTAGTCTTGGATTGGACAAAAAGTCGACAGGTAAGTCTCGTAACAATTATTATTTGAGTAGGATTTTCAAACAAGGGGCGTATGTGATGGTGTTCGCCCTGCCCACATTCGTGATTAGTTTAACTCTGTGGTTTAACGGCACACTGATCATGGTGATTAAAGTGCACCTGGATAAGTTATGTTTAAGTTACGTAATAAGTTCAGTATAAAAGACCCATTCAACATTGACTCGTGGTCTGTCTCCTTCAGGTGCGTCACCGAGATGGCTGGCATTTTGATTTACTGTTCACAGGCGTATTTTTTGAATTTGAGTTATGTTTTAAATAAAACACCCAGTTGTATGTGGCTACGTTCAAGAAGAAATGTCTAAATTGTATTTCATTGTTTGAGAAGGCCAGCCCGTCCATAACGATATAGTAAGGTTTGCCGTATGACAGTGTAATGATATTCTCTAAATAAGATATATTTTTATTATTAAACTATTTGCCAACACTTGTTTACAGTGGGAAGTAATAGTGCAAGTAGTAAGACGAAGGAGTTGTCCACAGGAAGCAAGTCAGGGAGGATTGGTGGTGAGAAGGAGGCAGACTTTGGAGATGAATCAGACATCCTTGGGAGTCTTGGACTCGGCACCAGCCCAAGAGGTTTGTCCACGTCTTAGCTTGAATTTGTAGAGCTTAAAGTTTTAAAGATACTGGACACCTTTGGTTATTGTCAAAGAACAGTCTTCTCACTTGGTGTATCTCAACATATGCACAAAACCTGTGAAATTTTGAGCTCAATCGGTCGTCGAAGTTGCGAGATAATGATGATACACCCGAAGCCGTCTCAAAGCGCTTCCACATTATTACCCCTGGTCACTGGGCCTTAAATCATTCCTTAAACCATCTCAGCTCCCTGGGGAGTATATAGCCCGTGCTGCCAAATACGTAGCGCACATAAGCTATTCAATCTCAAGTGTCACCGTGTTGATTTATAACAATGAAAAGTCGTAGACAATTGTGTTTATCGACCCGGTAATTTATTTTATGACTCGGCGAGGAGCAGGTGAACTAGAATAACAAACAATGAAATAGATAATTAATATGTAAATACATAATTAACTCAATAATAAATCAAAGTACAAGAAAGATATTTAAAGAAACCACGCAATCAGAGGTTTCCGGAAAGATTAAATAAAGTGCAATCTAAGGCTTCCGGAAAGATTATACGAAAATGAACGGTAAATAGTTTCCAGAAAAGATTAAAGAAAATAAGCAATCGGGGGGTCTCCAGAAGGATTAAAGAAAGCAATTATTAAAAGCTTGAACAAATCTACTTCGCAACAATTCGGTATCAAACGATGAACAATTATAACAATAGACTGTACTAAATTGACACTTGTTACCGGGGAAATCACTTCAACACAGTGGGAACGTGCAGGAGTTTACAGGAGTGAACAGGAGTGAACAGGAGTCTACGGCACCATACAGATATTACAAAACTGTTGGGAAATACACACATGATAATAAAGTAATTTAAGAAACAAATATGTTGGGTGCAAAAATAGGACTTTGAGGAATAAAACAACTTTGCCAGTGGCACCATAAAATCTTATGGTGCCAAAAATTTTAGTGCCGGATCTATTTTGGATCCCAAATAATTCAATATACAGCTTTTGGATGAACCAGGAAAATAACTCCAAATAGCCCAAATCACCATAAAATCTTATGGTGCCAAAAATTTTTGTGCCGGATCTATTTTGGATCCCAAATAATTCAATATACAGCTTTTGGATGAACCAGGAAAATAACTCCAAATAGCCCAAATCATCGAAATAGAAAGGAAGTAATTTAACAGTAACCAATATATTTATACAATTGAAATAAGTGACATTAAATATTATACAATGAAGAAATACTACTTACGAAAACGGCAATGAAACTAGCTGGGGTTGACTACAGAAAATACGGCGAACTTAACCAAATGAAACCAGGAAAAGAAATGACTTAGAAATACCGGTTGCGTACAGAACTATGGGCTTGCCACACCCTAAACAAGATTCCTAAGATGCCCGCAGGCGATTGGCTGTGGTCACTGAACTGTATGCAAACAAGGATAAGCTGATAAACGTAAGAGAAACGTGTAAAAATAAACAACAATGTAAACACATTACCAGTGGGAGATGACAACAAGAATACACAAGGGATTCGAACCCACACTCTGCTGAGCAGAAACACCAGAGCTTGAGTTCGTTGCTCTTATCTAATCGGCTATGACACCCCTTATTACCAACTAATGGTATAGATGCAACACACAACTAATGGCCTGACGTTTCGTCCCAAGCAAAGTCTTTCTGTCTGATGCAAAAAAAATGAAGCACAAATTTGCTTTTTGTTGAGAAAACATATTCTATTTGAACATAGAAAAATCTCAATTCGGGTCATGACCTTTACTTTGACCTTTTTGGTTGAGTGGATGAAGGTCGGTTCTTCCAGCGGTTTGTGGCCACTATGGCGCTTTGGTACAAGACTTCATCAATCTTCATTGATCTCCAAAGGGTCAAGAATTAAAGCCATGTGAATGCATTAGTCAAAGTCACTTTTAAGTTTGACACATTTTTTTATGTCGCAGAACAGTAGATTTTGAACGCTACTTTTGTGAAAAGCAACTCATAACTTTTTAGGGGTCGATGTGTTTTCCTAATCCTAACAAACACTTGTTCTTGTAATGGTATTTTTAATGGTTTATTTTAGGTAACAGCTGGTCTGGCCTGATTTTATATATTTCAGTTAGTGGGCTTAAATTGGAAATTTTGTTTTCTTAATGCTTTTAATTTTGCTGTTAAGTGCTTTGAGGAATGGTGTATTCATATTGCGCTATATAAATATTGTTTTATTATTATTGTTCTTATTATTGTTAATTGGCTTCTTTTCATCCAACTGAATATCAACTCTGGCCGACCGGTTCTATTTGTTGATGATTCCAGAGAGACGGCGTAGCAGACCAGAGGAGAGCCAAGAGGCAGAACAGGCCAAGAATAAAGTCAGTGAACTCTTTGGAACAAGCTCCGTTTCTAAGATGCTGGACAAACCACCAGCGGGGAAACAACGACAGTCTCAGCTCGACAAGATACTGAAGAAGAAGGAGAACCCTGGCAAGTATACAAAGTTATTTGAGGTTTCTTAAAAAGGATTTGGGTACTTTTTGTATGACACAAAACACAATGTCCACAGATTTACATTAAACTTACTCGGTTTGAAGCATAGAGTTATACATAAGAACTAGAGCGCGCACTGGCCTATATACGCGCCCCGGTATGCGAGCAGGCGGCCATTTTCTAAGTTGACAAAACAGCTATCTCACAGCGTGTGTTTGTACGGCCATTTTGTAAGTTGAACAAACAGCATCGCGTGAGCGTTCAATAAAAAAACCTCAAACGTGTATTTCATATTCAACGCGCGTGCAGAATTACGCGCTTGTCATCTTGCGGTCCCGTGGCATTTGTGCACGAAGCATCACTCGTGCGCCCTCTAGTTCTTATATATAACTCTATGGTATGAAGATACAATGATAGTAGAAAGCTTCCCTTCAAATATTACTAACTGAGGTGCTGTAGTTTTTGAGAAATGAGTAAAACAAGTCACAGTGAGGTGAAAATTATTTTAGCATTTAAAAACTTATTAACAAGTTATGGTAAATACGTTTTACATGCTAAATCTGAGACAAAAACTATTTTTGTGACATTGTTTTATTTCGTTTTTCAAAAACTACAGTACCTCATCAAGTAAAACTCTAAGGGAAGCTTTGTCCAAGCACGGAAATTCTGTTCGTAGAGCGTCCTTCTCTTATAAAACAAATTGCCACTCCCTCTAATTGCAGGACGAGATGGTCGCTTAACAAATTTAGACCAGGCTCATAGTTCTAGAACACCATCTCAATCAAACCCTTTTGAGCCCGTCAATGAAGTTCGTAAACTGACTGTAAAAAAGTGGCTACTACGTCCAATCCGCTTGCACACAGTTTAAGCTTGATTGGCTACATTTTTTAGAACAGATTCCATTGTGTTGGAGGCTTTAACTTCCAGACCTCTCAGTTATCCTAGTGATGTCTTTTCTGACAATCTTGACTTTTTTTAAATTAGTATCTGCCTCGAAAGCTAAGGAAAAAGAGGAGAAAGAGGAAGACTTCAGTTTTGGGAGCTACACCCCTTCATCTGTGATGTCACGCCCAGGTTCTGCCCCGCCTCCCCGACGCTCTGTCCGGTAAAAAAACACTAAAATTTAGCCTTTACTGCTGTTTGCTCTTGAGTATATTACATGTCATTTCATTGGGTTTTTGTACATCAAATAGAAAATGCGATTTGTGTACTTTCGCTGCGAATTTGCATTTTTCTTTTTCAACAAGGAACTCTAGTGTATTTGTCTAGAGGCCATTCTATTTTGACCAATTCACCTTACGTTATTATCAAACTGTAATAGTAAAAATAATTATAATAGTTGTTATTTAAAAAATGCTTTCAAGGTCACATAGGCATCACAAAGGGCATCACATGTACAATAAAAATCCATAAGTTATTCAGAAATACAAATTAATTTGTTAATTAACGATAGCAATAGTAAGTAATAAAAAAAAGTAAGTCTTAAAAATGTTGGTTTTCCAAGAAGTTTAAAAGTGAATCAGCAGATTGGATTGCCGTCAGCAGCCCACTCCACAAACATTTTAAATGATCGATCGCCATATTATTTAGCTTTGCCAAGTTGTAGCTGTTAAGTTTTTAAGAAGTTTTTAGTTTTAGATGTGGGAAGAAAACCCCAGATAATTATTCCAGGGAAAACCCACGCAGTCAGATAGGGACTGAAAACCCAATCCAAGTTTTCAAGATCCCCACCATTGTATACAAATGTCTTCATAATACTGCTCCTACATATCTCACCAGTCTCATCAAGATTTACCAACCTGGAAGACCTGGCCTTCGCTCTGATTCAGACATTAAACTCTTAGCAGTTCCATAGGTACATTCCGCTGCATGGGATCGTGCTTTTTACACACATGCTCCGCGCCTCCCTCATCAAATCACCGCTCGATGATTGATTGCATTGCCTGTTTTCCCATTATCAGTGCCATTATTTATTTGCTTATTGTATCATTTCTTGTAAAGCGCTGTGGTACCTTGTGTAAGAGCGCTATATAAATGTCTCGTATTATTATTATTATTATTGTTATTATTATTATTATTATTATTATTATTATTATTATTATTATTATTATTATTATTATTATTATTATTATTAAGTAGTGCCCCCCGGCATGGTTCAAGAGGTAGAAGGCAAGGCAAGTTACCACGACACCAACCCGACCAACCGGTTTGTGATTATTGCTACTAAAGTTGTACTTTTTTCATTTTTGTTTACTGCATTTAGATTTTCAGATGACGATGACTTGACAGGAACATTAGACAGGCCCAAGTCCAGAGCCAATATGTCTGCCTTCCTGGATGATCCAATTGAGAGGCCAAAGAGTGCAGCGTCGGGTATCAGCAGTCGGAGGACTGGTAGAAACTCTAGGGGCAGTACAACACCGTCTGATGATTGGTTGGAACTAGCCGCCGGTGCCAATAGCAGCCAATCAGAAGTTGAGAAGCCAAAAGAGCAGAATGAACCCGCCAAGAAGAAGCCATCTCTTGGTAGGCAGACGGAAAGCAAATTATTGAAACAAATATTTACGAGTGTTGTCAATTGTTCTTGTAATAGACCATGTAAACTTTGTTTACAATAAGTGTGACCGTGTACATTCTTTGAGTATTCTGGCAGGCACAATACTGCACAGGTCATATGGGAAAGTTGACATTTTGTGTCATAATTTCCACATAAATCCAAGAATTATGAAAGTAAAAGCTGGACAAGTTTTGAGATGCCCCCGCCCCCTTTCATCATATCAAAAGTTGATAAGAATTAGACAGTGCAATCTCCATAAAATATAAGATTTTATGTTTTCTTCCATTAGGCTGTGTACAAATCATACCTGCAGGAAGTCCAGGCTCTGTGGCTCTTTTGTAAACGTGATGTCACAGGTCACATCGTCTATAGTGGCTTTTTATATAGCTCGCATATCCATCACTAAGTGACGCTCAAGAATGTTTTTATTTTGTTTATGCAGGCGTGAAGGTCACAGAGGACTCTTCACAGCCAAATCCTGCGTCAACTGAGTATGAACCTAATGAGAGTACCACACCTCCCTCTGGCAAACCCCCGATAGAGGAGACACCTCCAAGAGCGCCCTCTGCTGCCGACTATCTGGGACTGTCAGACGCCGATATAGATATTGATTCCCTGGTGAAGTGAGTACCAGATGTTAAATTTGCATCTGGGATAAAAAAAGTTCATTTTGGTTTTTACCCACATACACCGATGTGTGTTAGCGCTGTATTCTCCATACTTTCCCGCGCTCTGTGAAAACAAATCACAGGCAAATTACTCGGATGGGGTTTGAACCCATGACTTTTGCAATTCTAGAGCAGTGTTACCAACTAGACCATCGAGATTGCCCGGTAGCTAGAGGCAGTTTGAATCCTATGTTTTAGCAGAGGTTACGGACAAACTACCATAATTTGATTTAAGAATGCCCCACATTTAAAAAAGATTCTTGGGAGAACCCTAAAATCTTGGTTGGGCCACTTAGGGGGAAGCAGATTTCCTGTGTGTTACTGTGCAGTACGCGGTTTACATAATGCGCTTGCGGTTAGAAACGCTTTATATCTTTAGATGTACCAGTCCTTTTCATGCAAGCATAATTTTAATGTGCTTAGCTGTTTTGTTCTTATAGGGGCTCAATGAAATCGGACCCTAAGCTTAAAGGGAGGCTGCAGTGTTTTTTTTTATTCATTTAAACGATTAAGCATGACTTTTTAAACCTGTTGTATTTTTTATTAAATGCGCAAGTATTTTAAAAATGGTTTTCAAGAGATTAGGGGAACCCGCCCCTAAAAGGGAGCCTTCATTTGCATAAACGTGAAGTCATGTCGGTAACCCGAGCCGTCGGGCCCCCTGGCTGTGTGCATATAGAGACGTGTGCACTGTGTGGCCTGGTACCTGGGCGCGTGTAGTTAGGGACCAGACTCTTTTTGTCGACGATATGTTTGGATTCCCGACGTTACGTCGATGGTAGGGGGCGGTAACAATCCACAAAAGGGGGGGGCATGACTTATTCGCTAATTACGCAAGTCAGATATGTCAGGAATAAATAAAACACATTTTATTGATGTTTAATACATATATCAGAAATAAATGACAGCAAAATTAACTGTTTTATTTGAATTCACTACAGCATCCCTTTAAAGGCACTTGGCACTATGGGTAATTACTCAAAATAACTGTTAGCCTAAAAACTTACTTGGTAACGAGCAATGGAGAGCTGTTGGTAGTATAAAACATTGTTTGAAACGGCTCCCTCTGAAGTAATACAGTTTTTTAGAAAGAGGTAATTTCTCACTAGACCTCAGCTGAGGTCTCGAATTGAAGACATCTGAAAGCACGCAACAAGGGTGTTTTTTCTTCCGTTATTCTCTCACAACTTCGATGCCCAATTGAGTTCAAATTTTCACAGGTTTGTTATTTTATGCATATGTTGAGATACACTAAGTGAGAAGACTGGTCTTTGACAATTATCAAAGGTGTCCAGTGCCTTTAAAACCTGGTGCATACGACCCTTCAGCTAGAGTATCATTTCAAACCCCCCAAGTTGTTCAGTCTCTGTTTAATTTGACTGTCTTTGTTTTGTTTTAACCCAGGCCAAAGCCTCTTGGTGACCCATTCAGTGCACCTATCCAGAGAGACACAACGTAAGTTATTTGATCAAATTCATTAAGTTTTCCTCCATAATAGACCGATAATAATACTCGGTTCTTAAATAGTTTTTACACACAGAATACGGTGATTTGAAAGGATTTTACAAACATTTTTTGGTACAGAAGTTATCTGTAGGTAATGGACGCATACATTTCCATTCCTAAAGGTATGTTGTGATTATTTTCAACCACTTTTGTAGCTTTGTTTTCCTGTTAGACGATAGTACAATTGAAAAAACTTTTGTGCACAACTGTCCACGTAAACAAACCTTCATTTCATACGCAAACAATGTTTTCAATTTTATTTTGATTCCTACTATGTTTCCAACCTGAAAGCTTGAATTTGGTGAGTCAAACAAAACAACTGTGAAAATCATTGAAAAGATAATTTCATCCTCTACAAAATAAACTCAACTTGTAACACAAAAAAATAATCACACCGACAGTTTTTCGATGATTTCTGGATAAGGCCGGAAATTGATTGAATTTTCCTAGCACAGTGAGGAGCGTTTGGCGCTATGTTTATATTGTGTGTGTGCTAAAGGGTTAATAGCCTTGCAAGCCCTTATACTCAATAAAACAAAAGAAAAATTCCTAGAGCCAAGTATGATACCTGCAATTATTCAATGACTGCGATTCGTTTGCGACACCGTGGCTGCTTGATATACACCTTAAAAATAAATAAAAAAAATTAAAAAATAAAAAATAAAATAAAAAAAGGATATTCACCTTGGCATTTTGAGAAAAATACACTTTTTCAATGTTTGTTATTTGTACTGTATTGTAGATCTCCATTTCCGTGGGACACTTCCAGCGGCGGGGCTAAGCTTGGCAAGCCACCAGCTTCAAGTACACCGCAGCCTACAGGTAGAGTGGAACCTGAAATGTATCTTTATTTAATACAAATAATAACAATATCAAAGTCTTATATAGCGCACGTACCTACCAACTAGGTACTCAAGGCGCTATACATTTTATACATCAAGATTATACATCATTTTATACATCAAGGTTATTGAAGTTATGAATTCTGAGACCCAATTATTGTAGCACCTTATAAGGGGTTTCAAGGTGCTACGGCGCATACAGCAGCCACTGCCAGGAACACCGGGGCGAACCCCTTCTCTTGTTGAAAAAGTGCACTGGGTTCTTTTACATGCGTTACACAACACATGGGACCAACGGCTGTACGTCCCATCCGAAAGGATAAAGCAATGGTTAAGTGTTTTGCTCAAGGACACAAGTGTCATGAATGGGACTCTTACCCGCACTCTGATGATCAGAAACACCAGAGTTTGAATTTGGTGCTCTTAACCGCTCAGACATGACACTTCCAAAATTTGGAACAGTCTGTGTCAAAAAAAGCCTATCCAAGTTGATAATTGTTTAACTGCACCTGATTATTATGCTGTACTGAGGTCTACTCAAGAGCCCCTTTCACACTGTATTTATCATCCTTGTGGAATACAATTGCGTTGTTGTAACCAATTGTCTTTTTCCGTTTGTCTTTTTCAAAGATGATTTTGACATGGACAGTGAAGAAGAAGAAGAAGATCCCTTGAAGACAAGTCAGATGAGTCAGCAAATACTGCAGCTGCAGCAGATGAAACAGCAGCAGCAACAACAACAACAACAACAACAGCAGCAGCAACAACAACAACACCAACAACAACAACAGCAGCAGCAGCAACAACAACAACACCAACAACAACAACAGCAACAACTGCAGCAGATGGAGAGACAACATCAGCAGCAGAAACAACAGCAACAGCAGCAGCTGACAAAACAACCTGCAGCATCTGCTTTTGATGATGCACGACAACCAGCCACACAGTCAAGACCTCCTCAAAGTGGTAAATACATTTCTTAAGGCATCTCAGCCCGGGCTACGTCTATGGATACGGAACTTTACTGGTCGTAAGTGCTAAGATTCATCCTAAGTTAGGAAGAGTTTGGTGAAATCAACAATCGGACAACCTTGGTAATTGTCAAAGACCAGTATTCTCACTTGGTGTATCTCAATATGCATAAAATATCAAATTTGTAAAAATTTTAACTCAAATGGTCATTGCAGAAGCAAGAGATTAATGGGAACAAAAACACCCTTGAGTGAGAATTTACCTCTTCTTCAAAAACTATGTTACTTCAGAGGGAGCCATTTCTTATAATGTTTTATTCTATCAACAGCTCTCCATTGCTTGTTACCAAGTAAGTTTATATGCTAACAATTATTTTGAGTAATTACAAATAGTGCCCGGTGCCTTTAAAGGCAGTGGACACTATTGGTAATTGTCAAAGACTAGCCTTCACAGTTGGTGTATCTCAACATATGCATAAAATAACAAACCTGTGATAATTTTAGCTCAATCGGTCATGCGTGAATGAAAGAAAAAACACCCTTGTCACACGAAGTTGTGTGCGTTTAGATGGTTGATTTTGAGACCTCAAGTTCTAAATCTGAGGTCTTGAAATAAAATTTGTGGAAAATTAATTCTTTCTTGAAAACTATGGCACTTCAGAGGGAGCCTTTTCTCACGATATTTTATACCATCAACCTCGTCCCATTACTCGTCACCAAGAAAGGTTTTATGCTAATAATTATTTTGAGTAATTACCAATAGTGTCCAGTGCCATTGATACACATAGTGCAACCACAAACCTCACGTGATTGCACTCAATCGATCAACTGCAGAGACAGCAAGGGTCCGTCTCCTGTGTCCATGTCCTACAGCCTCGCGCCACATGCAATTTCTCTTGGCCGGCAAAGTTTCATATCCTAACATGAATATTGTTTTTGTGGGGATAAAATAGTACTTTGCTAGGTTTTTGTAGCATCGAACCTTACACTAGCAATGTGCACATCCCGCTGCAGGTACAAGGAAAGAGCCGCAGTGGCGACAAGAACTACGACAGAAACAGCAGCTGCAGGATAACAGCAGGGCTGGTTCGGCTGCCTCTACCTATGACAGCAAGCTGCTTTACAGGTAGGTCAAATACAGTAGAGAGGTTTAGCTGCACGTTACACGAGCAAATGTGTGAATGTCAGAAAAATTTTTGTTAAAGGAATCGGTGCTTGTGGAAGCAGGGAATTCTGCGCTTGCGTCAGGCGTATTTCATGGGTAAGCAGTGAATTTTGGCTTGTGCGCATGTATACTTTACATTAATAATTATAGCAAAATAGGCATCTAGGCATTTTGGGCATTCTTGGCTTACACACAGCTAGCCCAGGCAGAAATTCAGAGCTTGCAATGCATGTGGAGACTGTCGATGGTGAGTTCATAATTTTTTGATAAGCAGAGCCATGAAATTGGGGCCAGATGATTTTCAAATGATTTGAATTTATTAAAAACTCAAATGCAGAACTCGGTGGTAAGCAGAGCCATGAAAGTTGGGCCCAGATATTTTTTCAAATGATTTGATGTTGTTAAAAACTTGATCAGATGCCAGTCCAGAGTGTTTCAGCTACTGCAGCGAGTTCTCTCCCTGGTTATGAGGCAACGTCAGATAAACAAGCCAGTCTTCAGCAGCAGGACTTGAGTCTGTCTGCTGACGAGGCTTGGCAGAATCAACTGCAGAGGAGTCAACGAGAGATGGACGACGCCTTGAGGAAACAACAGGTGAGGCTTGAGTAGAGTGTCATGGCCGAGTGGTTAAGAGTATCGAATTCAAGTTCTGATGCTAAGTCACCGGAGTGTGGGTTCGAATCCCGGTCGTGACACTTGTGTCCTTGACCAAGTTACTTTACTATTATTGCTTCTCTCCACCCAGGGGTTATAAATGGGTACCTGCGAAAGTAGAGGTTGATATTGTGAATGAAAAAGCCTTCGGAGCGCCACGGCAGCTCTGGGCTGTATACTCCCTATTAGGGAGCTAAGAAAGAGTAAAGGGATGTTATTGGCCCAGGACCAGGGGACTAATGTAAAGCGCATTCATCTAGTTTATTGTGAAATGCGCTATATAAGAATTTGTTATTATTATTATTATCATCAGAGTAATCCCGACATGGTGATCCAAAAAAGAAGTTGACCGAGATTTATGATTTAAAAACAAAACAACAACTGAAACTCAAAAACCCCAGTGAAGCACATATTAATCAAGCATTCTTATCTGGAAAAAAAGAATGAAACAAATTGATCATTTCTAAGAGAAGTTTTGCCTGTTTTACTGCAAGCACTCATGCTTGTAGCTGTCCATGGCATGTTAATGCTTTTCAAGAGGGCAGGGTGTTAATTTTAGTACACAGCTAAAATGCTTACCATTGTTTTGTCAAGTATTCTGTGGACAGCTTGCAAAATTAGCACCTTTGTTAAAAAAGACATAACTCCTCTTTGGAATTATCGATGCAATTTGGCCGTGTTGTTTCATGAACTTAACCCTTTTTTCAGAGCCACCATAACTCACAATGTTTTAATTGTCCCTCCTATAAAGGGCTAGTCCAGAATTTGACATCACCACTTTAGAATTACTTTGAAAATCTGGTTCGTTCGAAGTGTCAAGAAAGCATGAAAAATCTTGTTAAAACCCTGGGTTTTTCTTATGTCTCAAGAAGTCATGATAATGTTGTTGAAACCCTGGTTTTTTCGTAAACCCTAGGCTCAGTGGGCAAACCAGCAGCAGTTGCAACAGCAGCAGTTACAACAGCGACAGCAACAGGCAATGCAGCAGCAACTGCAGATGCAAGAAGCACTACTCAAGGCCCAGACTGCATCCCCTATGACCACGTTATCGATGCCTGGAAGTACCTCACTCATACCAGGACTACAGAGTTACGGGCTGGACGGCAAGGTTAGCCCAATGGTTATATCTCTCTTGAAGCTTGAGTGTCATAAAGTGTCATGGCAAAGTGATTAAAACATCAAATACGAGTTCAGGGCCCAATTTCATAGAGCTGCTAAGCACAAAAATTTGCTTAGCATGAAATTTCTTCATTGATAAAAACAGGATTACCAACCAAATTTCCATTTGTTGCATATTGCTCTTGTAGCTTGAGTGTCATAAAGTGTCATGGCAAAGTGATTAAAACATCAAATACGAGTTCAGGGCCCAATTTCATAGAGCTGCTAAGCACAAAAATTTGCTTAGCATGAAATTTCTTCATTGATAGGACAGGATTACCAACCAAATTTCCATTTGTTGCATATTGCTTGTTACTGGTATTCAGATGTTGTTTGCTTATCCTAGAAATCACGTGGAATTTTGGTTGGTAATCCTGTTTTTATCGAGGCAGAAATTTCATGCATAGCAGCGCTATGAAATTGGGCCTTGGTGATTAGGTCATCGGAGTGTGGGTTTGAAAGATGCTTTACTATAATTCCTTCTCTTCACCCAGGGATATAAATGGGTACCTGCAAGGGTAGAATATGATATTATTGGTATATAAAGCCTTTGGAGCACTAAAGTTGCCCAGGCTGTATTCTCCCCAAGGAGCTGAGATAGATAGCAGGAATGTTATTGGCCCAATGACCAGGGCACTAGTGTAAAGCGCATTGAAACATTATTGTAAAATACACTATATAAGAATTAGTTAGTATAGTTTATATGGTCATGCTTGCCACAACATACTTTCTCTTGGGCCTAGCACCTCAGCCTTGAAAAAAATCTCAATACACCCCTTGCATTGGTCGCCATCTTTGAGGTCAAACAATGGAATCACGCGCACGCATTTGCGCAATGCACAAGTTTCAGCCAATGGTAGGTCTTTTTACCTCAGTGAAGGTGCTGTTTTGGGCTTTTTACGCCACATGCTAGGGGTCTATAAAAACTCCACTTTTAATAAAGTGAAAATTGTAACTCTTGTTTCTGTAGGTGCACCAGTTGGAGTTGGACAAACGCCGAATGGAGTCAGAGTTACAGACCCAGCAACAAGTTCAACAACAACAGACAACGGCCATGCAGAATGCTCACAAGTATGTTTAATCAAACACTCCTTGTGCTATTGGATTCTAGATACTGGCCACAGCTGAATTAGTGGCTATGGCTACTGCTAAGGGTGTTTCTAATGTATGCTTCAATGAACACTCATGTTGTGATCAAGCCATAGCCGCAGTTTTGGAAACAGCCTACATTCAGAGAAAACTCCATTGAAGAATATCCAGGTTTGGCCACAAACACTTCGAAAATTTACCTCCTTTTTGCTGAGTTAGCGTCTTTACATCAAATTACTTGGGTCATTAAACGAGCAGTTAATCTGCCTGGGGCAGTCAGCAGCCCTACTTGTGCATTAAAAGTCCATTCATAAATACCTCAGACAGTTTTGCTATTCCTATTGGTGGAGAGCGCGTCACGTTGGTGTGTACAAACCTTTGTTAATGACCAGTAAAAAGTGTTGAAACATGGGCATAACACGCGAGCTGGCACCTGTGCTTATAAGACAGTTTCTTCATTCTTATTGGTCTAGAGCAATTCAGCCGGGACAGTTGTGCCACATCACGCGATACGCGCAACTCGCACATTCCCTTATAAGGAGTTGTTTTTTCGAGGGCGGCGGAGGGCTTTACCACTTCATAGCTGGAGGGGTGTTGTGTTGAAAGAAATCATTTAACAATTATAATTTTTGCATTTATTTTACTTTTTGACCAAAAAATGATGATGTTTTTGACCAAAAAGGTATTTATGAATGGGAATCAAAGTGTGTTGAATCGGTTTTCAACTAGTGGTTTAAACCTGCCGAGGCCTGGTTCTTGATAATTTACCTCGACTTCGTCTCGGCCAGGCCTCGTTGGGATTAAACCACTAGTTGAAAACCAATTCACCACACATTGATTCCCTTATTAGAAAGTCCAGTGCTTGGAAAAGGAACTACACAGAGATAACACGTGTGAGTTGCCAGAGGAAAGGATGTATGACCACTTACTTTACAAAATGAAAAGAAGCGAACCGTTCCAAAAAAGGTATGATTTGCTTTAACATTATATTTGTCTTAACCTTTTTTTTCTTATTTATTTCTCCCTGTCCTCTTTCTCTCTCTCTCCCTGCAGGGATTACATTCAACTCTTGGAAGAGTCAGCAAGCCGTCGTGAGACAAGACTCCGTCAGGACCACCAGGAAGCACTGCAGCAGTACGAACAGCGACTGAAACAGCTGCAGGAGGACTACAGCACACAGCAGGATCAACAGCAGCAGCGGGGACGACAGATGGCTACGGAGCACAACATCCAACTGCAGCAGCTACAGCAGAATCACAGGTATGCAATCCACACAAACTATCATTCTTTCCGTGTGTTCCTGTCATGGGGCATGGTTGGCTTGTGCATAAAGCACTCGCCTCTCACCAAGGTGACCCCATCGATACCCGGCCAGGGACACATGGGAGTTTAGTTGTGCGTTGGTTCTCTGCCTGCCACGAGGGTTATTCAGACCATCTGGTTTTCCTCCCTCGGGAAAATTCAAACACTTTCGATCTCTGGCTGTGCTCCGTGGTCATAATAGACCGATCCATTAAGCTCCGCCCCATTGCGTAATGACCAATCACAACCCATTTCGCCACCAAAAGTCCGACAAAATAAGGTCCGACATGCGTGTATGTATGCTTGGCGCACGCGGCAGAGTTGTGCAGAAAGGTATTGGAGAGGCTCACGTGTTCTTGCTCACACGTCAACGTGGGCGGAGCCTAATGGATCGGTGTATTGGGTTAATATGGCTGGCTGCCAAAGGAGCTCTTGCATGCCTGCTTCTCGAGCACGTTGTAGCCGCGTCCTTCACAATTCAGCACTTCCCTGTGAGTAAGGATGCTTAGCCTCCCAAATTATTATTATTAATATAATAATAGTGCCTTCTTATTTAGTGCGCAGTTCTGTCACTTAGTGTCGCTCAAGGTGCTTTAATATACAGTATTTCCTGCGTGGTATGTGGGACTATGTTTGAAATATAAGAACAACTCATTTTCCATAGCACCATGTAATGGCTTACAAAGTGCTGTGGCACAATATGCTGCCAATCCAGCCACGAACACCAGGGCAAACCCCTACTCTTTTCGTTAAACAACACAAGGAACCAACGGCTTTTTGTCTCGTCCGAAGGACAAAGTATCCTGGTTAAGTGTCTTGCTTAAGGACACAAGTGTCATGACTGGGACTCGAACCCACACTCTGCTGATCAGAAACACCAGAGTTTGAGATCGGTGCTCTTAAAGGAACACGTTGCCTTGGATCGGACGAGTTGGTCTATAACAAGCGTTAGTATTACCAAAGGTGTCCAGTGCCTTATATCAAAGAAAGCTTTTAGCGATTCATTTATGAAACTTACTGGAGATTAAAATAAGTTGTTTTGTCTCAACAGGCTTGCCATGGAGGCTGTGCAACAGCAGCACGAGCAGCAGCTACAGCAGGTTAAGTTAACCATGCAACGAGAGATGGACGCCATCAACAACGCTCCGACACATAGCAAGTTAGTTCATCCCTCTATCTAGCGTGTTGGACAGACCAAGTAGCTACAACACAAAACATGCTACAAGCTTTTTCCTTGATTGAGGGGGGCGGGGGGGGGGGGGTGTAATTCAGTGTGTGTACTAATTTGAGAGTCATAATTGTCCCTAAAACGGGGTCATTGCCACTACATAGGGCTTCATACACCGTCTCACCTCCCTGTTTAATTCAATCACCCCAACCAACCCTTCCATCGGCGTTTTGGGTCCTGCATGTTTTGGGTCCTGCATGTTTTGGGTCCTGCATGTTTTCTGTCTGTTCTTTTTAGGGGTTTTACCTCTCTTGCCATGTGTGTTGTGTTTACTTCCTTAATTTATTGTTTCATTGTACTGTTTTTATAATATTTAATATTTGTATTCGCCCTGTAATTGGTGCTGGTGCTGTTGAATAAATAAATAATAAAATTAATAGATATGTAATTTGCATCAGGGATAAAAATACTCATTTTGTTTTTTACCCATATACACCGATGTTTATTAGCACTGTATACTTGGTACTTTCATGAGTTTTGTGAAAACAACCACAAGCATCTAGAGCAGTGTCATACCAACAATAATAATAAGACTTGTAATGCGCACATATCCACCCTGCTGGGTGTTCAAGGCGCAGTCACACCATAAACAGGTGAAAGAAAACAGACACAACGAAATCAGTCCTTGAAAGTAAGTTTTGAGAAGAGATTCAAATTTTGTGGTACAAAGACAAGATCTAAGATTAAGTGACGGATATGCACGCTATTTAAGAATAAATAATAATAAATGAACATTTATAAAGCGCCTTATGCAAAGCCTCAAAGCGCTTTACACAACCATATAAATCAGCCACATAATAAAATACAAAGAGAAAACACTCACAAAATCTGACAATAAGCAGTAAGCAAACAAAAATACCAATAACAAAGAAGCCACTATTGTTTTTCTTATTATTTAGTTTTTTCTTTTCACCCAGGTCCCTCCAGGCTGTAGTCGACCAGGTCCACTATGCAAGCAAGGAGCTTGGCAGCCTACAGAGTCACGTACATGGCAGGCAGCAGAGTCAATTAGAGCAGAGGTCTGTAGAACTCGGAGAGAAGGACCAACAACTCCAAGGTAAAAAGTTATCAATAGAAGTATATAAATTGGGGTTGAACAAAGACAAATTTACTGAAGTTGGATTTGAACCAAGGACCTCTAGATTAACAGCAATAGTACAAATCTTTCATTCACTGACCGGTCGCTAGCATCCGGTTTAAATCCCTTATAAAGAATAATTGTAAAACAAAAAAATAAAACTCCCAAGACCACCAAGTTTTCAGAATAGGATAGAGGACTCTTGAGGGTGCTATTGTGACCTGTCTTTTGGGGTCTCCATTTGCAAAAACAAACAAAAATCAACCAGTAATGTACATGTATCTATAGATGGATTGCACTAAGCGTCATCAACTGCAATAATTGATGAAATGTGCACGCGCGCAAGACTACCTTTGGCTAAGAGCTGTGCGTAGAGCGAACACATATGCACTTCTGCATTGTTTATACATCAAATATGGCGGTTGATGACGCTTCGTGCAATCTGTCTATATGATCAATTTGTCACTGAAATATACGGTACATGAAATAATAATTGAAAGAACTTAGATCTGAGAAATGAGTTAACTGAAAAAGTTTGTTGTCTTTCCTAGCCTTGGAAAAGCGGTTGTCTGACAAGCAGGACGAGATGAGTGAGGAAAGAGCCAGGCTAGAAGCTCTAGTCAGCCGTCTTGAAGCTCATATCCGCCAGCAGAACACACAGATTGATGAGGTAAAAAGATACTAGAGTGACCTTTGAGCTGGTGCAGCCATCTTGGCTTCTCAGCTCAATGGAAACCCAGCCTCTCTACCATGGGCAGCGCGCAGTATCAATATCTCTCGCTACTAACCTTTTGAAGGGAAGTGCTGAAACAAACACTGGCTCACCAAAAGTGACTGCTCTGGGTGCTTCTATGGCACTTGCAAGCATTTTGACGCAATGCAATTCAAATGAATCATGTTTTTACACAGTCACCCTAAACTGCATTTAGTTAGACTTATCACAAGATTATAGAGGAATGATGTCTCTTTCCATATCGCACACTAATACAAACGTTTTTTAAAGCAATCGCACAACATCGGTAAACAGTATTGTCCGAAGGCCCACACTTTGTGTATCACAACTTATATATAAAATAACAAATCTGTGAAAATTTAGGCTCAATCGGTCATCGGAGTCGGGGGTAAAATAACGGGAAAATCCATCCTTGTTTCCGCACGTTTCGCCGTGTCATGACATGTGTTTAAAATAAATCCGTAATTCTCGACAATGAGAAATGATAATTGTTTTAATGTTTTTATCAAAAAGTAAAGCATTTCATGGAATAATATTTCAAGGGAAGTCTTTCACGATTACCTTCTGTAAACCCTGTAAGTTATTTGTAAATCTGTTTTAATTTTTGTTCTGTTCAGAAAGTGTCCAATGGCTTTAATCAAAATGGATCAACCAGAAGACAAAAGTACTTTTTACATATAGGCTTATCACTGCTTGCATCGGTAATTTGATCTTTTTAGGAGACAGACGCCTTTAACCTACCTATGTAAATCCAATCTATTTGGATGTTTCAAAATCACACTTCCATGGGTTATGATCGAGCAAAGCATTCAGGGAAAAAAAAAGGCATGGCGAAATCATACACCACTGGGAACAAGGTTGATGGAAACCCAAACTGAGGCTTGATAGAAAAATAGTCCAGTGTCAACACACCCTGACTGTTTTTAGAACCAAGACTTCTTTGAAGCGTTGTATGATTGTTGACTCATTGACCCTTCGTTCTAGGAGAGATTTCGTCTTCGTCAGGAGCAGAGTAAGTTGATGAGCCTTCAGAGAGCTACTGAGGAGGAGAGAAAGTTAGCGGCAGAGCAGCTGGCTGCCCAACAGGCCTCTCTCCAGAAGGCAAAGGTAGGCAGAAATGTGATTTCTTTATGTTTAACCAGAAATCCTTTTTTTTCAACCCCCCCCCCCCCCCAAAAAAAAAAAAATAGAATTTAAAAAAAGTAAAATAAAATAAAAAATGAATAATAACAAGTACTCATTATTTTTTATTTGTTGTCTTAATTATATATAATTACTTACTTGGATCGGATTTATAAGACAAATAAGATAAAACCATATGGACCACCCAAGCTTGCAGAGAAGGGCTTTCAAAACCAAGAATAAATATATGTAAGCAGGCTTCCTACCTCGCAAGCTTTCCCGCTTTGCGCTCAATTATAGTTCAGTGGGGTTTTTTTTAAACGGCCTATCACATCCCTGCTTTAAGGTTTTCCTCGTTTTTTTCTTAGGATGCCATTTTGGCAGAGCAGAAGACGCTGATGGGTCAGTGTCTTGAAGAGAGGAAAGCCCTCGCTGCAGAGCGAGCTCAGTTAGGTTCCTCCAGGAGACAACTAGAGACGTCTTTACAAGAACAGGCCAACAAAGCTATGCAGGTCAGTCTTATTAATATAATAAAAATACTTGGTTTTTATATAGCGCTGTAATATACACTGGTCTCAAAGGGCATTATTACTCTGATCACTGGGCCATTTAATTCCTTAAACCATCTTAGCTCCCTGGGGAGTATACAGCCTGTGCCGCCAAATATGTAGCGCACTAAGCTAACCAACCACAAGAACCATCTCTGCCCTCACAGGTACCCATTTACTCTTGGGTGGGGAGAAGCAATTATAGTAAATTGTCTTGCTCAGGGACACAAGTTTCACGACCGTGATTCAAACCCCCACTCTGCTGAACAGAAACACCAGAGCTTAAGTTTTGGTGCCTTTATCCACTCGGCCACGACACCCCATTCATTCAGTCCCTGCTAGCTTCCATTCTTGCCGATTCTTTGCTTGCGATAAGCAGAGCCAAGAAATCGGGCCCAAGGGCCGATTTCACAAAGAGCTAAGATTTATTATGATTGCTTTGTCAAGTAAAGTGTGATGTCGCAATACACATCACTAAGGCACTACTGACAACTTATTTTACGGTGGATTTTATTGGTTTTTGTAAAATCGAGCCCTGGAGTCGATTTCACTAAACGCTAGAATATATTCATTCCTATCTCGAGTTAGGCAGGTAACCCGTCCTAACTTGGGATGGGTTCAATGTGTCCTAACGTCTTTGGATACGGAACTTATACTTGCCTAAGTCCTAAGATTGATCCTAAGTTAGGAGGAGTTTAGTGAAATCGACGGCTGGTCTTCCACTATCTCTAAATCGTTTCCCTGAACTGCCATTTTGACGTTTCATGAATCTCGCTTAGGTTGGGGCAGAACAAGATGGCAGGCTGGAATCTCTGGCCTCAGAGCGAAGTCAGCTGACAGCTCAAGCTGCCTCATTGCAACAGCAGCAGCAAGCCGCACAACAGGAGAAACTGCAGTTGTCGCAGCGGAGACAGGAGCTAGACAGCGAGCAACGACGGCTTCATCAACTGGCTGAAACCCTCCGGCAGCGGTCAGCACAGATACAAAAAACTGTCACGGTGAGACTTGGGCATCAGTTTCATGAAGAGGATTAAGCAGAAAATACTGCTAAGCAAATTTCTTTGCTAAGCGAAGAATACGTGGGCACCAGTTGCATAAATACAAACTTTAATGAATTTGGGCTGGTAACCCATTTCTGTTAAGCAAGACTCTTCTGTGCTAAGGAAGTTTGGGGCTTAGAGGCTTTATGAAATTGGGCCCTGCCTGAGTCTGATTTCATACAACTGACAACAAATAAACTAAGCACATTATCCTCACCAGAACCAGTTATAATAAAAAGGGTAGAAGAATAAAAATACAACAAAGTACATCGATTATAATGTATACACCACAATATTAAATTACTGATGTAATAAATTTAAAAGTTGTGACCTCTAGTCTCAGCGTAAGATCTCGTCCACAGTACAATTTTTCATCTTTGACATTTTTTGGATTATGATATCAGGAAGGTGTGGAGGCTAGGGAGGAGGGTCAATCAGCCTTGCAGGCAGCCAGGACGATCGAAGCAGAGCACGCCACCAGAGAAATGAACATTCAGAGTCAACTTCAGACTCTACGCACCACTCAGAGACAAATCGCAAAGGTAAGTGGGAGTGTTGTGAGTTACTATGCAGTAACATAGGTTTCAAGAAAGAAGTAATTTTCCACGAATTTGATTTCAAGACCTAAAGTTCACAATTTGAGGTCTCGAAATCGAGCATCTTACTGTCTGAAAGCACAAAACTTCGTGTGACAAGGGTGTTTTTTCTTTCATTATAATCTCGCAACTTCGACGACCGATTGAGCTCAAATTTTCACAGGTTTGTTATTTTATGCATATTTTGAGATACACCAAGTGAGAAGACTGATCTTTGACAATTACAAATAGTGTCCAGTGCTTTAATCAAGGCACTTTTAAAACCATTGCTTTGTCCTTCAGGTGGGATGTAAAGCCATTGGTCTCGTGCATTGTGTAATGCTTGACTGTTGAATGTTGACTGTTTCTTTAAATTCTTTTGTTTCAATCTGTTATTTTTTTATGATGACTCTGTTTCTTTGAATGCTTTTGTTTCAATCTGTCATTTTGTTTGATGACTGCCATTGTTTATGATGACTCCATTTCTTTGAATGCTTTTGTTTCAATATGTTATTTTTCTTCTTGTTCTTGACCAGCGCCTTTGAATGTTATACAGACAAAGTGTGCTTTCAAAATGGTGTGTTATAATTATCATTAATAAATACCTTGGACGGTTCCAAGTCTCTGATTGGTCAAAACACGATCACGTGTGGGAGTGTTAACGGTGGTATAAAGACCAACTTTGGAAAATAACGAATAAGTGGCCACTAAATCAGCATACATTGTGTAAACCTTGCGCGTTGCACTGTATCGCACGCTTATTTATATCCCTGTTAGTTTCATTGCAACTTCGCGCACTTATGCGTACGCGCGCTAAAAAATGTATCAATTTTGAGTGCGCGCGTGTAACATGTGCGCGCATATAAACTGACGCCGAGCTCATGCGCGCTTTTTAATGCACAAGGAACAGCTATCGTCCAATCATTTGCCTCATTTGACCCCAGTGAAGGCGCTGAACAGATCATTATTTAAAAGAGTCACTGGTCTCAAAGATCAGTAATGTGCTTAACGCACGAAAGAGATGGGAACCAACAAAAGCTCAAATATGGCCCCTGAACATGTCTGGAAGTACCGCCGAGAGAAAAGTCACAAAATTTGGACAATTTTAGCCGTTTAATTCGCTAAAAAAGGTACTTATTAATGGGAATATACATAGCAAAGCGAAACTAACCTCTTTTAAATGTTATATAAAAACCCACCCTTTTAAAGACGTTTTTTTAGTGTGTCTTTCTTCTATGGTCACCTTACCAGTTAGTTTAGAATTTGTGCTTAGATAGGGTTAGAGGCGTCTGTCTCCTGAAAAGGTCAAAACATTACCGATGCCAGCAGAGGTAGGCCTATGTAATTAGTAACTATTAGTTTTCTGTTGGCGGGACAGACGTACCCCATACTTTTGTTTGGGCACTGTCCTAGTGACCAGTCTTTTTTCTTTGTCTTTTTCTTCCACTCTGTGCTATTTAACATGTGTTCTGCACCTTTGATCATTTTGTATGTAAGGGACACAATATAAATTTTAAATATTATTATTATTATCAATCTGTTGTATTTTTACATTACATGTAGTTTGTTATGACTGTTTCTTGCAGGGCTTGTTTCAATCTGTTATATTTTATGTTCACATTAGTTTGTTATGTTGACTGTTTTCTGCAATGCTTTTGTTGTAATCTGTTTTAATCTAGGTTAACATTTTGTTATGATTGCTTGTAGGAGAGGTTGGACCTTGCTCAAGAACAAAGGAGTATGGAGAGACATCGTGGATCATTACGCTGTCAACTCTGTGGTGGACCAGCATCTCTACAACGATCAAACGGTTGGACATTCTCCTTTTTTCTTTCTTTTTTTTAAAAGAAGTTTAAAGGGACATTACAGAATTGTTTTTTGCCAACAAGACAGTTGCTGGCAGTGTAAGCACTTTATGTAATCCACCATATGTAAAACTGACAAACCTGTAGAAGTTTGAGATCGATCAGCCATCTGGTCACAAGACAATAGTGAAAAACCGATCACACATTTTGCATGACATTGATTTAAAACAAAATTGAATATTTTTTTATTAATATAGACTTAAAAGTCTATAAGACCCTGCATCATGTGTACGTTTAGGCCAGCCTTTGTTGTACTCAATCAAATGTTCCTATGTTTTGTAAAATGTTTCTACTAAGGACCAAATACCATGAACGCATACCATAGCCAGACATACATGTAAGCTGTGTGTGACGTAAGCGTATTGGGTCAATAACCTTAGAGTGTGTCATGGCCTAGCAATTAAGAGCACCAGACTCAAGCTCTGGTGTTCAGCTGAGTGTGGGTTTGAGTCCCAGTCGTGACACCTGTGTCCTTAAACAAGGCACTTTTAATAACCTTGATGCTTCGTCCTTCGGATGGGATGTAAAGCTGTTGGTCACATGTGTTGTTTAACGAACGTAAAAGAACCAAGTGCACTTATCGTAAAGAGAAGGGGTTCACCCCGGTGTTCCTGGTCTGATCGGCAGCAAATTGCGCCACAGCACATTGTAAAGCATTACATGGTGCTACAAAAGGATTAGGTCTCATAATTCAAACGTAGTCCCACATCTTGCAAGAAATACTGAATGTTACAGTGCCAGGGCAGTGATGGACATGAGCACTATATAAGAAGCCACTATCATTATTATTTTAATAATTGTAACAGCATAAATCGTGTATCACATTAGGTATGCCATCACCTACTCCAGCCTGGACAGCCGGTGACAGTCTTGGGTTCACACCCCAACACCATCGCTCAGCGCCGATGCTGGACGATCCACAGCTCCGTGAGAGGGAGAGAGCACACTCCAGAGCGATGAGTCAACGTGACGTTGACAAACTCCTGTCCCAAGCAGAGCTGGGGCACAGTTTGAGAATGTGGAAAGTTGCCGCCGAAAAGGTAACCTTAAAGGCACTGGACACGTTTGGTAGCTGTCAAAGACCAGTATTCTCTCTCTCACATATGCATAAAAAAACCAACCTGTGAAATTGGTCAGCGATTGATCGATTGAATTGATTCGGATAAAAATACAGCAAGGACATGCCAATACAACAAGAGAAAAGACAATGAAATAAGATTAACCAAAATAGAACATAAGATGAAAATACTGCAAAAAATTAGTAAAGGAGCCAATAACCTAGACTTATATCCATTGGGGTCCTTAAAACTTGTTATTCAAAACAGGTCTCCTACGTTCAAGGGTTCTCCCTTTGTTAGCTTCAACATCTTGTCTCCAATTTCTTGTAATATTTATGTTATTAACTTACTCTGCACTTGTAACATATGGAAATAAACCTTTCTAAATTGAATACATTGAAAATGATTTGCCTCCATTTTGTTTCCCTTTGCAGGACAAGGAATTTCTGGAAGAAGAAAGTATATTTTTAGAAACTTTGAAGTCACCATTTCCAGAAGGATACGTGCAGAGAGCATAAAGTAACCAACTGAGCATGGGGGCGAGGCCTACAGCAGATGGTTTAAATCGGTAACTGAGCATGACCAGTATGTGCAGAAGGCTACTATCGGCTTACTGAGCATGACCAGTATGTGCAAAAGGCTCCAATTAGCTTACTGAGCAAGCCAAGTATGTGCAGAAGTCTCCAATCGGCTTACTGAGCATGACAAGTATGTGCAGAAGGCTCCAACCAGCTTACTGAGCATGACAAGTATGTGCAGAAGGCTCCAATCTGCTTACTGAGCAGATGGAGGTGTGTCAACAGGGTATGATTGACACCTTTCAACAGAAAGTATTGATTGTCTCAACTGCTGTTCATATTAGTCAGGAAGATGTTTTACGATATTTGATTCTCTTCCAACTTGAAATTGATGTAGTCTCAGGGTATTTGAATATAACTTACAAAAAAAAGAAGAAAAAATTGTAAAAAGGCAGTTTGTTGCTTTTGTCATTGAAGCCAAATTTATCCAAATTTTTGATACAGTAATATTTTTGAGTCTGTCTTTGCAATATATGTTGTTAAATTGTAGATTAAGAATGTATCATCATCTGATAATATTCTTATTTATTGTTACAATTTACTATTTAAAGTAATTGATTGGTATTCATTTAAAAAAAGAAAAGTGTTACCCTTTTTTAATTCAATATTATTGTGTTTCCGTCCTTAGCTTTAATACTATTTATTATTGGTCTTTTTGATCAACTTAATTATCCACAGTTAATTTATACCAAGAAACTAATAACATTCCGTCCAATGCTATTTGTAATATTGTTGAATGATTATTCAACTTAAAGACAGACATTGGACACTATTGGTAATTGTCAAAGACCAGTCTTCTCACTTGGTTTATCTCAACAAATGCATACAATAACAAACCTGTGAAAATTTAAGCTCAATCGGTCTTCGAAGTTGCGAGATAATATTGAAAGAAGAAAAAACCTTGTCACACGAAGTTGTGTGCTTTTAGATGCTTGATTTCGAGACCTCAAATTCTAAACTTGAGGTCTCAAAATCAAATTCGTGGAAAATTACTTTTTTCTCGAAAACTACGACACTTCAGAGGGAGCCGTTTCTCACAATGTTTTACTAAGTGAGGTTTTATGGTGATAAATATTTTGAGTAATTACCAATAGTGCCCACTGCCTTTAAAAGTAGTCTTATGCCATGTATTTGCTGATAGCTTTACTGTTATTATACTTAAAAGGTACCAGACTGTTTAAGGTATTAAGCCTAAGTATATTTCATGCCCGATATGGTGGCATAGGGTTATCCTCTCCATTGTTCTCACATGCTTAAAAACACTATTTTTCTCTTGTACATAAGTATTCCCCACCCAAATTCATCTAGTTGCCAACTCTTTCTGATTCTGCAGAAAGCTTACGGAAATAAACCAATCTTTCCGTGTTCTGATGAAGACATTTAAAACAGCCATGAATGTGGAAACTTTGTCCCTAATTATGTTGAGTGCAATTCTAAATATCTCCCTGGTTTTTGTACAAAGTCCCCCTGATTGCAAGATGCAAATGTTGGCAGTTTTAGGTGCCATAAGCCTGACGAGGCGCTTTATAAATGGCTCCAACTTGAACAACGCTCTCCATACATGTCATAACAAGAACAGGTGCTTTGCGATGCCCTTATGGGTGTGCTAAAGCGCTACATCAGAAATACTTAAAAGTGTTTTTATTATTTTCATTTGAAATAAACTTTTCATTTCCATGAGGAAAATAAATTTTCAATTAATTGAATAGAAAGAAATGTTGACCAGTTAAAAGGTGAATTCAGAACAATGATTGTTTATTGCAGTTGTTGTTATTTACAATGCTGTAGGTTGATTTAATTACATAAAATAAAACATACCAAATATCAAGCTAAGAAAGTAAAGCAAGTCATACAGTCCACACAAAAGAAATACAAATAAATTTTAATTTTAGTCCTGCAAAAAACAAGAGTGTGAATAATGTGCAAGATAAAAGGAACAAGATTATAGGCTATTTCAATAATAATCTTGGCTAGAAATAAAAATGCTTTCGAACCTTAATTTTGTTTTAAACAGCAAAACGAACAAAACTGTTACAGCTTTCTCCCTAAAAAAAAAAAACTAGATCACGTTTTTTCCTTCGATGGAATTTTCAGGTTACTTTAAAGTTTATGTTTAAAGGGGAAGTATTACCTCTGGATTTTGGAACTGTTCGAATGGTTTAATTCATAAGTAGATATATACAATAAAACTAACTTGTGCAAATTTCATTTCAAAGGGTGTTCACATTTTTGAGATAGTCTGCCGAAATCGAGTCTTCTCAGATTCAAATTTGGGGGACAAAACATAAATTTGTCAATAACCACCAAAGAGTTATATATAAGAACTAGAGGGCGCACGAGTGATGCTTCGTGCACAAACGCCACGGGACCGCAAGATGACAAGCGCGTCATTCTGCACGCGCGTTGAATATGAAATACACGTTTGAGTTTTTTTTATTGATTGCTCACGCGATGCTGTTTGTTCAACTTACAAAATGGCCGCACAAACACACGCTGTGAGATGCTAGTTTGTCAACTTAGAAAATGGCGGCATGTGCGCATAGACCTTTTCGCAAATACTGGGGCGCGCGCGTAAAGCTTGGAATTAGGTGCATTGTGGTCTAGCTGGTTACAAATTTGATTCATATCTATCCAACAATGCACCTCATTTAACAGTCTGCGCTTGCGCATTGGTATTTGCGATAAGGTCTATGCCGGAGCGCGTACTTAGGCCAGTGCGCCCTCTAGTTCTTATATATAACTCTATGATAACCACAGAGTCTTCTGCCACAACGGCGTTCGAAGTCCGCACAGACCATGGAGGTTCTACCTCCATGCACAGACCGTATGCCTGACAACATTTTGACAAAGTGTGCGTTCCTCCATTGTTTATAAAACAAATATAATGTTTAGCTTCATTCCACTGAAGCGGGGTTGATGTTACCTCCTGGTGCCTGTTGATGTGCGACTTTTCCCTGAGAATAGACAAGAAAGAGTGGAACATAATTATTGTCAAATTTATCTTTGCAGATGACTGTTTGCAAACTGGGTCAGGGACATTCTTAAAGAGATGGAAAGGAACTTTCAAGTCACTGGATTTGGGTTTGAGCTCACTGTTCCTGTTACCTTGCAGAGTTGCCAATTATTTGCATCTTGCAATCAGGGAGATTTTTGTAGTTACATTCATCATAATAACATGATTTGTTTATTCGTGGTTTTTAAAGAACTGGTAGTGTAGAAACTCATTATTTGCTTTGAACTCAAGGTACTTTAAAATGTTTCTTACCTGAACCTTTCTTCTTCTTCTTTCCTTTCTTCTTTACACTCTTTCCTTGAATTACTTTCCTCACGTAAACTTTAAAAAAAGGGGAATCAAATTGACGACAATTATTCTTCTAGTACACCAAGCACGTGTCACACAAAACAATAATACAAGCAACAATTATCTGAAGAGTAAATTTAGGCCTGGTACTTCACGGAGGCAACCAAGGCAGTTGCCTCCATGCCCCCTGTTTATTGCCTTGGTGCTCTTGAAATGCCCCAGTAGAAATTTACATATTTTCCTCATAATGTGCCCTTTACCAAGAAGAAAAAGCCTTGGTGCCAATGCCCATGGTGCCCCTGTCCTTTCAAAAACGAAGCATACAGGCCTGTGTCCTCTACCATGAAATGAAATAGTCACAATACAATGTGTCGCACTTACTGACAATTTGTTTCATGCCACACCTATCCAGGCCTTCGACAAGACGGTTGATCGTCGCACCAATGCCCGAAGTCTCCTCCCACATAAGGAGGAAGTAGAGAGCTTGTTCTCGGACCCTGGCATACTTGGATTCTATCTTTGGGATGACACCCGGCATACCTAACTCATCTGATAGATGCTTCCAGTGGTGGCCTAACTTTTTGGAGACGGGTTCCAAGACATGCATCATCTCTGGAAGGTGAAAGGGGAAAAAGAACTTAAGAATCACTGGACACTGTATTTGTCACAAATTGTCACAAATTGTCACAAATGTGTTGCCTGTGTGCAACTATTATTTCCATGCAATATAGATATGTAATATTTTTAATGGCTGTTTTTGTAAAATGTACATTTCGGCTTTTAGTGGCAGTGTTGCAGTATTTTAATAACCCATGACAAATAATAATAAATTTGGGTTTGAGCTTACCCAGCCGATTTCACGAAACGCTAGGATTAATCCTATCTCGAGTTAGGGCGAGTAACCTTAAAGACAGTGGACACTATTGGTAATTGTCAAAGACTAGTCTTCACAGTTGGTGTATCTCAACATATGCATAAAATAACAAACCTGTGAAAACTTGAGCTCAATCGGTCATCGAACTTGCGAGATAATAATGAAAGAAAAAAACACCCTTGTCACACGAAGTTCTGTGCGTTTAGATGGTTGATTTCGTGACCTCAAGTTCTAAGCTTGAGGTCTCGAAATCAAAATCGTGGAAAAATACTTCTATCTCGAAAACTATGGCACTTCAGAGGGAGCCGTTTCTCACAATGTTTTATACCATCAACCTCTCCCCATTACTCGTCACCAAGAAAGGTTTTATGCCAATAATTATTTTGAGTAACTACCAATAGTGTCCACTGCCTTTAAGGTTTACCATGTTACAGTGCAAGGCTGGGACTCATCCTAAGTCGTAAGATTAATCCTAAGTTGGAAGAGTTTGGTGAAATCGACGGCTGTTCCCGTATTTTACCTTGCAGAGCTGCCAATATTTGCTTCTTGCGATCGGGGAGATTTTGGACAACATTCAGCGAGATTTGTTAAAGGAACACGTTGCCTTGGATCGGTCGAGTTGGTCTTTGAAAAGCGTATTTAACCGTTTGTTATAAAATGCATATGATTAGAAAGATATTTTAAAAGTATAATAGAGTGATCCACACAAGTATCACTCGCAATTACGTGGTTTTCCTTTTACCTCGTCGACAAACACGGTCGGCCATTTATGGGAGTCACATTTTTGACTCCCTTAAATGGCCGACTGTGTTAGTTCTCAAAGTAAAAGGAAAACCACGCAATTTCGAGGCAAATGTGTATGGATCATTGTATTCTACTTTTTAAACATCTTTCTACCTATATGCATTTTATATAAAACGGTTACAAACGCTTTTCAAAGACCAACTCGACCGATCCAAGACAACGTGTTCCTTTAAGTTACATTCATCTAATAGACATTAAGTTCCATAATCAGGGAGATTTTCAAACTTGTTCATCAGAATATTATGGAGATAATTTCTTTAGGGAATTTTCTGCCGAATCAGGGAAAGTTGTTTATAGTTCTGTGTGACCATGGAGGTAGAAATAGAATATTAATGACAATGATAAATATTTCATAGACTAATTATGCTTGGCGAAGCCATTTTGAGGTATGGCAGACACACTACTATAACACTATTAGGTTTGGGTAAATCTGATCATATCCAAATCATATCCAAACCAAACCTTGCAATCCCACAGTGACCACCTTTTTCAAAAGGGCTTACGTCGTATATCCGTGCCGAAAACGTTCGCCTTCAAACTTCCCGCCAAACATAGTCCCGCATACCTTGCAGGAAATACTGTAGGCATACAGCGCCAGGAGCGTCACTGAGTGACAGATATATGCGCTATAAGAAACCATTGTTAGGGACGTTTAGCTGCACGTTAGGCCTACGCAAGCAAAAACGTGGTAAAAAATGTGTGTTGAAATAAAACTAATGTTTTACGCATAAGTGAAGTTACCATTTATCGCGTCAGGTAGGCCTACGTACGTGCAGACGTCATACTTGTTAGCAAGAAAATAAGCACAAAGTGGTGACGTCACCTAGAAACGACAAATGATTTTCTGACTTCACGTTCATGTCTTGGCTAGCGTAACGTGCAGCTAAACCTCCCTATTATAACTTACTTGTAAAATGTTTTTGCTCCAACAAGTCAGCCAGCAAGTTCAGATCGAACTTCCTCAAACCGTTCTTGTAGACCTCAAACTCCCGGACACCTCTCGTCAGCAACTCGGCAAGAATAGCTTCGTTGATGTCCTTGTTGACCCCACGACCTTTGCGCCGGATGTCTTTAGCTTTATCGACGTCCACGACCACGTGTTCCTTGAGATGTAGCAGCATGTCCAATGCTATGACCTGGCTGACCAGTGACACCCGGTGGGATTGTAAGAGTTGCCGGCATTCTTCAAGCTCTGTAAATTCAAGAAAATGAAAAATAAATAACATGGTTATTAATTATCAATCGTCATCATCAGTTAGCATCTTGCATTTCTGCACCGGCTGCCCCCTGGTTATTGCGTTGGTGCTCTTGAAATGCTCCAGTATATAGATATTTACATTTTACTACTATAGAATGCCCTTTTGCAAGAAGGAAGTGTCTTGGTGCCCTAAACTTAAAAAGGGGAAAATCTCCTGCCACAATGCTAATTCTGCCACGAAATCCCCGCGTCGCTCTTTATGTAAACACATTGACTTTATGTAGACTCAAATACAATAACGTATATGTGTTTCTCACACACAAAAAATGATAATGAAAACATCCAGTCACGTCACCACCATCGCTATTTTATTGATCATAAAAGCGACCCGTGTGAGCAAAGACCGCTCGTTTCAGTCGACCAATCATTGTCAATTTATTTGCTCAGTCTAGCACTAAAGGTGGAGTTGATGAGTTTAGAAGTCAAAGACAAAATGTTACGTCAATAAGTCCTTTCAGTTTGGTCCCTTTAATTTTTATTTATGAGTGAAACAAAACTGGCAGTCCGAAGGTCTAAAATAATAAAGACCTTCATTTTCCAAAGTCATACCCTCGAATTTTGGCAAAAGTAGAGGCAACCCTCAACTGCACATGCAAAATACAATAATTTATTACTGAATACAAATGTCACCCAAATACCATTTATCACTAATAATGTAAGTTATTTGTGTTGCACAAGACAAAACGTAGTATTATAGTTCTTGAGCACCGGAAGTATCAAACTTGAGATGACTTGGACAAATTCTTATAATAAGTGTCAAACTTCTTGTGTTTCTTATTTATATATTTATTTAGAAAGGGAGGTACAATGTATCCTCTTATTGAAGTTTATGGTCACTGTCCCAGCTGCATATTGAAATGTAGATAACCATTTAGTGTTAATGTTTACTTTGTGCCGTATTGAGCATACATCACAACACGGCGTCAGGCAATGTAGTATTAACTGCATCGCACTATTTCGTGTGCAATCTGTGGGGACTTTGGCGAAAATCCTGATTAAAATTTCATTATCTACACGAGCAGGCGTCGCATTAATATTGGATGAAGCTAAGGTGCAAACAAAGCGTGACATCTTTTCTGTATTTAAGGGGTTTACAAATTGTAATGTTGAGACATTCGAATAATATTTAGGCACTGGACACGTTTGGTAATTGTCATCAATAAAGAGCAGTATGCTCACTTGGTGTATTCCAACGCAGGCATTAAAGGCACCTGGAAATATATGTTTTTTCCTTCAAACATCCGAGTATATGTTTCTGAACAATAAAATATTTTTTCCGCCTACCCCTTTTGTGACGTCAATCGAGGAAGACTTTGCCTCGATTGAACATTGAACACACGTACGTGCAAGTACATTCAAGTCCTGGACGTGAGTTTGTACGTTTGAAAACGTTTTTTCTTGCATTTTTAGGGGAAGCTTTCTACATTCATTATCTTCAAAATGTGTAAGTTTAATGTAAATCTGTGGACATTGTGTTTTTGTCCTACAAAAAGTACATAGACCCTTTAACTAACTCCATATGTATGTCCCTTTATGACTCCACACAAAACAGCTGAAATTGTTTCCAGTACGCCACCATTAACCTTTCTTCTTCCAGCAATAAACTTCACTTCAAAAAACATAGTCTGCTCTCCCACATAGTCGATAACGTCACTGGCCTTTATGTTTGTTGCCATGGAAGCGATCATTTGGCGCCAATATTCCGCTATTACTGAATTGAAATTGTCAGTTGCTATTATGCATCTTCATACCACAATACCGTATGGTGAAGTGTACAACTTGAAACCTATGAATGGACAAAATTGCAACACGATTCTCCATTATTTATAAGCTAAAAGCAGGAAATTAATTGGGATAGGACCAGAGTGTTCTGAATGTAGCTTGGTCATTTGATGTTACATGCGTGCCGTGCGTAAATGGAATGTTAAATTTCTTTTTGAAATGTTATGCAAAATCACTTTGCATTGATGATGGCGACACACTTCAGCTGCTGTGATGGTCTGATGGAATTGAGTATGACGAACATGCATTGTATAGGGAAGGTAGACTATTGCCACTCCTAAAATAATGACAATGAAAACTTACATGGGTAGAAATACATCAGCCTTCGGTTGAATAAAGCATTTTCAGAAACATTTCACTTCAAAATAATGTGGTTTGGGAAAAAGACATCATTCCCCAAATTTGAGAGATGTTATACTGTCAGACACGTTTCTCAGATTGTGTATTACTTGTACGAACAAAATGTATTTTCTTATGTATGCTTGTCTGAACTTTTAGCAACAAAATTTTGTTGGCAGACTGAGGCTTTGATATAGTATTTCTATTTACCTTCTCCACATCTAATTTATGTAACATTTTGTTGTTGTTTTTTTTTTGCCGTTATATATATTTTTTGTTATTTGAGTGTGTATAATTTATTGAATTTTGTGGAGAGAAATCAAACAGTGAAAATAACACCAGGATCACTTGTTTGGGGGTGTAATCCATCTCATATAAACCACGTCACCCTTTCTGCAAACCTACAATAATAAATCAATCAACCCAGGTTTTCAAGGTGTACAACTTATTTTCTCCATCCATTCCTGGGGCTGAAACAGGGTTACCCCCTTTACAGTCCATATGTATGTAGGCTTGGGTATCATCCATCAGAAGCCTTGCTGTTAGAGCAGAAAGCACCACCTTCCAAACTATGTTTGTTAAATGTTAAAAACAGATCAATATTCGCTTAATCTTGTCATCTTGCTCCATGATCTCGTTGAATAGAGCACCAGATCAACGACATCTACGAGTCTAGACGGTTGTGGCATTAAAGTAGGCCTACCTCGGGGCTGGAGGAGAAATTTAACGGGACGGGGTGACGCTGCCTGCAGCTGAAGAAAACCACTCATACAACAAGAGAAACTTTTCCCCCGATTTGATGGACGAAAGGACCAACATGACCTTGAATTTGAAACTACTGGAACGCCTATGCCAGTTTGCAACCTTGGGAGTTGATTTGAAGTCATATTCACACGACAGCATTAACCTATAGGTTAATTTTAGCATGGTTGTAATTGTAGCAATGTTTGATAAGATTTTCAAGAGAACTGGGGCATCATAAAACAATCTCTAAATATACACGAAGCAAACATTCTTGCGGATTTGTGTACACCCTATAGTACCGTCCCTATATACATGAAGCGAACAGTAAAGTGAACATTATTGCGGACGCAGACACAATAGCACAAACCCATAAATTTATATTAATAATAATAATATATGGCTTCTGCTCTGATGATTCAGTTGTGATGTTTCACCATAAGATAAAACACTCAGTGGTTTAACGTTAATAACAAGTGTGGGTTACAAGATTCTGGCAAAATCTGAAGAAGAAAAGTCAAGTTGGTGGTGCCTCGACAACAATGGAGTCATATCCGACGACTGACTCTATATCTTCCTTAAGTTCGGCAACTTCCACTTGGCAATTACGATCAGTAGCATTTTATTTCCCGACACAAAATTGACGGTAGTAACGTCTCCAACAAAACCTACAGTGCTCTTACCTTTTTCCCTCTTCTTCTTTTCGAAATCTTCACAGGGATCGACTTCCATTGGCGTTTCGCTCATGGTGATTTCAGCCATTTCAAGACGACCGTATTTATATATCAGAATATGTTTTTGCAATAGTTTTTTTTGCAGTTTCAGTTGAAGCTCGTTGAGTGTGTGCGAAATGAAGATTCGGATAAAATGTGCCGGTTTAAAAAGAACCACTTGTAAGTGAAGATTTATAACAAATACAAAAATCCTAATTCCTATGCACGAATAATCTCCCTGTGCTTATACTTAGATGTATAACGCGATTACGTGGTTCTTGAACACTGATTCTCAGCGACGGTTAAAGGCTGTTGTCAAGTCACAAAACTTTGCAGCATCAGTTTAAAAGCATGTGACGTAATGATGACGTTGGATGATTAACAAAAATATCCCTGGTCTAAGTGGTGGGCCTATCCGAACAGAGCCGTTCCAGCCCTGCCGTCCAACGTCTTTCCGGAACCCTCCATCTGTGCCGTGTGCCGATCGCTAAGTGATGAGCCGTCTATATCCTTGTAATTCTACCCCTTGGGGTGCTTCAGATCCAAGGCAACCGTGTGTTTGATTTGCATATTGTCTTTGTATGAAACTTGTCTGACAGTTCGAGGACACTTCGGCAATCGATCCAACAAGGGACATTATCTCTGAAGCCGATCAAAGGCTCAGGTCACAACATTACAGAGGGCGCACTTTTCACAACAGAGCTGTAGTGTAGAAAAAAGTGAAACTATAGGCCCATAGCATAAGAGTAATTGCCGTATTAAAATTTTACTTTGACTCTGCAAGGTTTTAAACGGCCATTCGTTAATACCTTTTCAAAACTGTCTGAGGTATTTATGAATGCTCCTAAAACACAAAAGAACCAGTCAAAATTCTCTCCCAGCGGTCTGGTTGGCTATCAGTGTTAAAACAGCTATAGCTTTTTTTGTTTAGTGTATGAACAAGTGAAAATGATGATGGATTAGTGAAACTGGCCAACCAGTAAAAACCAGTTAAAGCAATTGGACCCTTTCGGTAAACAGTACCAAGGCCCACACTTCGTGTATCACAAATTATATACAAAATAACAGACCTGTGAAAATTTAGGCTCAATCGGTCATCGGAGTCGAGAGAAAAAAAACGAGAAAACCCACCCCTGTATCCGCACGTTTCGCCGTGTCATGACATGTGTTTAAAATAAATCCGTAATTCTCGATATCGAGAATTGATAATTGTTTCACTGTTTTCTCAAAAAGTAAAGCATTTCATGGAATAATATTTCAAGAGAAGTCTTTCACCACTACCTTCTGTAAACCCTGGAAGTTATTTGTAAATCCGTGATTTTTTTGATTTTTTGTTTTGGTACCGAAAGGGTCCAATGGCTTTAAGGGCAAACCCTGACTCATCAGTCAACTGAGTGTGCATTTAACTTCGACAGTGTGGATAAGTGCAAAAGCGGCAGGAAAAGTAAATGACAAGTTCACTTAACTCACAATTGGCTAGATTTGTCCAGGGCTCTTTACGCCAAGCACCGGCCCGCTCTGAATTCACGGACTATAATGCAAGGTACATAAATACTTGATATCGTGGGGTCGAATTATGGTTTTTCGAGGTTTTTAGAGGTTTTTCAATCTCGTACAACGAGGCCGAAGTTGCGGCTTCGTTTGTACGAGGTTCAACAACTTTGAAAAACCATACTATGTAATTTTGTCAAAGACCAGTGTCCTCGCTCGGTATATCTCAACATAAGCATAAAAGAACAAATCTGTGAAAATTTGGACTCAGTTGATCATCGAAGCTGCACAAAAATAACGAAGGAAAAAACACCGTTGCACAATAAATAATTGTGTGCTTTAAGATGCTTATAAAAAGTCTGTGGCTTAAATCCTTATTTTGAATGAGAATTTTAACCTCTTTCTCAAAACTAGAGGGTGCCGTTCCTCACAATGTTTTATACTATCGACAGCTCTCCATTGCTCGTGAGCAAGTAAGTTCTTATTCTAACAATGTCCAGTGCCTTTAAAAAAAAACTAACGTTATACGAACAAACAAAACAGCCAAAGTTGTTGCGCCATTTTCATTGCCGAACAATATTTAAAAAAAACCACGTAATTGTTATTGAGGGTACCGTAATTATAGCGTTGCATATTTTTTCCTTCAACTGAAACGCAATATGGCAGTTAAAAGCTCGATGGTGATAATCACCAGCCCCAATGCTTGTTAGGTCGAGCTGAACAGTAAACACAAGTATCCCGTTTCGTATAAGTAAGCTTGGTGGACCTACTTGTATTTCACTAAACAAAGGCGGTACATAGACGACTGTATATAAACAAGGTGACGGAAGGGTTCCATTTAAAAAAAAATCACGAACGGTATCGTTGACCTTTTTTTCTCGAGATATAGTCCCAGAGTGTCGTAAAATCGGCTATAAATACAGTGCCTTATAAGTTGTTTACGAGATTTTCTTTATGAACTTACGGTTTACTTTGTACATCTCCATGATGGGGTGTTGGGTTTGGGTCTGTCACCGTCCGTCACCCGGCTACGTCACCCGGCTGCGTCACCCAGCCCCTCCTCGGGGCAGATGTTCCCGGTGGCTAACGGAAAAAGGGGGTATCTTTGACGTTCTCTGAGACCAGTCACTCACTTCTTACCCACGATGAAGGGATTACATTATACTGTTCTGTGGTATACAAAAGATATGCATTGTATACTGATAAAATATACAAGTCGAAAGAGATCGAAGCTCATTTATAATTCATACCGAGTCTTGTATTATTGATAAACGCTCCGCCACCAGCCAGTTCCAAATGACGAGTTACAAACACATGTAGATGGAGTTGAAAACGTAATTGAAAACGTAAACGTTAAACGTCTAACATACCTGAACCGGCAACAATGCTTCCGAAAATACTTGTTTTTTGATAGTTTCAATGTATTTTCCAAACTTAGTAAAGTCATTCAACCGTTACTGACGTCATTGTTGCTCACCAATTAGGCGACTGTTGTATTTTTATTTGCATATTCGGATACTGCGTCTGTGGTTCTAAAGACTAAATTATTGTTCCGGTCCAGTGACAAGACGGATTATGCATAAAGCTATCAACGTGACAACTAAAAATGACCTCATAGGATCACCGGTCCGTAATTGCCATGTCAAACACGTCAGGGCAATTTTCAAGACAATTTGCTGCCATTTTGGTTTATTTTCATTACAAAATAACGGAAACTTATTGCATATGTGAATGTCGATTTTGTGGTAAATACAAGTCTTTGAATCGGTTGATAGATAGCCCTATAACTTTTTTGAGTTTGTAAAAAAGACTGGTCAAAAGATCACTGAAATATATCAGCAAGAAAAAGGGTTTTAATACAGCTGTACCAGGGAGGTTATTCTACCTCCATGGCTATACAAAAAAAACTTTTCCTTCTCACATAAAAAAAAGCAAACATTTTTTTTTTTATTGCGTGACACTAAGTTATCACACACAGTTAATCAAATGCCGTGCATAACCGTAACGTGCGGCCTCAAGTCAAACTCGACAGAATACGAATTCCAACTTCAAATGTTCATTCAACTTCATATAGTTTTGGTAAATGATTCTACTTAGAATGGTCAAAGTTCAAAACCATAATGGTGAAACCATAGCTGGGAGGCTGGAAGTCATTTAGAGTTGTACTTTGCCGCAAGTGAACTTTTGGTAAAAGCATTTAAAGGAACACGTTGCTTTGGATCGGTCGAGTTGGTCGACGAGGTAAAAGGAAAACCACGCAATTTCGAGTCATACTTGTGTGGATCATATTATATTCTACTTTTAAAATAACTTTCTAATCATATGCATTTTAAAACAAACGGTTACAAACGCTTTCCAATGACCAACTCGACCGATCCAAGGCAACGTGTTCCTTTAAACTCACCTAAAATTTTAAAGACAATTTCAATTTAAAATACGTAGGGCCTATACACAAGTAATTAAACTTTGGGTACCGAAACTTTGCATGGTGGAAGTAAAAACGTCCAAGCGTGGTTTGCGGTGAAATGACAGATGAATTAGTGTGGCGTATTTGGGAAGTTGAAAACCGGCGGTGGTTTGACAAAGCTCAACATTGTTAAACCATGGTAACCGCCACATTGATGATATATGAAGAGATGTATGCACATTGGTGTCAATATTTAGACTAAAAACCGCAAACCTCACTTGATTACAAAAAAATAATAGTATCTTCAGCCTAAATTCGGGAAGAAAATATCATCATTAGCATTTGTTTGTTTTCCAATTGCAAACAATATTCGGAACGAAGTCACTTAAAGGAACACGTTGCCTTGGATCGGACGAGTTGGTCTATAAAAAGCGTTTGTAACTGGTTTTTATAAAAATGCAGTGGTTGGAAAGATGTTTGAAAAGTAGAATACAATGATCCACACAAATTTGCCTCGAAATTGCGTGGTTTTCCTTTTATTGTGCGAACTAACACGGTCGGCCATTCATGGGAGTCAAAAATTTGACTCCCATATGATGGCCGCGACCGTGTTAGTCGACGAGGTAGAAGGAAAACCGTGTAATTTCGAGGCATGTTTGTGTGGACCATTCTACTTTTACAACATCTTTCTAACCATATGAATTTTATGACAAAGGTTTACAAACGCTTTCAAAAACAAACTCGTCCGATCCAAGGCAACGTGTTCCTTTAAGGGCTGATGGTGGGACTCGACGACATGCCAGTGACCGTGGACTCGTAGCTCCACATGATGTGACATGGGTCTTAGCTAGCTGCAAATATCCCGTCACTAATTCGGTTAGAGTCTAGGCCACACATTCCCTAACAAACACTGGAGCAGCAGTTACTTGCTATGACTTGTACTAAAAGGCCTACTAAAGCACGACGGTATTATGAGAAAGGGGCAAACTGCTTCGATCCTCAGTTCCAGGTTGGTAAATAGGAACGAAAATAGAAAATAGTGCCTGTCAATCCAGCTATTTAGACTGGAAGATAAAAACTGCTCTATCAACAAAGACTAGGGTAAAAGTTAATATTCTACATTACCGCGAGTTTGGAAGCTAGTCCTTTAGTCCCGAAGTGACGGTTCCACAGTGGCAATGATCGCACCTGTATGTTGGGTTACGGTGACGGTGAGGGTGCCGGTAAATAGCGAGTGCACATTTTTATCAGTGTGGGTGCGTTTGTACACATATTTGATTGCATGCAGTGATGCGAGAACAGTGAAAGGCAGTTTGTGCATGGGCAAGGGCCACTCTCTGCAACCATAGTAACGACCATTTTATTTACACCCGGGTAAGTTATAAAGCTCATAAGTCAACCGACCCTAATCCGGATCCGGGATTGGGTATTACAATATCCCGGCGTTGTTCGCATACAGTTATTTTGTCGAGTTGATGCAATGATTACTTAGGACAATTTGTTCAATCATGGAGGTAGGGAAGCGCGATATCGTGACATGCCTAAAAATAGTGTAAACTGTATAATGTCCAGGCCGTTCCTGCATGGGTCATGCATGGAGGTAGTGCCTTTACATCACGTTCAGATTAATTTTTAATAAAATAAAGGAAACAATTGATTTGTTTTACCAAGCAAATATTTAGTACCTACTGAAGCTTGAAAAGCAAGTTATCACCAGATTAAAAAAAAAAAAAAACTACGACCGCGAAGGGACTCGAACCCTCAATCTTCCGATCCGAAGTCGGACGCCTTATCCGTTAGGCCACGCGGCCGGAACACTAAGTTGAGGTCTTCGCATTGCATATATTCTATGAATTAAAATATATAGTCTGGTACACACTAACGTAAATAAGTGTTGCGATACGTGTCGGCCTCTGGGTGCATTTCTTCCTAATTGATTGGTGTTCTACGCATGCTCTATCCGAAATACTATTGGCAACCGCGACAACCAAGCAAAAGATCTGTCACTACACTCTGCACAATTTGTATATTTTTATCTGATTATTGTTCCAGAAATGTAAACAGTTGATGGGAAACCGAAATATCCCCCATATTTCATGATGAATGGTGACTTTCCAAGTGCAAGGTATATTTTATTTCTTTTTAACTCAACTCAAATGAATTAAACGAGAAGTCAGACTCAGTCAGAGTCAGAAGTATCTCGATACTACGATAGGCCTAGGCTAAAAATAATAATATTAATAGGGTCAAATAATATTCATAAATGAAAAAAATAAATACAAGTTTATTTTTAATAATAAATGGTACTTGGCTCTTTGTACTTGGTAGTTATCCTCCTGAAATTTCCGTTGTGGAACTTAACAAGGAGGTCAGGCGAGCGTTGTGTAAGTCGTTTTGGTTTTTTTTAAAGCCTATTGACAAATTGTTAGCTAATAAGCAAAATAAATTAAATTGTGAATTTGTTTTTGAAGATTTGGTGGGATTTTGGAACCTATGAGCGATTGTTGATCCCAGATTATTCCATAATTTCAGTGTTCTTAGACAAACAGTAGAAACTCTCGGTGCATCATCATGTAATATCGGTCGCACTAAATACTGACAACTCACGACCCCTCACGACAACTCATGACAACAATTTTTAATGCACTTTTAAAGGAACACGTTGCCTTGGATCGGACGAGTTGGTCTATGAAAAGCGTTTGAAACCGTTTGTTTTGAAATGTGTATGGTTATTAGAAAGATGTTTTAAAAGTAGAATATAATGATCTACACAAGTATCACTCAAAATTGCACGATTTTCATTTAACGCCGCGAACTAACACGGTCGGCCATTTATGGGAGTCAAATTTTTTACTCCCATAATGGCCGACCGGGGGGGGGGGGGGGTGAGCTTTGAAAAATCTCACGCATAGCTGGCCTCTGGACTTGGCATTTCTGTTAGTAACGAACGGAAATATCTGCCATGTTGTCTTTCGACGTACTTGGACGATTCCACTACACCACAGGGGTAATTTCTGAGGGCTCAGTTTGTATTTTTTTATTTTTGGTTTTAGCTGCTGTTTTTGCATTCTTGTAAGTACCTAAGTCGCAACTCTGGAAATGGAAGTTACTACACAAGGGGAAGTTTAAGTAAAATATTTGTTTCAACTTCATGAAAGGCACATAAAAAGGTAAATAATCATCTTACTAATTGTACAATTCCTGCGGTGTAATGGAATCGTCCAAGTGCGTTGAGAGACAACAAGGCAAATTTTTCCGTTTGTTACTAAACTCCTGGTAAAAAAAACAATTTTTTTTACAATTTAAAATACAATTTTTACTGTCTGAAAATGATTTAGGTGCATATGACTCTTGTGCATAAAAATATTTAACGGTTGTCTTATGTTCAAATGTTCGTTAAAGTGCATTTAAAAAAATTTGTCGTGAGTTGTCGGTATTTAGTGCGAACCTGTCTAATTATAGTTCGTTGTTTATAGGAATATAGCCCAAAGTTAACTTGTCATGATTATATATATAGGTCTATTGTCATAAAAATTAAATGAAATAGTGGTGGCGCCATACGAAAACTTTTCCAATTTACTCAACATTTTGTTATATGGTTTACTTAACATTGGTTATATGGTTTTTCTTTATAACTAGTGGTTCCTGATATCCTTTAAAGAGAAATAGCTAATGATATTTGGTATGACATTTTGGTATGACATTTCAGTATGTCTAAATAGCGTTTAGATGATTATACCGACGTTATAAAGTATACACTGTCTAAATTTGTGTAGCAAAATAATGTGTTTATTATCATTGTTTTTTAATTTATCTTTTGCAAATATTATTAGACCCGGTACGGCAGCTACTTACACAATGGACGATTCCGATGAAGAAGATATAAACCTCCCAAACAGTGAAGAAGAGGAACCCAGAAAAACAACCAGGTGACACATTTTATGACTCTGCTAACCCCCAAAATTACGGCTTACAGCCTATAGAATAAAACATTTCACAGGGGGCCATAAGGGGCCATTCATAATAGTCAATGTTAGAAGAATTCAATATTTTTTCGAAATTCTGAGTCAAAAGAAATAACTGAAAATTGAAATTCAGTTAAAAAAAAAAAGGGGGAAATGAAAAAAAAAAAAAAATTATTTTGGGCAATCTTGTCCCCTAATTTCTGCCCTTGATAATACTTATTTCATCAACGTTTTATGAAAGAGCAGAACCTCATTATATCAAACTAAAAACTGTTGTATAAAGTTTTGTGTGCTTGCCAGTTTCATCTCTGATTAAACAACGAAGTTGTGTGATTTAGCCAGGATCAGCTATTAGAAATTATAACACCCCTTACCAATATTTCGCCTTTTCATTGGTTTAGAGCACGTCACATGATATGTCTTAGTTTTGCTAGACGACGACCGTGTGATAGTGCATCGGTTTGCCGTGCGCTAGTCCGAAAGACTAGCACACGGCGTGCAGTACCCTGATAAATTGATAGTCTGTAAAAAGTTTTCGCAATCTGTATTTGCGTCGTCCGTGGATTGTAGCATTCAGGTCTGTAAAGTCTGTACAGTGTTTAGAAATGTTTGGGGTGTTATAAAACAAATATTGGCTGCTTTTACTCGTGCAATGGTTTAAACTATGACTTCCTCGGTGATCCCCGGAGCATTCTATTTTCTCTCAGCTTCGTCTAGGGAAAATAGAACGCTCCGGGGATCTCCTCGGGAGTCATAGTTTTAACCATAGCACTCGAAGCAGTCAATATTTGTATACTACTGGTTTGACCATGTAAGGAATTGCACTATTATTGTGGCAAAATTACAGACAGAGTAAAACTTGATTTAACATTAAAAAAGGAACATTAACATTTGTCTTATTTTCCTAGCTGTGTGTGGTTCCCCCTCCTGTGCGCCTTGAGCACCTCATTTTTGCGGATTTTGGCGCCCTATAAATATTCTTTATTCTTTATTATTATTCACACAAGCAGGGGTTGTTCTAAAACCCCCTCGACCCCCACGACCCATGACCCCTCGACTTCCGCCCCGGGTTCGAAGAATGTCCCAATTCCGAAGAATGTCCCAATTCCGAATTCATAAAATGTCGCTTTACGGCCGAGTAAGCATTAAGTCCCCGATTTAGAATTCACAGTGTGTGATCCGCGACCCAACTTCCTTCCACGACTAGACTTGATTTCAAGTCTGAGACTGCGGTTATATTTATCTGCATCAGCCACACAGAATTGGGAGTATTTACTCTCCGCTTCCGCACGTCACGTGCACACCAATTGGGCACCCCAAACACGTCCGTGTGGCCATTTGGTCAGTCTGGTCTACAACCTTGAGCTCCGCTTAGAGCAACTAGTAGTACCATGGAGGAATAGTACACAGGACAGGAGCGATCGGCCGGAAATGGGTCTGCCTGATCATCACGTAATGAGTTGACCGTAATCGTATTGGGCGATACACGCAGGTTTCCAGTTGGGATAATAATCTCGGATCGGCCAGGAGATACACGTGGAAATACAGCGGTTTTTTATTTGTACATCACAATTGCCACAGGCCCGATCTCAGCAGCCAATCACGCGAAGTTTGCTTCGTGCATACTACGTGTGTATGGTATGTCTCGTGCGCTGTGTTGTTGTGATGTGCGAGGCATGGTAGTCGACGTCAGCATACAAAATTGTATGCGTGATTGGCTGAGGTTGTGAACTGTGGCAATTTCGGTGTACAGAAAAAAAGATCGCACAAAAGTCGATGGTCGAGGGGGTCGTGGGTCCAGGGGGTCGAGGGGGTTTTAGAACAACCCCACAAGCAGACAACTTAGCCGAGAATGTATCTAGACAAAATTCTGTTCCTTTTGGGTTTTTTTTTACACAATGTAAATATGGCACTGAGACTGTAGTGTAGAATAGAATAGTAAATTAACTGTTAACATTTTATTGACATCACCCGCATTTGATGCGGTGATTGTAACCAAACAGATAGTAACCCAATTATAGTGACTTGGGACCAAGCAGAACACATACTGTAACTGTACCATCCAACTGTCCCTTCTTTCTAGGGTCTGTCCCTTTTTTTTTAGAATTCCAATGTCAAAAATAGGGACAGTCCATAATTCTGAAAATCTTGTAATATTAAATGCAACTAAAAGATTTGATGCCGTGAATTTAGAAATGAAGCTGTCTTTCATAACAACTTGTGGCCATGATCTTAATTTTCTGGATGTTACAAAATGCCTGAACCCATTAAAATATGTTGTTACATGCCCATTTGTGTGTTTGTTCACATGCTCACAGACAGTGGGTGTGAGTGTCTAGACACAGATCTGGCTAATGTCCCTATTTCTGACTTTGCTATGTTGGCAGGTATGAGAACCCATTCACATAGACTTGGAACCTTGGGTGTTGTTTGCATTGTGAGTGCAGGCATTACAGTTAACAGATTTGATAGTGTATTGTTTTGACTACTGAGTGTGGGAGGGGGGGGGAGATAAAAAATAAATCAGTTCAACCTGCAGAAATTGAGAAGGAAGAATGCCAATTAAAATACAACTTTTGTTGTTTTCTTGTGGGCAAAAGTTCTGACAATATAAAATGGAAATCATGTCTTGGGATGCTTAATTGCAGATAGACTCCCCTTGCATATCTGCATAAAAATTATGCAAAATATTTCGACTGGATTAGATTTTGTGCACAGTGAATGCAGTAAATATTGCAGAGCGAATGATGATTTTTGAATAGCAACTGACACATTCTGCAGAGTATTTTGCTCTGCTATACAAGGGAAATCGTTCATTGCACTATGGTAACAAATACTCATTTTGGTTGTTTTGCTTTTAAGCAGGAGACCAAAGTCTTCGAAGCAGACATTTCTCACCCAGAGTCGCTCCACAAAGCGAGGAGGTCGGAGGCCGAAGGTCACTCAGGCACAGAGTAATCTTGAAGAGAGACCACCGTGGGTTCAGCCGTCCATCAGAGGAGCAATGCCCACTCCTGATATGACAGTCACACATATCAATCAGACCTATGATAAAGTGGTAAGCTTTAAAGGCAGTGGACACTATTGGTAATTACTCAAAATATTTGTTAGCATAAAAACTTACTTGTTTGCAATCAATGGAGAGATGGTGATAGTATAAAACATTGTGAGAAACAGCTCCCTCTAAAGAAATGTAGTTATTGAGAAAGAAATAATTTTCCACTTAAATATTTGAATTCGAGACCTCAGAATTAGATTTCGAGGTCCTGAAATCAAGCATCTGATAGCTCACATCTTTGTGTGACAAGGTTGGTTTCTTCCATTATTATCTCGCAACTTCGTCGACCCATTGAGTTCATATTTTCACAGGTTTGTTATTTTGTGCATATGTTGAGATACACCAAGTTAGAAGACTGGTCTTTGACAATTACCAATAGTGTCTAGTGTCTTTAAAGGCACTGCCTGCGATTTCGCCAAACTCTTCCTAAGTTAGGATTAATCTTAGGACTTATGATGACTTAAGTTCCAGATCCATAGATGTTGGGATTCATCAAATCCATCCTAAGTTAGGACAAGTTACTCATCCCAATGTGAGATAGAATTAGTCCTTTAGTTAATGTCAAAGACCAGTCTTCTCACTTGGTGTATCCCAACATTATGCATTAAAAAAAAACTGGGAAAATTTTTACTCAATTGGTCATCAAAGTTAAAAGAGAATTTGAAAGAAAAAAACACCATTGTTGCACTAAATTGTGTGCTTTCAGATACCTGAACAGGCTTCAGGCCTGAAGTCTTCTAATCGTTATGTATGGGGTTTCATTAATTATGTACAGGGTTGTTTTGGTTCATTCCTTGAATTGAGTTTTGAAATTTCCCTTTCTCGTTTGTTATTGACCCAATTTAACTGTCGTTGACAAATCTTGGTTCCCCCACATTGAAGTCAGATTACTACGCAACATTGGTTGCGTTAGATTAGCTTCCCTGGGTCGACTCTGGTTGTGCCAGGGGCTCACCCAAGTGCCCTGCTTTTTGAACGGGTCACTTGGGGCTGGCCCGAGGTGCAAGACGTCACCACGAGAGGGTGAGTGATCGTTCGATTAGCTCTTGTCCGGGGCTCATCCGAGTGAGCACCGCGGGGTCGACCCAGGGAAGCTAATGGAACGCACCCAAGGTGTTTTCCAAGTCAATGGCAGGATTTTATCATTATTAAATCTGTATTTTGGTTTTGAACACTCAGAGAGCCCGAGACATGGCAGCCATGTTTAATGAGGGACAGACCTCCACTGACTGGCTGAAAAATCATAGCATTGAGCATTTCAACCTGACGCTTAAAGATCTTCTCAGTAAAGGACAGATTGTCAGGTAGGTTAATCCATGGTGTTATTTTGATGGTTGGTTTATAACCTGGGGTCTGCTTACAGATCCGGGTCAACATACAGGTGTTTTGCACTGTTAAAGGGTTTGAAGCCAAATTGCAGATTGGGCCCAATTACAGAACTGTGATGCTAATTGGGCCAAATTTCATGGTTCTTCTTAACAGAAGCAAAGAATCTGTACTTATGGAAGCAGGGAATTCCAGGCATATTTCACAGGTTAGAAGGAGACTCCACGTTTCTAGGCACTTTTGGCTGACACAGCTAGTGCATAAATTTGGTGCCCTTGGAGATTTGCAATTTTGTCTCCTGAGTTCTTTTTCTTACAAGCCATTTTACCAAGACAAAACTGTGATAATTCTCTATCATACATCCGACAATGTCAAAGTTATTTGAACAGGATTTGTCACTTTTTACTGGTTGATAAAATCTAACGATGGATTGTTTTTCACAATGACTGTAGAATTTCTAATACATATTTCTTTTGCGTCTTTTTCTAATCCAGGCCTAAGAATAATATGCAGAAATCGAGTAGCTCACCCAAAGAGCTGAAGTTTGAGGCTAGCGTCGTCAATGAGTTTGAGTACAAACTTTATGAGTAAGTAAACACTTGTAATCCTAATTGCCCAGAACTCACAATTTTTGCCCAGCACTCTGAGCTAAATACATTGTGCCGTCCAGCACTTTGACCTGAACTCACTTCACTGATCAGAACATCAGCGTAAGTTGCGCACCACTCACATAATAAATGTTTCATTTAAGAAGACTTAAGGCCCGGTCACACAGGCCCCGATAACGAAAACGAGAACGATAAAAATGCACCTCCTCGATTGGTTGAATAAGCGTGGGCCCATTCTGTGTGGAGCAATTCAACCAATAGATTGCGTTCTCTTTGCGTCGTAGTCATTATCGTTTTCATTATCGCTGCAGTTTGACTTGGCCTTAACACACTTGTGTAAAATGTTTTGTGGAATCCGGTGTGCTAGACCACTCAGCATCAACATGACAAATGCATTGTATCATCTGATAGTATTAATCTTTGGATCCTTTGTAGGAGCATTGAAATGTACCACAATCGCATCCGATGGTTGTTGAAGGGAAGTAGGAAGACCTTTGGAATGATTAAAGGCAACAAGGTGGCCATCGTTGTGGACAGCTCGGACTCCAACTGTGGCTTCGGACGTGTCAGCCATTTTAGAGACTCGCTAACGGTAAGACTTTTAGGAAGATTCTAAAACTAAAATTTACCTAGTAAGTTTTCCTTGTGGTTTATTTCTTGATAGTTGATATTACAAGTCGCATCCCCATAAGGTGCTCCCTCTGATGCTACTGCTTTCTAAGTTGTATCACTAAATTGGGTTACACTGCAGTGATTATTATTACTACTATTTTATTTATGCTATTATTCCGATCATTCCCTTTAGACATTGATTGATGAGCAGCTACACAACAGAGAGATGTTGTATTTCATGTCATTTGGTACCGACACAGACTCCTTATGGCACACACCTAGATACACCAACATCAGAATGTAAGTAGTCGACTCGCATAACTAGAGAGGTTTGGCAAGTCTATGGATACACATACAGATACCGATGTGTGTTCGCATGACGCTTATCCGGGACTATCATATTTTGCACACACATTAGCTATGGAAACGGGAGCTCATACACGTCAGAGAAAAACGGATACTGTTTTGCAGACTTTTAGTTGTCTTTTTGTCTCAGATCAAAAACACTTCCCACGGATATGTTTCTACTGGTATCTTGCTTGATTTAGATAGAAAACTGTTATTCATAAATACCTCAAACAGTTTCGCTATTCCTATTGGTGGATAGCGCGTCACGTGGGGGTGTTTAAACCGTTGATAATGACCAGTGTTTATAACCGGTTTTCTGCGCTAGTCTTGATGCAAGACGTTTCTTGTTACGGGCGACGCAGGCTCTGTCTGTGATTTGGTTTTCAACTAGTGGTTTAAACCCGCTGAGGCCTGGTTCTTTATAATTTACCTCGACTTCGTCTCGGTAAAATTATCAAGAACCAGGCCTCATTGGGATTAAACCACTAGTTGAAAACCTCTTCACCACACATTGATTCCCTAAGTCATTTGCAAGCAAAAAGTTGAGAAAATGCAGTGTATAAAACATGGGGTCTCTGTCGGTCATGCTTGTAGGGTAAAACACTCAAGATGAATGCGAGTGCACTCAAGTGACACACACCTATATTTTGCAAAACAAAATCCAGCTGACGTGAACGGATACGGTTATCATAACCGTATTTGTTTCTGTATCCACACGCTTGTGAAACCTCTCATTCAACAGTAAGCCTTTGGAAATAAAGCCCGTCAAGCCAAAAGTTGAGAACTTTTCCTATAATCTGAAGTCGAAGATCGGAGGCGTACTCTTTAAAAAAATGATTCAGGGGCACTGGACACTATTGATTAATACTCAAAATAATTGTTAGCATAAAAACTAACTTGGTAACGAGTTATGGAGAGCTGTTAGTCTAAAGAAAGAGGTCATTTTTTTCATTCAAATTTAATTTAATTGTAGTTTAAAAATAAAAAAAGGAAATTTCTCACTGAAATAACAGAACTTTAGGCCTGAAGACTTTTATTAGACATCTGAGAAAGCACACAAACTTGTGCAGCAAGGGTGTTTTTTTCTTTAAATATTCTCTTACAACTTCAATGACCAAATGAGTTCAAATTTTCACAGATTTGTTGTTTTTATACATACGTTGGGATACTTCTTATACTTTGACAATTAAGAATAGCTACGTTAGTTTAGTGGGAGCCGTTTCTCACAAATGTGTCGTGTGCCTTTAAAATGCCTCCATGCTAAACCACCTTTGACCGGACCCAATTTCATAGGGCTACTTGGGCAGATAATTTTCTGCTTAGCAAAGAGGAGCAAGATACCAGTCAAACATGGAATATGTGACATGGTAATTTGGCTGGTAACCTTACTACATTAAGTAATATAGTATTGTTGTGCTTAGCTACTATTTTTGCACTTATGCAGCTCTATGAAATTGGGCTCAGGGAGAACCCAAACCAAGAATTTGCTCAGATTATTGTTGTCAAATTGAAACGATGACTTATAAAAAATGTAAAGACAATTGATGTTCTCATTTGAAAATAAATTGAACCAAAGTCTTCATTGTTCATCTTTACTTGGCCCAGCCTCTCGGCCACTAAGCAGAATTTATTGAAACTTCCTAAAGAGCTGTATTGAAAACCTGAGTATTGATGCTGTACCTGTTTTTCTTATTTTGGATAGTCTTGATGAAGCACGCTACTGGGTGAACAGTCTCTCTGGGATGGGAGGATGCAATCTCCTAGCTGCCATCAAAAAGGTTCTTAAAGTCAAGGATGTGGACTCCATCGTCGTGGTTATGGGAAGCTGGTAAGTGTTTCATCAAAGAGCAAGTTTGAGTACACATATTTAGTCGACTACTGCCCAGAAAGGTACATGCGCGGTGACGCACTCACTCCAACGACTTATTTGGAAGTCTAGTCAACCATCTGTACTACGTTATTCAACACTCCATTGCCTTCCCCGTTTTCGCCATATTGTCACTGGTTCCCCTCTGCGCTTTGCACATGTTAGAATAGAACAGGGTATTGGGACTAATGAAGTAACCATGGGCTCGAGGCTCGTTCTAAATGGTCCACTACATTTAGTCGCCTACTGACCAGCAACATACATGGGCGGTGACGCACTCACTCCAATAACTTATTTGGAAGTCTAGTCAACCATTGGTACCACGGTATTCAACACTCCATTGCCTTCTACGTTTTCGCTATAGTGTAACTGGTTCCACATGTTTTTCCACATGTTAGAATACAACATGCTGTTGGGACCAGTGAAGAAATCATGTGCTCGAGGTTGGTTCCAAATGGTCTACTTCTGTAGTCAACTAGTGGTCGACCAGCCTGGGTTGGAGTTAAAATAGTCAACCTTTTGTTAACCATGGTGTGCACTCGAATTTGCTCAGAGACTTTGGCTGTGTCTGAATTGGCGACTACGGCTACGGCATGATCGCTGCATTCTCTTGATCGCAGACACTTGCTTCTCTCCACCCAGGGGTAAATGGGTACCTGTGAGGGCAGAGATGGTTCTTGTGATTGATTTAGCTTAGTGTAGCGCGTACTTGTTGCACAGGCTGTATACTCCCTAGGGAGCTGAGAAGGTTGAAGGAATGAATTGAATGGCCCAAGGACCAGGGGAAATAATGTTTGAAGCGCTTTGAGACGCCCTTCGTCTGTGAAAAGCACTATAAAAAATCTGATTATTGTTACTGATATTCTTATTGTCGTTTTGCAGCCCTGACCAGAGCGCTGAGGCCCTGGTGGAGTACATAGAGCAAGTCATCGTTGGTCGTCAAGTCCCGTTGCACTGTGTTGCATTCGACTGTAACAATCACCTCACTAATGTAAGTGGAATCTAACTGCATTATATCAAATCCAGCCGAGTCACACGGCCTCAACATTGTGTGTTTTCTGTGTGAAATTGAAGTGTCACGTTGCTCCCTAAAGTTACATACTGGAGTGTGTGTGTGATTTGCACTGGTTGTATGCTCCATATAGACAGGATGCCCACCCTACAAGAAACCACATGTTCCTTAATCATAACCATCCTCCTCCCTTTTTCTGTGTGTCAACAATTTCAAGGAATCACTTTTCTAAATAAAAAGTTTTGTTTTAAAGGCAGTGGACACTATTGGTAATTACTCAAAATAATTATTAACGTAAAACCTTTCTTGGTGACGAGTAATGGGGAGAGGTTGATGGTATAAAACATTGTGAGAAATGGCTCCCTCTGAAGTGCCATAGTTTTCGAGAAAGAAGCAATTTTCCACGAATTTGATTTCGAGACCTCAAGTTTAGAACTTGAGGTCTCGAAATCAACTATCTAAACGCACACAACTTCGTGTGACAAGGGTATTTTTTCTTTCATTATTATCTCGCAAGTTCGATGACCGATTGAGCTCATATTTTCACAGGTTTGTTATTTTATGCATATGTTGAGATAGACCAACTGTTACGGCTAGTCTTTGACAATTACCAATAGTGTCCACTGCCTTTAATCAATGGATTTTCAATAGCATTATTCTTGTAGGTACAACTTAAATTTTACCATAGAGCTGTATAAGAGCTAGAGGGTGCTATGTCACTTACGTATCTCCACAAGCAAAAAAGGAATAACACAGTGATGGGTCAGTGCCATTTACGCTATAGGATGTAAATGAAAAGATGCCTGGGAAATGAGTTTCGTTCCGACCCCCATGGGTCTAAGAGAACTCTGTAGATTTTAACAGGGTTCTTTTATACCCAGGGGTCGGGATGAAAAGGTACATTTTAGCCTGTATGGCCTAAATTGTATCAATGAGCAAGAATGCTTCTCGTCAGGGCGTGTCGCTTGGTTTGGTACGCCCACAGTCTTGAGTTACATCTTCAGGCATGTGAGACTTCGTCTTTTCAGCTGATTTCCTCTTTTTGGATTTTGAGTTTCCTCTTTTTTTCTTCACTTTCTGTGTACAAAAGTATAGGAATATTATATTTTCCTCTTTTTTTCTTGCCTGGTTTTCTCTTTTCCTCTTTTTTCATGAGAGGGCAAGGCCATTTTATTGAAAAGGACAATTTCATAGGAGAATCTTAAAGTCTGTGGGAAAGTTCTAAAGGTGCACCTAGGCCACTGTGTAATTCCCAGCCTGATGCCCCTCAAGTTCTTATATATAACTCCACGTATCTTTCCGATCTTGGTATTCCCTTTGTCTTGACTTTGCTCTGGCTAACATACTGTGAATTTATTTTGAAATTTGCCGCAGAAAAAGAAAACTAACCCTAAGGTACATTTTAATTTTTCTAAGATAATGTTTACTTCCCCACACCAGCTTGCTTCATCTAGATTCATTGCATATGCCATGTATGCTGCTCGAAACTGAGGTCTAACAATTGAAAATGCAAACAGTATTAAAACATGTAAAATGCTTCTTTTGGTCTCAGTTAGGGCAATGTCGAGCATGAAACGTTAAATGCTAGGCTAAGTAGGATTTGAAACTTTGCATGGTGGAAATACGATATGGAAAGGTTTGCGGTAACACCATATTATGACTATCTCTAAATAAGTTGGAGTGGTTCTGAAAAAAAACTTTGGTTTCAACTCGACATTTGATCGGTATCTTTCTCCAGAAGACGATCAGAGCATACAGATTGCACTGTTGAGTTGAAACCAACGGTTCTTTTCACAACCACCCCAACTCATTTAGAGATAGTTAATAGTCGTTTTAGAGATAGAGATAGTTTTATTTAGAGATAGTTTTATTTAGAGATAGTCAATACATGGTGTTACTGCAAACCGTTCCATAAATTCTAGGCTTTTAAATTGTTATCTAACAAAGTCAGGGTCATTGTTTGGTTTAAGTCAGTGAATGCTGATTCAGTGAAAGTCACCTATGAAAATTTCAGTTGAGTACAGTGTCTACTTGCCCAGAAAAAAAGCAACAAAAAAGTCGCAGTCCTCGTTCGCAGCAGGTAGCCTAGTGCGTCTGAGGGCATCATTCAAACGAACACAGTGGAAATTTCAAAAAGTCGCCAACACAGCAATCTTTGCAGAATCAATTGTTTAACGTACTTTTATTTACTTTTAATCAATGGAGGCACTTTAGACGAGACAGTTTCACAGGATTTTTACTACCATTACATTCTTCAGATACAGATTACACAATTTCTTTTTGTGGTCATTACTCAAATATGACCCTATCGTTTAAAATGTGAAGTCTCTGTTTCATGATGCTGTTCAGCAGAAAATATTGCTAAGCAAATTTGCCACTATTAAAGCAAATAATTACAAGGAACAAGCCACAATTCAAGTAGCATGGAACATGTATTTTTGCAGGTAGCCAGTTTTTGCTAAGCAACATTTCGAAGTGCTTAGCAGAATTGGCAAATTTTGCTTAGCAGCTGCATGAAGTTGGATTAATAGTATTTGAAACCCTGCATGGTTAGAGTATAATATAGGTGAGGTGTGCGGTAGCACCACGTACAAATCTCTTTTGAATAGTGGTTATTCTGAAAAGAACCTTCGGTTGACACTTCAACATTTCAATCATTATTAAAATACGATCAGAGCATATTGATTGAATTGTTTGAATTGTAAATCACCAACTCTTCTCAGAGCCAACACTACTCAAAAGAGGTTTACACATGGTGTTACAGCAAACCTTCACTAAGTATTTCATGGTGATCTTTGACCCAATGTGATCTTTGACCCTTTTTGTAAGTATGGTAGATGTTGTGAATTATTTAACAACTTTGCATCCTCCTCATATTAGTCTTGTTTTTGCTTGCTTTTTTAAAATTACTTTTGGTGCATTAGCAATACATTCATCCATGTATTAATTTATTGTTTCATATTTCACATTTCCTCACATTATTATTTCTATAGTTTATATGAATTGTAGTATACTTCCTTTTGTGATTTCTAAATGCTCTGCCTTATTGAGTTTGCTCACTGACTGTAAATTATTATGACAATTGTTGTATTTTTTGCATGTTCTTCCATTCTTTCACTTTGTGCTCAATATGTGGCATGGTGTACCCCACCCTCCCATCCCTCTTGTCGTGTCTTCATTGCATTCTGGGAATTCTTTTGAGGATTTTCTTTTTGGGGAAGGGGTTCTTCTGTACGAGAGGAAAGGAGAGTGATCATGTATATAATTGTATGTATACAGTCAAATTTACCTGGGAAAATTTCAGTTCGAAAGGTGGTCACATTTTTGATATTGCTGAAAATCTGGAGGGGATATGTTCATGCAGGAAGAATGGGTGCTTTTTTCTTGAAATAGTCTTGACCAATTAAGCCCAAATTTGTACAGATTTGTTATTTTATGCATATGTTGGGATACACCAAGTGAGAATTCTGGTCTTTGACAATTACCAAAGGTGTCCAGTGTCTTTAAGCATTGATCTTGGTGATAAAGATGGATTGCACTAAAGCGTCATGAACCGCAATATTTGATGTATGAACATTGCAAAAGTGTGTACGTGTACGCGCTGCGCACAGGTCTTAGCCAATGGTAGCCTCGCACGCGTGCACATTTCATCTTATATGGAGGCCGATGACACTTAGTGCAATCCATCTATTACTTAAAATGTTGCTGAAATAATAACATAGTTCTTAAATGATCTTCTCTTCAGTTAACACTACGCAAACTAGCTGATATATCTGGAGGGAGGTATCACGTCTACGCATCAGGAGCGGAGGTAGGAACTAAAAGAATTTTTGAAATATTATAATATTATTGTGATATTGTTTTCATTTTTTTAAATCTGGCCTCTTTGGCCACAACTCTCCAGCCAGTGATGATTGATTGAGCGGTTCTCTTGTATGTTTTTATCATGCTTGTGCAAATAATTTGTTGCCATTTTTAAATAGTAGTTTTTCCATCTTCTTTCTGATTTTGTTTACTTTTATAGTATTTCTTTGTTTTCTACGGTTGTTTGCCTGTAGTTATAATAAAATAAGATAAATATAAAATAAAATTAAATAAGATAAATATTCTTTCATAATTCACTCAACTATATCCCATTCACGGTTTATGGAATATTGATTTTCAATAGGATATTTGAGTTCTTAGAATTTGCCATTTTGCGGCAACAGATGTTGCAGATTGCTTACCAGCAAATACATCAAACTAATAATACTCGGTTCTTATATAGCGCTTTATCTTCAAGTACGCGCTAATCCTCCAATCAGATTCGCAGAATGGAGTGGTGATAAAAATCTATATTGCACGGCTAATATCACTACCATGCGTACTGTGTGTTCTATGACACGCGCCAAGTTTGCTTGAAGATAAATACGTTATCACATGCGCGCTCGTGGAATTACAGAAAATAAAGCGCGTCTGCGTCCCATGTCCAACTCGGCCTTCGGCCTCATTGGATATGGGACGCAGAAGCGCTATATTTTTCCATATTCCACTTGCGCTTGTGTGATTACTTATATTATCACACCCCTAAGGGGTGTATCAAAGCACACAGTACTCGACTGGGACTCGAACCCACACTCTGCTGAATAGAAACCAGAGTTTGAATTTGGTGCTCTGAATGGCTCAGTGTTTTCAGACACAGTATCAACCTCTACCCTCGCAGGTACCCATATTTACCTCTGGGCGTTTGTTTCTCTTTCTAGGAGCAAATCTACACTGGTACAGACATCACCATGCTACTTCGGGAGATACGAATAGCTCAAGATGTCATTAATAAGATACAGGAAATGAGGCAAGGCATGATGGGAGATGCTCTCGTTAGCATCTTGAATGAGGTAAGCTGTCTTAAGTCAAAGCTCACAATTTAACTTATTTTCAAGAACATTGATTTGATAGATGTTAAATTTGCATCGAGGATAAAGAATATTCGTTTTGGTTTTACCCATATACTTTGATGTGTTAGCACTGTATACTGAGTTTCCCGAGTTCTGTGAACAAAATCACAGCCATATCCCACCCCGAGTAATATGCCTGTGATTTTGTTCACAGAACTCGGGAAAGTACTGAGTATACAGTGTTTATGGATAAAAGCATTGATGTTCTTACTTATTTGAGTATTGTACTCTACTTTTGTTTTTGTTTTGTTTTTGCATTTAAAAAAAAAAGGTTGTGTTGGGCTGTACCCATCAACCCCTTTAAGTGACCAACATAAAGTTCATTATCTTTTCGTTTCTTGATCGTGTTAGTCCTTTTGAAAGCCCAGTAAAAGAAAGGAAAATTGAATAATTAAACCATGTAACACAGTTCCCTTTTGACGTCACACAGTGTAGAGTCAGCCATCTTTAACTGACAACAATATCAGTATTTGAACACACAATTATGCATAAACACCATGCAGGAGTTTTGATAAATTCCTTGCATGATTGGTCGCATGTCGGTTTTAAGGCCGTTCTGGGTTGGTCTGTTTTCTCCCTACGGCTCTCCTCCACTTGGCCCTGTCAGTCGTGTCCCTCGCATCGATTCCAAGCAGTTACATGTTATTCGACACTGAGCTCTGCCATGTCTTGCGTGGTCGGCCAACGGGTGTGGGTCCACCCACAAATACATTGGTACACCTCTTGAACTAGTGGGCATTCCCCTTTCTCTCCACATGACCAAACCACCGCAGCCTGTGCCTCCTCAATATGGTGCTGATCCCCTCCACTCCCGACTCTCCTCCTCAGCTCCTCACTTGACAGCCTGTCAGCCAAAGACACTCTCGAAAAGTTGGCTGTGTAGAACAATTAGAGCAGTTGACACAGCTTAAAGCCAAAACTCAATCAGCCCATAAAGATGGTGCTTTTCAGGAACTGGCTACACATTTCAGTTTGAATTTTATTTTTTTAAAGTGGATTATTTCTCATTAAAAAAAAACACATTTTTTATAAATAATTTCTTGTTGACTGACGACAATTTGACTGTAGCAGGACTTGAACCTGTAACCTCTGGATTAACAACAGCTCAAATATTAAAGCTCTGGCTTGTGAATTTAGAGATCGCAGGTTCAAATCCCACTCTAGTAAATTTTTTCTTCAGCATCCCAAAATGATTTACAATGTTTGGATGATTGATTGTTTTCTTTCTGTGACTTCTAGATATCCCTGGAGGTACAGAAGCTACCCCAGTCAAGGTTTCTACCGAGACCTCCGAACCACACCACTCCTCTGGCCATAGAGGAGCCCTCATTCCTACCCAAGACATCGGAAGAATGGCTGCAACAGAATGGACTCAAAGGTATTCCACTTTAGGGAGCATGGATAAATTATGTCACGGGAACGCCCGCGATCTGACGCGTCCCTATGCCAACTCAAACAAAAGAAAACCTACCAAGTTTCATTCCTTTTCCCGCAATCGCCTGGTCTTGAGGGAGAATCAAAGGAACAATGGTGTTGGCCAAATACTACTCTGCACTATGGTGTACCTGAGCTACATTAGACCGCAAACACAAATTGTGTACAGTTCCTGCTCATTCCAATATGCAGCAGTTCAGTTATAGGACAGTCTTCCAAAGGTTGTCTTCCTGAGACATTGGAACAATTCAAATCTGGAGGAAAACATAATATGCTTACTTTGTACAAATGTTGATTTCCCTTAACAGCGCATAGGGACCTCAAGGTGATATGCGCTGTTTAAGAATGGTTTTTATTAGAATTATTTATTATTATTACTATTATTAAAATGATTTTTGGGGTTGGACAAAGAATTGACTAAAGTGGGATTCGAACAAACGACCTCCGGATTAACGTGCCAGCGCTCTATCACCTGAGCTATGTTGGTTCGAATCCCACTCTAGTCAATTCTTTGTTCAACCCCAAAAATCATTTCAAAATTAACCCAGTCAGTTTCCCTTGTGGTTTATATTGATATTATTAAAACAAGCGTGTTTTCTCCTGTTTTTGTTTGTTTTGTTTCCAGGAAAGAGACTTTCCCTGTACCAAGTCCTGGCTCCCAATGCCTTCAATCAGATTGAAGAGTTCATTCCCGTCATCAGGAAATCTGTTCGCTCTCAAACACACGAGGTAAGAAACAACCGCCAACAGCTGTCAAAATAGTTCTGGTTCTCAGAGGCAAAACAACTGCCAACAACTGTCAACAACTGTCAACAACTGTCAACAATGGTCAGGTTGTATCATTAGACTCTAGACACAGTTTTTAATATTCCTTCGAAGTGAAATGTTTCTCAAAATGGGTCATACTATCAAATGCTGCTGTATGCTTCTAACCAATAGTTTGTTATGCCGTTATTTTTAAGAGTGATTATTAAAGGTATACCTTCCCTTTAAACGTATGCTCACTGTACTTCATTACTACCCCTTGAGATGAAATTTAGCCCTTTTGTCAGTTGTTTTCGACTTAAGTCGATTTTGAAAATGTTTTCGAAATGTTTTTTTTTAAAGACACTGGACACTATTTGAAATTGTCAAATACCAGTCATCTCACTTGGTGTATCTCAACATACGCATAAAATAGTAAACCTGTGAAAATTTGAGCTCAATTGGTCGTAGGAGTTCCGAGATAATAATGAAAGAAAAAACACCCTTGTCACACGAAATTGTGCGCTTTCGAGACCTCAAAATCTAATTCGTGGAAAATTACTTCTTTCTCGAAAACTACATTACCACAGAGGGAGCTGTTTCTCACAATGTTTTACACTATCAACAACTCTCCATTACTTGTGATTATTGTGATTAATTACCAATAGTGTCCAGTGCCTGTAAAGAGAAATGTTTTTGCTTCCATCTTTTAGAAAGCAATGACTCAGTTCGAGTGGCACGACGGTACGATCAAGAACATCCACGTGGACCCAGCGTTACTCTTTGACTACCAGAAACAGCTGGGGGCGACAGTCAAGCTGTATGAACGCAGAGTAGACTGGCTGTCAAAGGAAAGCAGAAGGCTGTTTGGTACCCTGACTGAAAAGAGGTTAGTTGGAGGGTGAACTGTCGGGGAACCTGATCAGTTTCTTTCACAAGGTAATAGACCCTTTTCAAAACAACTGGATTTTGCTTTGGATTCAGCTCAGGCTAGCTTGGCCCTGCGGTTGTTTTGACAATTGCACAAGCTTTGCGTAAACGTGCCCATGGTTTAAGACGAAGATGAATCCAAAGCCAAAGCCATGGTTTTGAAAAAGGCCATAATAAATGTAAGGCCGTGTCCGAATAGGCGGCTACAGCTACGGCTAGAGCTTCATTTCTACATCATCATGGGTTTAGGTATAGTCAGTCCTTAGCAACAGCCATAGCCGCAGATTTAGAATTTGAGGTTTCGGAAATCAAGCATCTGAAAGCACACAACGTCATGTGACAAGGGTGTTTTTCTTTCATTAACATCTCACAACTTCGATGACCGATTGAGCTCAAATTTTCACAGGTTTGTTATTTTATGTATATGTTGAGATACACAAACTGTGAAGACTAGTCTGTGACAATTACCAATAGTGTCCAGTATCTTTAAAATATTTTACTCTTATTTTGTGGCAGAAAGTTTGAGATTTCTTTTCTTGTGTTTCTACAGGGTAGTGATTCTGATTGATCTTTCATTGAGTAATGTCAACTACTTAGTACACATCCAACATTCCATCAGGCTTCTACTGCAACAACAGCTACTCAACAAAGAGTCCTTTAATCTGATTGGGTAAGAATACATAGGATACCTTGATTTGTGATTTATTGACCAATGAAATGATTGCTACTACATTGCTGCAACAACAGCTATTTGACAAAGAGTCGTTTAAACTTATTGGGTTAAGAATACAAAAGATACCTTAATGTACATGTACAAGTCCAGGTCTTTTTTTTTTTTTTTTTTTATGCAAGGCGCCAGACACACAAGGCCTGAAGGCCACTTCAAGGTGTGGGTTACAGTTATTTTTTTCCAGAGGCCGTTGCCACCTACTCCTAGGGCTGAAACAGGGTTACCCCTTTACAGTCCATACAGATGTAGGCTTGGGTATCATCAATTGGGGGCCTGGCCGGTAGAGCAGAAAGCACCACCTCCCCAATTTTACGTAGCAAGTGTCACGACCAGGATTCGAACTCACACTCTGCTGATCAAACACCAGAGCTTGAATCCGGTGCTCTTAACCACTCGGCCATGACACGCCATACGCTAGACTTGAGTGCAGCTTGGCGCATTAATACTTTAGCACTTTACGATAACAGGATAACCCTTTGAACATTTGTATGTATTTTTATCTTTTCTGAATGCCTAGTTTCGGCAGCTCTGCTCGTGCTTGGAGGCCATTTATGCAAGAACCAACTGAAGAGAATATACAGATGGCATGGAAGTAAGTAGCTCTAAAAAGACCTTGCTAGTCTCACCCAAAGAGAAGCTTATGGTATAAAAGTGTCTTGCTCAAGGACCCAAGTGTCACGATTGGGATTCAAACCCAAATCCTGATGACTATAACCACCAGAACTTGAGTTTGATGCTCTTATCCACTCGGCCTCGACACCTCACCATGGACTGTAAATTAATTGTGTTATGGGGTGTCGTGGCCGAGCAGATAAGAGCACCGAACTCAAACTCTGGTGTTTCTGTTCAGCAGAGTGTGGGTTCGAGTCCCTGAGCAAGACGCTTAACTATAATTGCTTCTCTCCACCCAGGGGTAAATGGGTACCTGTGAGGGCAGCGATGGTTCTTGTGATTGATTTAGCTTAGTATCGCATATTTGTTGCACAGGCTTTATAGGAGCTGAGATGGTTTAAGGAATTAATTAAATGGCCCAGTGACCAGGGGTAATGATATGTTTGAGCGCTTTGAGATGTCTTTGGGTGTGTAAAGCGCTACATAAAAATCAATTATTATTACTTTTATTATTGTTTTCATGATGCTCAAAAATGAATTAAAAAATTACAAATTTGTAACTGAAATGGGTTTTTTTTTCTTCAGGTGGGTACTGGGCCTGGAGTGCAGCGGAAGTCGTAACTTCCTGTCGGCTCTTAGACTAGCCCTGGAGAATGAAGAAGATCAAAAACGGAATACCTGTAAGTCAGAGAGAACTTTTCACGTCTATCAGACTTAGCAATTTATCAAGATGCTCAACAGTCTTAAAGGCAGTGGACACTATTGGTAATTGTCAAAGACTATCCTTAACAGTTGGTGTATCCCAACATATGCATAAAATAACAAACTTGTGAAAATATGAGCTCAATCGGTCATCGAAAAACACCCTTCTCACACGAAGTTGTGTGCATTTAGATGGTTGATTTTGAGACCTCAAGTTCTAAATCTGAGGTCTCGAAATCAAATTCGTGGAAAGTTACTTCTTTCTCGAAAACTATGGCACTTCAGAGGGAGCCGTTTCTCACAATGTTTTATACCATCAACCTCTCCCATTACTTGTCACCAAGAAAGGTTTTATGCTAATAATTATTTTGAGTAGTTACCAATAGTGTCCGCTGCCTTTAAAAGTGTTGCATTAAGGGGTTATCTAAAGTAGAAGTTTGACATCATCTTGATCATGAGAAAAGAGTGGAAAAAACGATTAAACATTTTGCATGACATTGATTTTTAGAAAATTAATAAAAGCTCACTGAGCGATAAACTCCAAAAGGGAAATTTGTTTTATTTATTTCTCATCAAATATGACATTTCAGACAGAAATATTTCAAGGGATGTTTTCTACTATCATCATCATAAGACCACGTATGTTTTATGTAAATCTGTGATCTTACACTATTTTTTTGTTTCTTACCAAATCTGTAATGTTCCTTTAAAGGCACTGGACACCGTTGGTTATTGTCAAATACCAGTCTTCTCACTTGGTGTATCTCAACATATGCACAAAATAACAAACCTGTGAAAATTTGAACTCAATCGGTCGTCGAAGTTGGAAGAAATAATGGAAGAAAAAACACCCTTGTCACACAAAGTTGTGTGCTTTCAGATGCTTGATTTCGGGACCTCAAAATATAATTCTGAGGTCTCGAAGTCAAATTCAAATATTTTAGTGAGAAATTACTTCTTTCTCGAAAACTACGTTACTACAGAGGGAGCCGTTTCTCACAATGTTTTTTATACTATCAACAGCTCTCCACCCACTGCAAAAACATAGAATTCGAACTGCCTCTAGCTACCGGGCAGCCTCAGTAGTCTAGTTGGTAAAAAAACAAAATTAACAGCTCTCCATTGCTTGTTACCAAGTAAGTTACTATTTTTAGTAATAACCAATAGTGTCCAGTGCTTTTAAGATACATACCGACCCCTTGTTAAAGCTATTACTATTGAACTTACTAATCTATTTTTCAGCTGTTGATGGCGTCTACCTCTTCACCAGCGGAATCCCGGACCAGCTGCCTGAGGTCATCTGTTCCTTCATGGAGGAGGCCACAGTCGGCCAGTCTACACGCCTCCACTCTATTCTCTTCAATGTTGACGACTACGACAGCAATGGCGCCGTCCCGGGACGCTACGCAAACATCACGCAGATGGCTGAGTGTCTCAGAACACTCGCTCATGTGACCAGCGGACGATTTCATTGGTTCCGTGAGACAGGGATCATCGAGAGCGATGATATTAAGGCAATACTCAGTGAGATGGACAAAGCTGTCAATTACTCACAGAAGGTGAGTAGCAATTTGTGTAGGTTTCTTGAGTATTTTACGGAAAGTGAGTAATTTACTCATAAGATGAGTAGCTAGTTTTGGGATTACTTGTATAACTTAAAGAAGTTGAGTGTGAGGAACTCAGTGTTACAGAAGAACAAAACCATATTATTGAGTTTCTTTTGTTGCTTTTCTAGATATTCTTGCGAAGAAATTTTGAAGAGTCAAAAATCAACACACTTCTGGGCACATGGTGATGATTATGTAGCAAAAAATGGTGCTTAAAAGCACTAAGAATTACAAATCGCTAAAGAGTTTAGAGGTTTCTCTCAGAATGAATGAAATACATGTAACACTCATTTAAACTTTTTTTTTATTTTATTTTTATTTACAGTGTGCATTGTTAGTTGACTCTGTGAAGAAGAGGTCCCCAAAGTATGTAAGTACTTCTTAAACATTTGTCTTTATTTTCAGTGTTTCATTTTAACACCTATTCAATACAAAGTGTTTGAAAAATTCATTCCTTAAACCATCTCAGCTCCCTGGGAGTAAACAGCCTGTGTAACAAATATGCGCTACTCGGCGAAATCAATCACAAGAACCACCTCTGCCCTCACAGGAACCCATTTACCCCTGGGTGGAGAGAAGCAGTTATTGTAAAGTGTCTTGCTCAGGGACACAAGTATCATGACCAGGATTCAAACCCACACTCTGCTGAACAGAAACACCAGGGCCCAAATTCATAGAGGTGCTTAAGCAAAAAAATCATTCATTCATTCATTCATTCATAATTGGTTTATTATTTTAAAAACAAATTCCCTTGGCGACCGGAGGTCGAATTACAGGAAAATATACAGAGATTAAAAAATAAGAAAAAATCACACTATTTCACATTATTTAAGAAATAATTGATTAAGAACAGACATATATTTACAATGTTAAAATAAATTGTTCTGAAAGTTGCGGGAAAAAAAAAAAAATAAAAAAAAAAATGGATAAAAAATATTGCTGGCACAGTCAAAGGGCGCATAAAAAGCTGCATTCTATTGCAAATCGGTTAAAATATTGCTTAACATATATCTGCTAAGAACAAATGAGCAGGATACCAGTCACAAATTGTGTATGTGACATGGTAGCTAGTTGGTAACCATACTCTGGTAAGCACATGTTTGTTGTGCTTAGTTATTTTTTGTGCTTAAGCAGGTCTATGAAATTGGGCCTAGAGCTTGCGTTCGGTGCTCTTTTACCGCTTGGCGTAATCCTTTGATTTGTTATCCTTGTAGCAGGCAGAGTTGATGAGCAACGCCCAAGAAGACCAGCCTAAGATGTTACCAATGAGACCACAATCAGCTAAGAAGAGGGCACTACCTGCCCCGAAGCACACAGAACTCAGTCTCGCTCGCCTGGTTGGTACTTCATTTGTTTGTTTGTATTTTTGTTTTTTGTTTAGATGATCTTCCCGTCAAGGGAACTCGGCGAAATTCCCACAAGGAGATATAAACACCAATCTGGTTTTCACACAAACATTGGTTTAACGTCTATGATTATGAATTGCACAAATCAAGAAATTTTGACTCAGTAACTAGACGAAGGACAATTCTTATTCTAGTCATTGTGAAATTTTCTCTGGTTCTTCTGCATTTCTTAGTGCCACAAATTACTGAAAAACTGCACAAAATTTGTCTTTACTAATTTTTTCTTTTTTTTTGGCATTACTAAAGTTCCATGTCTATTGAAAAGAACGGTTAAACAAGTAACAAATTTTGGATCAAACAAATAAATTGAACCTGCAATTTTTTCTTTTCTGACAGCAAATTACGGAGAACAAGGACAAGGAAGAAACTAAACCCATCCCAAGGAGTAGGCCCTCTAGTGCCAAGAAAGATCCAAGTAGTAAGTAGTTCTCTTCCACATCTTCAAACTTGCCTTTTTAAGAAAGCCTCCGGTGATGTCAAGTGAGTTTTGTATTTCTCGTTTTTGTTGTGGTTTCTATTTGATTGTGTACATTTTAAATGCCTTCTTGTACCAAAGTTGCATTGTTTTTACAGCTTTCATATTTTTATGGTGTTCATGCACCTTTTTTGCCTTTTAGGCTTTGATTTATATTTTGCTTATTTTTTTAACTGGTGTACTTTTCCTAAACTGTTTACTACATTCTTATGCCACTTTTACTGTTATGCGCCCTGGAACAGGCTGGTTCTGGAGAGAGCGCAATATAAAATCAATAAATTATTATTTATTATTACTCACAGTCTAAAGTAGACTGTGATGAAAAGAGTCAACTGTTTTATCAGAAATTATGTTAAAGACACAGGACGCTATTGGTAATTGTCAAGGACTAGTCTTCTCACTTGACTTTACTTGGTGTATCTCAACATATGCATAAAATAACAAACCTGTGCAAATTTGAGCTCAATCGGTCCTCGAAGTTGAATATAATTATGTTATCTTTCATTTTACAAAAACTTTTTCCAGTTTAGAAAAATCACTTAAAGTAACACAATTTATTGTTAGCTGAGCAAACTGATGTTGTACTCGATAATGTTGCAAGCACTAAAGTGTGACCGACCGTCGTTTGTTAACGTATACGAAATTAGATAGACTAACTAGTGTTGTTACTATTGAGAAACCTTATTCATTGAAACTGTTATATAACCAATGGGCGAAATAGTTTAAGTCAGAGAATAGACTCTAAAGTGTAGATTCGTTAATACAATGTACTCGCCTTCGGCTCGTACATTCTATTCACGAATCTACACTTTATCGTCCATTCTCAATTTTCAATATACATTTATTTCCACAAAACATTTCCACAATATTATAGTAATACATACAGGTATATATAAATGACAGAAAAAAAATAAACTGGCGGAAAACGCGTGGAGGCAAGGCCCAAAATAAGCCAGGTAGCTTGTAGCGGCTTGCCTTTCCTTAACAGAACAGGCTCTCATCAATATTGATATGTTTGTAATATTTAGTAATGGAATTCCACTACCCAGCAGATTGATATTGATATTTTATTGATATGTAATCACAGAGTTAGACTCCAACAGGCTTGCTACAGAGAAGGACAAGAAATCAAAGAGACCGACCAGTGCTCATAAAGTCAAACCAGCTAAGCAAGTTTTCTACACTGAGTTTAAGAATGAAGTTGGTAAGTCCCACTCTTCAACCAATAACCTGGGCCCAATTTCATAGAGCTGCTTAAGCAAAAAATGTTGCTTAAGCAAAAACATCCCTGCTTAGTAAAATCAGATTACCGGCTAAGACTCCACTAATGTGTTATGCTAAGTAAACAACAGCTAAAGCAATGTATATGGCATGAAATTTTTGTCAGTAATATGTGAAAAATAAGCGAGCAATTTCTTTGCTTAAGCAGCTCTACTCGTCCTAACTCGCCCTAACTCAAGATAAGACAAGTCTCTGTGAAATCCACCCCAAGGCCCAATTTCATGGGGCTGCTGAACTGTAAGCGAATTTTGTGCTCAGTGTAGCAGAAAAAAAAAATGCTACGGTTTAAACGTGTTTCACAGGTGAGCAAGAACAGTCGGTGGCCAGGCAGTAAGCATTGAAAGGTTAGCATGCCAGTGTAAGCACAAAATTGGCCGTAAGCAGCTCATGTTAATAAAGTACTTATGAAAACTGTCTTCATAATTCGTGGTTCGAACTGAGAAAAATTGACTGGAAAGTGAACCAACAACCTCAGTTTAAACGTGCTGGTACTCTACTAACTGAGCTATCTATATTCATAACACCCCTTACCAATATTCTGCCTTTTCATTGGTTTAGAGCGCGTCACATGATATGTCTTAGTTTTACTAGACTACGGCCGTGTGATAGTGCATCGGTTTGCTGTGCGGCATGCAGTACCCAGACGTCCGTTGGTTGCATGTACGAGGATGATAAATTAATAGTCTGTAGCCATTTCGGATTACATGACACTACATGCAGCACAGTAAAAGTTTTCGCAATCTGTATCCGCGTCGTCCGTGGATTGTAGCACTCGGGTCTTTAACTTTAGTACAGTATTTAGAAATGTTTGGGGTGTTATAAAACAAATATTGACTGCTTCAAATGCTATGGTTAAAACTATGACTCCCTCGGTGATCCCCGGAGAGCGTTCTGTTTAGAACGCTCCAGGGATCACCTCGGGAGTCATAGTTTTAACCATAGCATTTGAAGCAGTCAATATTTGTATACTAGCACTATGTCGGCAGTCTTCCTATTTTGTAAATATTCTTTGACGAAACTTCTCCAACAATGTTTTCTCAAGAAGGATGAAACTTCTCCAACAATGTTTTTTTCAAGAAGAGACTCTTTATCTGGCATCTTAAATTCCCACAGGGACCGTGTACAAACAATACCCAGACATCCTGAACAAGAAGAAGAGCGTGAGAAAATCTATAAATCATCCAGTCATACCAGACAGGGAAGAGCTGAAAACGTCTAAAGAGGTATTTTTGCAAAATACATGGCCCAGTCAGTCATTCCTCTGTTTCTTTAAAGCCATTGGACACCTTGGTTAATTGTCAAAGACCAGTCTTCTCTCTTGGGGTACCTCAACATATGCATAAAATAACAAACCTGTGAAAATTTGAGCTCAATTGGTCGTCAAAGTTGCGAGAAAATAATGGATGAAAAAACAAACATCCTTGTCACACAAAGTTGTGCGCTTTCAGATGCTTGATTTCAGGACCTCAAAATCAATATTTTATTGGAAAATTACTTCTTGCTCGAAAACTACGTTACTTCAGAGGGAGCCATTTCTCACAATGTTTTACACTAGAAAACAGCTCTCCAATGCTCGTTACCATGTAAGATTTTATGCTAATAATTATTATGATTAATTGCCAATAGTGTCCAGTGCCTTTAATAATAATTCATAAATTTATCCTTTCTGTGTGGAGTAAACCGCTCCAGATTTCCGGCAATATCTCAAAAACTTGACCACCCTCTTGAAATGAAATCTCTTCCACAGTTAGTTTTATTGTATACATCTACCATTATATAGAATTCAAACAATCTTTGCCTTTTAGTTAATATATATAGCGCCAAAGTCTGTTTGTACATATCTGCCGGGTCTTTGTTTTGGGGGTTTTTATCATGTTTTCATTATGTATTTTCTATTGTAAAGCTTTTAATAACTATTTTAATATTTTTAGCGAGTGTGAATTGTGTCGCAATTCAGCAGTCTGCTGCGATGAATTTTTTAAACAAATAAACCATAAACCATAAAGTCAGCCTGAATAGACACTCAAGGCGCTTCACAGAGATACTGTTTAAAGGCCAAACTTAATTTATAAAAATACAATAAACTGAAAAGGTAAAACCTAAGTAATCCTAAACCTCTACAGCTTTGTGTCAATCAACAAAATTTATTTTGCACATGGTTTTACAGTCAGAGGTAGCTCCACCACCAATCTTACTGGTCAGCACTTTGTGAAAGTCATTCAATAAATAATCCACGTTATTTGTGTTTTTTTGTAGTGGTTGAAATTGTACGGACTATGCAAGTTACGTCTTGATCTGAACAAGCTTGTATCAGGCCCTGAATGTACCCACGCTAAGCGACACATCAACACACTCAACAAGGCTGTCACTGCTAAGTAAGTTTCTCATCTTTAGGACATGTCACACGAGGCAATTTACAGCGAACAAGTTCCAGGCCATCTCTTTTGTTTAAAGTGCAGTTTGTTGCCTCTAAGTTACCTGTTAAATTGCCTCCTGTCAAATCGTCCTTTTATTATTCAGAAATGCCACTTTTCCGGTTTAACCCCAAAAATAGAATAAATATTGTATTTTTACTCTTTGTAATATATGCATCCGCATTTCGGCTTTTTGGTCGCCATGTTTGCATTTTTAATAAACCAATAATAATAATTCTGGTTTAATAAGGCAAGCATTCTGCCGACCTTGATTCCGCGTCGTGGTGCGCCTTTAATGGGTTTGCTCAATGAATTGAGACAAACTTGTGCGCTCCCTCAAAGTGTGACATCAGATGTTCAGGCTTACCTTTACACTGCTTTGGTGGATATGTGCGCATTACAAGTCTTATTATTATTATTGTTATTATTATTACTGCTTTGAATCTCTGTCAATGTTGATCGTTGAGTATCTCCTGGCAACTTTTGAACCTGCAGGCTTAAAGCCATTGGACACTTTCGGCAAACAGTATTGTCCAAGACCCACACTTCGTGTATCACAACTTACATATAAAATAACAAACCTGTGAAAATTTAGGCTCAATCGGTCATCGGAGTTGGGAAAAAATAACGGGAAAACCCACCCTTGTTTCCGCACGTTTCGCCGTGTCTTGACATGTGTTTAAAATAAATCCGTAATTCTCGATATTGAGAATTGATATTGTTTTAATGTTTTCTTAAAAAGTAAAGCATTTTATGGAACAATATTTCAAGAGAAGTCTTTCACCATTACCTTCTGTAAACCCTGTAAGTTATTTGTAAATCTGTGAAGTTTAATTTTTTTTATGTACCGAAAGTGTCCAATGGCTTAATTATCATTTTTTTCAAAAGTACTAAATATTAATCCGAATGTATTTTCATTATTGTCTTTTGTTGTGGTTTTCTATTCTCAGGTACTGCACCATATTTCCAAGTGTAAACGTAAAGGTAAGAAGTGTCAGAGTGTTTTTAATTATATAAAAAACGTTATATAAACATCTTCTACTATAGGACCATTCAATATCATCCACTAAGAATTTTAATAAGGGGATAAAAGCAAGAATTGAAGCAAAGATTTTGTCAAAGGTTGTCAAACTGGGTGACCAATGTCAAAAAGACACCCAGACACCCTTCTGGCTAACACTATGAATAAGTAGGCAATGAGGTCTTAATTGGCCAGTTTAAACCAGCAGGGTTGTGGACGTGCAATAAAGGACCAAGCCTAAGACATGGTGTTTTATCGTTTTAAAAACACTAATTGTAAAAAGAATTGTGAATTTTACTTTCAAATAGAAAGAATGGCAAACTTGATAATATACCACAAATTCCTGAGAAATACACAATAATTAAAAGTAAATTGATCACAGTTGATGTAAAAATTTTCTTGTACTTCCTGTATTTCTTCAGGGCTCCGTGAGACATCTTCAGATTCAGGCGCATGAGCTACAAGACTATGAAGTGCAGATCGAACTGGTACTCCGTCGTTATCTGCGCAGGCTTCAGTGGCTTCTGGGTACCAGCCGACGGACATTCGGAGTCATGGTCGAGAAAAAGGTCAGTGGGTACAAACAACTGGCTCACATCATTGTGAAAACGTTGAATCTCATAGAATAGCATTCATAAATACCTCGGACAGTTTCGCTATTCCTATTGGTGGGGAGCGCATCATGTGGGTGTGTATAAACCTTTGTTTGTGACCTGTTAAAAGTGTTGAAACATGGGCGTGACACACGAGCTTGCACCTGTGCTTATAAGACGTTTCTTCATTCCTATGGGTCGAGAGCAACGGCTGGGACATTTGTGCCACATCACGCGATACGCGCGACGCCCACAGCATTCCCTTATTAGGAGTTGTTTACCCGAGGGCAGCGGAGGGCCTTACCATTTCAATAGCTGGAGGGGAGTTGTGTTGAAAGAAATCATTGAACAATTATAATTTTTGCATTTGTTTTACTTTTTGACCAAAAGTGTTGATACCAGAAAAAGGTATTTATGAATGGCTATCAAAGTATGTTGAATCAGTTTTCAACTAGTGGTTTAAACCCGCCGAGGCCTGGTTCTTGAAAATTTACCTCGACTTTGTCTCGGTAAAATTATCAAGAACCTAGCCTCGTTGGGATTAAACCACTAGTTGGAAACCTCTTCACCACACATTGATTCCCTTATTTACGTTACACGCGATTTTGATTTTGTCAAATTCCGTGAACAATTTTACAGGCTTATTACTTAGGTGGGATTCGAACCCACCACCTTTACCATTCTATTAAATCGTTGCAGAACGTGCTACTAAAATAAAAGGTTCAAACTTCCTCTCGGTACCAAGCAATTTCAGTGGTCTAGTGGTCTAGATAAGTGTGCAATAACTAAGCAATATTATTATTATTATTATTACAAATGGATGGACACAACCAGGGTCCAATTTCATAGAGCAGCTTAAGCACAAAAAATAGCTAAACACAAGAAAGTTATGCTTACTGAAATAAGGTAACCAGCCGAACCTCCATGCCACATGTACATTGTGTGACTGGTTTCCTGCTCATTTCTGCTTAGCAGACAATTGTTAAGTAATGTTCCTGCTTAAGCAGCTCTATGAAATTTGGCCAAAATTAGTAGTTCAAATGAATGATGCAATTTTGTTTGACGTTTGACCTGGCTGAATGGTGATATAGGTGGTGGTAATGGTAGACACATCGGGATCAATGGTGTCTCACATGGAGGAATTGAAACGAGAGATGGTTGCCCTCATCTGGGATCAGTTCCAGCGGGAAAACATCAGGTTAGTTCCATAGTATAGCGCCCTCTACCAGTGAAAACCAAGGGGAGACTTTCGTTGGACAATAGGTGGCAGCAAATGTTGTTCTGATTTTACAAAAATGAGACTTGACTATGGCCGTGTCTGAAACAACGACTTCGGCTACAGCTGTGGCTAGATCAACGCGTCTGTCAGTGTTAAAGAATAGGCAGACGGGCGCAATCTAGTCGTAGCTGTAGCCGAAGCTGCCAGTTCGGACAAGGCCTGTATATTATTTGTTTCACACCATTTCTTAAATATTACATACAAATTATCAACAAGTCGTGGCAGTGCAGTCTAGCACAATGGACTCAAGCTCTGGCCTTGTTGTTTCTGATTTTATTATTAATTTTTAATTAACCAGGGTCATACAGACTAATGGTTTTTATGTTAGTTTTTTTCAATCTGACTTTTCAATAATGTGTTTTTTACAGTTTCAACTTGATCCGTTTCTCTGGTGACATTGAGCCATGGCGGAATGGCATCGTGGAACCGACGGAAGTCAACTGCCATGACGCTGTCAGATGGATCTCAACTTTCGCCCCTGTTGGAAATACGTGTACCCTGGAAGCCCTACAGGTATGTATCCTGTGACCCATGATCCCACCTTGTGACACTTGACCTTATCCTTTGACCCATGAACCCTGTTACCATCGGACCCATGACCCCACCTTGTGAGTTTACCCTATACCCTTTGGCCCATGTCCCCCAAACCCAATGACCTTGCTGTTTTATGGATCTCATCATTTTCCCTGTAGGAAACACTACCCTTTTCAGGTGTGTTACCCAGTTCTCTACCCTGTGACCCCCGACCCTACCTTTGACCCGTGACCCTCGACCACACCTTTGACCTGTGATCTATTGAATTACCATGCTCTAAAAACCATTAACCCTGTATGAAACATTTGTCAACCCCAATCATAACCCCAGATTATAATCACATAAAAATTACCCTTTGTGAGATCTCCAACTTTGTCCTAAAAGTCAGCACTTCAACATTTAGAATTGTTTAACGTCACCTCGTCAGCGATTTCAATTTTCATATTTGGATTCCTTCACCAGCGAGCATTTCAAGACAAAGATGTTGAGGCAATCTACTTACTCACCGACGGCAAGCCAGACAGCAGCACGTCTAGAGTCCTGCGTGAGGTGGCTCAGGTCAACACCATACGCGGAGTCAAGATCCACACCATCTCATTCAACTGTGAAGACGAGTAAGTCATGATCGTGCTGTAGTCATGGTAGTAGGTTTTATTTTTATTTTTATGAGAGATAACCCAACATCACAAAGCCAGACAGCCACTTCAAGGTGAGGGCTTTACTTGACTAATCTGCTGTCGATTTCACCAAACTCTTCCTGACTTATGACTAATGTTACGACTAGGACGAGTTAAGTTCTGTATCCGTTGACATTAGGACACATTGAGCCCATCCTAAGTTAGGAAAACCAATATCAAACCTTTTCAAATACCATACTTTATCAAAAAAGCTTATTACTTGTTTCTTGTTTGTTTTGAAATTGCAGGACAGCCAATATTTTCTTGCGGCAGTTAGCAGCTATGTGCCGTGGTCGTTACCATCGCTGCTATGCTGGAATGGATGGTGATTTGATGGCGCACAGACTACTGGAAGAGGGATTTAAAAACACAGAGGTTAGTATTCATATTTACTTTTTTTTTTCACAGGTTTGTTATTTTATGCTTATGTTGAGATACACCAACTGTGAAGGCTAGTCTTCTGACACTGCCTTTAATAATGATAATAATAATAATAATAACCCGTTTTTATATAGCGCTTTTCACGCCCGAGGGGTGTCTGAAAACACTTCCGACATTATTTCTCCTGGTCACTGGGTCTTAAATCATTCCTTAAACCATCTCAGCTCCCTGGGGAGTATACAGCCTGTGCGCATTGTGCGCAATGTATGCGCTACTCGGCTAAACCAATCACAAGAACCATCTCTTCCCTCACAGGTGCTTTGTGCTTCGGCTTTGTCTGGTCTGTATATGTATTAACTCTATTGTGATTGTTTTTGTATGGGTACTCCCTAACACAATCATCGCTTACTTGGCTGCGCCCCCAATTCCTAAAATTCCTGTACAACTTTGTTTATGTTGTATTTTTATTGATTGAGGAATTTGTAACAAATGTGGTTAAATGAATGACCTATGACCTTTGCCCCATCAGCATCCTATGTTGCCGACCTTTGACAGTGATGACCTGAGGCAGTTAGTGGCCGAGATTGAGCAAGCTAGACACTTCTTGTCCCAGTCACGGTCCTTCAGACAGCTCTTTGGTACCACAACAAAACCACACGAGAAAAGTAAGTTTATCTCTTGTTTTTTTATTTTGGTAGGCAGTGTTTTGAGTTGCTCACCTATTTATCTAATGATTGTTCTCTTATTTTACTTTTTAATCCTATTGCTTAGAAACATGATGAATGCAGTGCTATATAAGTGTTGTATATTATAATGGAATTATCCAGTCATATAAGTTTACTGGCCTGACACTAAAACCACTGACCTCTGACCTTCGGTCCAGTGTAAAATTCAAGTCCTGAAAGATATAAATATTAGTTAATTAAACAAAATAATGATGAATTAATTGTCACGATCACAACTCTTTTTTGTTTCTGTTCATCAGCCAAGATAACAAATTTAAAAAATAGGCCATGTAACAGTAAACATTATTGTTTTTTTTTGTTTTTTTCAGGTAAAACCAGTCGAACGATGCCACCAAACCACATCAAGCCAATGCTGCCAGCGGGAACCAGTTAAAGTATCAAGCCAATGCTGCGAACTAACTCGGCCAGCCATTTTGTGGAGTACAAAATTCAATTCTACAAAATGGCCGACCGGGTTAGTTCACGACGTATAAGGAAAACCACGCAATTTCAAGGCATATTTGTATGGATCATTATATTCTACCTTTTCAAACATCTTTCTAATCATATGCATTTTATAACAAACGGTTTCAAATGCTTTTCTTAGTCCAACTCGCCCGATCCAAGGCAGAGTGTACTTTAAAGTCACCAGGAAGTGGTATTTTTTCAAAATAAAGCTTTTGTCACTAACATATGTGTTTTGATGAGTGGAATGTGAATAAACAGTTATCTAAGGTTTTAAAAAATCAGTTCTTACAAATTTAAGAGTAGACCCCGACCCGAGAGGGTGCTGTTCGTGACGTCAATCGAGGCAGACTTTGCCTGTAATGCGTAGAGTAAACACAATTGCAAAGTACATGTACGGAGCAAGTCGTGAGTTTGTACGTTTCAAAAAAAATCTTTTTTGTTTTTTCCGGCAATGCCGACCAGGTGTATTGCTGCTGAATGCAGAAAAACACTTTTTGAAATGTACCAACTCAGGACTTGGACGTACATGTACTTTGCACGTGTGTTTACTATACGCATGGCAGGCAAGGTCTGCCTCGATTGACGTCACAAAAGGGGTAGGCGGAGTCAGCCCCCCAAACAACTTTATATATTTTTTAAACATATAAATCGTGACAAACAATTACAAAAAAAGGTGTTTTATTGTTCGTAAGCATATACTCTTATGTTTGAAAGAAAAAAAAATTATATTTCCAGGTGACTTTAAGAGTAGCAAGTCAATGCTGCCTGTGTGAACCAGTTTTGTTAGCTTGCAGACCTTGCAATCACAAGGTTGTGCCATTGAATCTACAACCCCATAACAAAAATATTAACAACATAGGGAGATTGCCAACATAGGGCGGTTGTTAAAGTGCCAGAGGTCGATTTCACAAAGAGTTAGGACTCGTCTCATCTCGAGTTAAGACAAGTAACTAGTCTTAACGAAAGGATTAATCTAAAGGTCCGCATGCTACAGTGCAGGGTTGGGACTCGTCCTAAGTCTTAAGATTAGTCTTAAGTTAGGAAGAGTTTTGTGAAATCGACTGCAGCACGTTGTTCCAGAGGTGGATGGTAAAAATCTCGCTCTAGGCACTTTTTATTTGTTCAACCCCAAGCGGTTTACTCCTTGAGGTTTTGTCCACTTTCGTAGAGACTCTAAACTTGAAAATGAGTGATTCACAAAACTGGATTTCAGTTTTTAACCCCTCATCCTAAAGGAACATTACAGGAAAAAGTTGTCTAAAGTCACATACTGTAACACTGTCTAATGATGATCATTAGTAGGAAACATCCCTTTAAATACTTCTGTCTGTAATGTCATGTTTGATGAGAAATAAATAAAACTACGTTCAGTTTGAGGCTCAGTGAGGGTTTTATCGATATCATGCAAAATGTGTAATCGGTTTTTCACTATTTTCTCGTGACTCAGAGGGCCAAGCAACTTTTTTGTTAGCGAAATTCAATTCTGTAATGTTCCTTTAATAATAATATATTCATGTCATGAGGTGTTTGTCCTGCAGACAGTTTAAAAAAAATTTGGCAGAAAACGTTTTGGCAAATCTCTGAATCCACATTTATTAATGCTTTTACTAAATTGTCAAACTCAGAATTTGCAAATGTATATTTGAGTCTTTTTTTAAACATCTGAACTTAGTGTCTAAATATACTAGTCAATGCTGCTTTTCAGTATTGTAAATCTCGGAGGCTGAAATGAAGTATTATTTTGAATTAAAATTTGTGTTTTTCAACAGTGTTTTTGTACAAGGCTGTATGATATAGTACTACCAAAAAGTTAGGCGTTTAATTATTGAAGTATGTAAATTTGTACGGCTTAGTTTTTCGTGTTTGTTTAAAGAGATGAGTATGCTGTGTCAATGTTTTTTGTTAATCTAGGTGCAATACATTGTAAATAGTTTTATCTCAACTAGAACATGTATAAATTTGCATTATGTACTTTGAAGGATCTTACAATAATTTGGCAGTGTAAATAATGGAATGAATGGCTGTGTTTTGGCAAATAGAAGTATAAAAAAAACATGACTATTTTGCCGCTTTGAATTAAAGATTTAAGTGTGGTGCAGTGGGTGTCCGCTTGTACTTGCAGCACGCAGAAAAGGGTACCAGACTACCATAAAGGCAAATTGGTTTTTGGAACAGTTCGATTGTTTTAATCCTATACAAATGTTGATGTATTAAATTAATCCAACCTGTAAAAAGGTGGTAGTCTTTTTGAAATATCTTCTGCGGTTATGTTTATGCAGCAAGAATACCCATAATTGGAAAACACAATTTGAGAAGTTCAAATTCCGCAAGAACAATCTTCTGCATGAAATGTTTTTTGATTTCCTCACTCTCTCAAACCACATTCCTTAGAAGGGAATCGTTTCTCAAAATGTTATACTTTATCAACAGCTGCAGTGCTTCTTAACAAATAAGTTTTTGTTGTTTTTAATTTGGGGGTAGTCACCATATGATACCCCCCCCCCCCTTTAAAGCCTGTAGACTTGTAGATTTCGTTGCAGTCAAAGATAAATATCCTTTCTTTATGTGACCAATGTAAAAAAAAAAATAATAACAAACCTGTGAAATTTTAAGCATATTTGGTCATCAGTCACAGCAAGGGTAAAAAACAAAAACCCTCTTAAGTTTTAATTTTTCCACACATCGGGTTTTGAACTTGTGAGGTTATTGTTTTGTGTCTTAAAAACTAAAGCATTTCAAGCCAAAATATTTCAAGGGAAATTGTCTTCCCTGGTCATCTTTATATAGCAATTATGTGAAATATGTGAACATTTATATTTTCAATGTTATTTTCAATACATTTTGAATACCCTTGCATATGATGTCACAGGACCCTAACAGCACCCTTACTTGGGTCAACGAAGACCAATTATTGGCTGAAAAACTGTTGTGTGCTGCACGTTTATAATGTTTTACCTTAGTGATGGGCCATCAGTGGCAACCTTACAGACACTGGACACTATTGGTAATTGTCAAAGACCAGTCTTCTCACTTGGTGTATCTCAACATATGCATAAAATAACAAACCTGTGAAAATTGGTTGTCGAATTTGCGAGATAATAATGAAAGGAAAAAAACACCCTTGTCACACAAAGTTGTGTGCTTTCATATGCTTGATTTCAAGACCTCAAAATCTAATTATGAGGTCTCAAAATCAAATTCATGGAAAATTACTCCTCGAAAACTTCAGAGGGAGCTGTTTCTCACGTTTTATACCATCAACCTCTCACCATTACTCGTAATCAAGAAAGGTTTTATGCTAATAATTATTTAGAGTAATTACCAATAACGTCCACTTCCTTTAATTAATTAAGTAAGTAAGAAAGATACGCTCATGCTATTAACGTAGGCCCTATTGGAGATTCTTTGATTAAAACTTCTGATACATTTAGAGCTGTAACCAGTGTATATTTGTTTGTATTTTTAAATTTACTTTTAGCTTGCAGGTGATGATGCTTTCATTACATTTCAAGATAATTATTTCCATTCAAACAGATAATCAAAATAACAATAACAAAGAACAGTATTGAGGGGAATTGGAAGTGGGGGCATATCCAGAAAAGCCAAATCTTGTGGTAGGTATGCCCAGTCAAACAAAAAACACAATGGAATAAACATCAACAAGTATTTCCAAGTACCTAAAGCATGATTTAGCTGCTCAGAAATGCTCCTCTAGGCTGAATTTTTTTTCTTCATTTTTTAAATCATGTCAGTCAAAAAATTAAGTGAAATATTTTGTCTTAATAGGGCGTATGACTTAGTTTTACATCTGCATAATAATTTTTCCCCCTGAGAAAATCGGTAAGAAAATAATCTTTAAAGGGAAGGTACATGTTTGGTACTTGTCAAAGACCAGTCTTCTCACTAGGTGTATCCCATCATAACCAAAAGATAACAAGCCTGTGAAAATTTTGGCTCAATTGGTCATTGAAGTTCTGAGAAAATGGTGAAAGAAAAAACACCCTTATTGGACGAATTTGTGTGCTTTCAGATAATAATAAAAGGCTTCTGGCTAGTAGTCTTTTATTAATAAAGTGAGAAATTACCTCTTTCTCAAAAACTGCGTTACTTCAGAGGTAGTCGTTTGCCATGTTTTACACTATCAACAGCTCTCCAATGCCTGTTACTAAGTCAGATTTTATGTTAATATTTGTTTTTAGTTATTACCAAATGTGTACCTTCCCTTTAAAGGCAGGGTATATTATGTTTTGTTATTATACAAACTTACTTGGTAACTGATGAAGAATAAGTTCTAATTACTTTAAATTCATTTTGTCAATAACAAAAACATGTTTCAACCCTGATGAAGAAAGTTCTATTAATACTCTAAAGTTATTTTGCATCTGTCAACACGCAGATTATTTCTACCTCTCCATGCTCACATCGAGGGGGGAATTAAATGGAATAATTTGTGGGCAAGTTGGTGGCGCTATACACCAGGATGACGGATAACAACAGTTGTAAACACACACAACGACTACCCGTATGTACTGTGCACCACACCTCCCACACCTGCATGCCGTGTGTACGCGTTGTAAACAGCAGTGCAGTTCCACTTGTCGTTCAAGACGCGAGGGCTCGAATCGGAGCCTCCAATATTCTCTCTTCTGACTGGCATATGGACTGGATTGAATACAAGATATTTCGAGAGTTTCAAGGAGCAGTGGTGTGCTACACGGATTAACTAAACTGACACGCTGTCTTTCAGGGGAAAATTCCACACCAGGGATCAAAATTAACAAAAAATGTCTGCGAAAAGTTCCTCCAGCAGCCTGGGCGAGGACGCCCCTGCGAAGGGCTTTGCTCGGCGGGGTGCCGTACGCCAGAAAGTTATTCACGAAGTGCGGAGCCACAAGTTTATCCCTCGGTTTTTCAAGCAGCCGACATTCTGCAGCCATTGCAAGGATTTCATATGGTGAGTATTTGAATGTGATAATTTTTATCCGAATTAATAGTCATAGTGGCTCTTTAATAATAGTTTTCGGGTTGAAAGGTTGTTGGTTTTGTTGACATGCAGGCAATTGTTGCTGGTATATTGGTACTGTAGTGTAGGCCTACGCTACTACTAGTACTACTGGTAGTGTGGTAGGCCCTATTACGTTTATAATCAATTTGGAAACTAGAGAGCTGTTATAGTATTAATTTTGGTCAAGGTCGATCGTACACACAAGGTAGAAATAAACTGAAGAGCTTCTGCATGGTGGTAATCCTACCAATCCAAAGGTAGATGAGGTACTGTTAGACCCTGTAAATTTTGAATTATCTTTCGTACTATAAAGATAAATTTCACTATCAAAAGGAATGAGTACAGCGCCCAAGTTACTGTAGAACATTAGATCCAGTAACTGGGGCGCTGTACTCTCTTGTTTCAAAATTTGTCAGTACCGGTCGTACTACTACTAGCCCCCCACGAAGCTACTATCGGTCTAACGTGAAACAAACATTTTCTATGACCGTCAATTCCCCGAAGTAACCAAAATACCCAAGCGAATTACCTTAAAAAAACGGCCTACTGGTAACGACCAATAAATATATAAAAAGGAGTACAGCGCCCCAGCTACTAGGTCTAGTAGAACATGAGGTTCCTTCCGCTATATCGGTGGAGAAGATAGCGGAACAAACCTCCATAGCTCTATAAATAGATGTCAAATTTGCATCGTGGATAAGAGTATTAGTTTTTGTTTTTACACATACATCGATATGTGGTAATACTCAGTACTTTCCCGAGTCCTGTGAAAAAATATCACATGCATATTACTCGGGTGGGATTCGAACCCACGACCCTTGCAATTCTAGAGCAGTGTCTTACCAACTAGACTACCGAGGTTGCCCGGTAGCTAGAGGCAGTTTGAATCCAGTTCGAAACATGATTCGAACTGCCTCTAGCTACCGGGCACCCTCACTTGTCTAGGTAGTTGGTGAGACACTGCTCTAGTGTTGCGAGGGTCATGGGTTCGAATACTCATAGTTTTAGGAGTAGGTTGGTAGGTACATTGTATAGACCCGATAACTACTTGGGCTCTGTACTAATTATTTTAAATGTTGGCATTTGCATTTTCAATTGTATCAATAACAAAAAAACAAAATCGAATAAAGATGTTTTTTTGTTGAAAACTACTGGAAATCCAATATCCTTTTTAAATTCTTTAAATACCCCCCGTCATTTTGTTAGAATACAATTTCATATTGTATACAAATTAACAAAAAACAAATGGTTATATCGTAGGTATAGCTGTAACCGACATGTTCTTTGTATTACTATGACCTAAAACTTTATTTGGGTAATATATACCATTTTCAGATCATTTAGACTTATCATGGTTATTGTTTGTTTGTTTGTTTGTTTGAATGATCTTCCCATCAAGGGAACTCAACAAACTTCCACAAAGGGATATTTTTAACACTAAAGCTGGCAACAGCCAATCTCTCTCAATACAAACATTGGTTAATCAGCGATTAGCGGGGGATTCCAACCCACAACCTTGTGATTGTAAGTCATGCAGAGTAACCATGGAGTCTGAAACAACCCTGCATTCTTTTTGTCAATTGTTTCGCTATCGGCTCCACTTCAGAGTATGGTTGAATGGAACTGTGCGTCCGGCAGTAGACATTGCTTGCAAAGGTGACCCGGCCTACTAATAAAAAACCTGAATAACAACAACTTAGCAATGCAATGCTGCATTAGGGTCTAATTTCATAGAGCTGCTTTTAAAGACACTGGACACGTTTGGTAATTGTCAAAGACCAGTTCTCTCACTTGGTGTATCTCAACATATGCATGAAATAACAAAAACAAAGTTTAAGCTCAATTGTTCGTCGAAGTTGCGAAATAATAATGACAGAAAAAACACCCTTGTCACACGGAGTTGTGTTCTTTCAGATGCTTGATTTCAAGACCTCAAATTCTAAATCTAAGATCTCGAAATCAAATTTGTGGAAAATTAGCCGTTATCAAAAGCTCCCCATTACTCGTCACCAGGGAAGGTTTTGTGCTAATAATTATTTTGAGTAATAACCAACAGTGTCCACTGCCTTTAAAGCAGTGAGCTCAACAATGTTTTTACTTAGCAGAAATTGGTGGTTGTAGTAAGCAGTATGAACTAATAGCTTAGTTTTATGAATAACTCAAATCTGTAACAAAGCAAAGTTGTCTTGACTGCTAAGCAGTAAGGAGAATTGGGGGGGGGGGGCATAGGGGCCTTCCAACTGATCCTTCTACATTGTACAAAGAGGGGAATGGTAACTGTGACTAGTAAGCAGTAAGCCACAGTAAGGGGAGCCGTAACATTATGCCCAAGCTAGTCTACACATGGAGAGTGACCAGGCGGTCTTGTAATAAAATCCATAATATTCCGCAATGTCCGTAGATCTAGATACACTGCCAGCTACTATTATACTAAATCCTGCTTCATGATAGTAGGATTACGTGTCTTGTTTTTCACAGTGTAGGCCTACTCAATTTCATACTTTAATCTGAATTTTGATTTTGTGCCTGTCTGCCCTGTGAAAAAAAAAATAGTGAGCTGTTCCGTTCTTCAGTACACAGAAGCTTATCATTTGTATCAACTTTTCTATTGTTATGGATTCTGAAACAAAAATCTTAGTATCTACATACAACTCCATACATGTAGGTTATCAGATGCATTTAAGGTCTAATACAAATTAAATAACGTCCTCATTGAACAGCCACTTATTAAAGGGAAAAATTGCTATACCCTTCAATAACCTATGTACAGCACCTGCAGCAATTGTCTTGGTGCCCTGTGCATTTGCTGTGGTGCCCTGTGCATTTGCTGTGGATGCCACTGGCAAAGTACCAAATTACAAATTACAAATTGTCCTCATAGAAGGACCCGTATTAAAGGAAAATTGCTATGCCCTTCACGAATGACATTTAAGGACCGCAAATGTAGTTCCCATATTAAATGAGAGGTGAGGGGAATAAACACACAAACGAACCAAATCAACCAGGAAATTACGTTACAACCCAGTCTCTTAATTGCCAATTTTGCTCTCACTGATCAAAGTTTCAAAAGGGAGACTGTATTAAAGGATTTGGATACTGTTTGTTACACACAACACAATGTGTGCAGATTTACATTAAACTTACACAGTTTGAAGATAATGATAGTTGAAAGCTTCCCTTAAAATATTACTTGCTGAGGTGCTGTATTTTTTTTTAAATGAGTAAACCAATGTCACGAAAGTACGTTTTACATGCTAAAATAAATTTTGTCTCACTGAGACGAAAATTATTTTCATGACTTTGTTTGACTCATTTCACAAAAGCCACAGCACCTTAGCAAGTAATGGAGCTTTCTTAACATCATTATCTTCAAACTGTGTGTTTAAAGTTAATCTTTGGACATTGTGTTTTGTGTCTACAAAAAGTACCCAGACCTCTTAAACAGTAATTTCAATTGATCCGTTCGCTCATCACTTGAACACTATTTAATAATAAATGATCCTGTAAAATAACATTGTCACCTGCATTGAAGCAATCGTAATGAAAATGGAACTGTTTTCATGACATTTTGAGACTATACAAAGGGGAGAAATAGGAAACAAGAGCCTTCTCAAGGACGCCCCAGGCATTACTTTTTTTGTGACAAAGGTTTTTAACAGTGGCTTTGTACCTAAATATTTAAATTGAAAGGGCTGATTTTCATGGGGGGGGGGGGTTGGAAGGGAGGGCTAGGGGATTGATAATCAAGCTCAATCCTACGAATGTATTGTTTGATTTCATTGGACCGAGGACTGCATTTTTAGTGAACTGATGCTTTACATAGGAATAGGCAATAATAGGCTTTTTGAGGGTGTTTCTTAATACTTTGGGATCCACGGTATCTCGTCGCAGAATTACCGAGGTAACTTTTCGAATGGGGCAAAACAACCAAACAACTCTAAAATCACCCATTTTCACTCTAGTGGTGACTGAATTGACTCCGGACAATCGGGTTATTTAAAAACAAAAAAATGCACTTACGTGTACATTTTATCTGCTTGCTCGGCAAGTGCCAAGTTTCTGCACTAGTGTGTAAGCGTAGGATGCCTAGTAACATAGAGTACACAAGCGCATACATAAGGCCCGAATTCCCTACTCATCTTACCTGTGAAATATGTTTGATGTAAGCGCCGAATTCCCTGCTTTCACAAGCATAAATAATCCGCTTATGGTAAGCAGAGCCATGAAGTTGGGCCTTGAATCTTAGAGCAAACAGTCTTTGCTAGGTCATTTGCTGAGGAATGCTAAATGCATGTAAGCAAGTAACAATTATTGAATGTTGTATTAAGAGTAAATTTCTTAAAGGCTTTGTTGAAAGGAAACCTGAATAACAGAGCTGGCAGACCAGGGAAAGGACAATCTTACTGGAGCCACTGGCTAATCAGTGAAAAGGTTAAGGGCAAGCCCTGGTCAAGGCAGAACAGATATGGCTCGATAGTGATCACAGAGTTATATTAATGCCCTGGTTTTTGGTGAACTCACCACGTTATTAAAAGCTAAACAGTGGCTTAAGTCAAAGTGCCAACACTTATCACAGCTCTTCTTTAGATTGAAGCATTTTAAAAGGTACGATATTAAAGTGGCATTTCATTTTGATCAAGATGGGTTATTTAAAAAATAAATGACGATACAGATTAATTAAAATTGTCAAAATAAATGATTGAATTCAGATGGAGAATGGAGATCAAATATTTGTCCTGGTTTCGGTTGAACTCATTTAAACCAACTAACACAATGGAGGCAGTCTGATGGCTTTGGGAGTCTCTTTTGCAAAAACAAAAAGTCTTATTGTTCAATGTTGTTGTTGAAGCCAATAGTCACTGATAGCATAGAGGAAGGACAGAGAATGCTGATAGCCATAGCCAAGCCCCTAATTCAGACCTGGCCATATTTTCTAGTGTTGACAGTGCAGCCATAGCCAAGTCTGGCCAAAATAGCAACCTACTAAGAAGTCTACTGTATATACAATGCTAATATTTCTTCTTATAATTAATACAAAAATGAAAGACCATTAAAACTTTCTTGGTAAGAAGCGCTACAGCTGGTGATGTGCCCCCCCCCCCCATCGTTGAGAGGAATTCCATTACTCCAAGGAATTTGGTTTTAGAGAATGGGACTTTTGGAAAAAATAAAACTGAGAAAAGTTTCTGCATGAACAACAGATTATTCTTCCCGCTCCCGATTTGTTGGCAATTGGCGATATATCTCAAAAACGCTAGAACTTTTTGAAATGAATTTTTCATAGGTTAGTTTGTTGTATAATTTATATTGGATTATAACAATCAATTGATTCCAAGAACCAAAATAGGTTTAAAAAAATGTACATATCTTGTGGAAGATTTTGGCTTATTGTGAATTCAGTACACAAAAGTGGTTCTCTTGATTCGTTAACAGCAATTTATAGATTAGTTTGTTTGTTTTGTTCTCTAACAACCCTGTAGAACAACCTGGCCAAACATTTACTCTAAAATGATAAGCATTGTTTCCTTCCACTCAAGAGTTATTATAAAAGACAGCAGTTTAAAACATTTGTTCTTTGCGTTGTGACCACGGATATATCCTGGTATGTTAACAGATATAAACTGACAAAATCTGCAACCTCTAGAATGGCAAAGACTGGCAGCATGGTAGATTATAAGATATTTTGACACAATTTCAGAGGAGAAGGTGTTTATTTCAAAAAGTTGATGGTATGGCATATTAACACTACAGCAGTATGGCCTTGAATAGCAAAGATTAGAAACAATGAGTACTACTAAAAAGAGAGTGGACACACTGGATAAACATTTTGGGTAACTTTACCACGATGCTGGATAATCTTCCGATGGGTTAATCTTCCCACCGCCCGCATTTGGATTTAATTGATTTGGATAGAATTAAACCGTGTACAAAAGATGCCAGTTTTACGCGCGTGATCTAGGCCGGTGGAGAGGTCACTGTATTTTCTGGCTCGGTTAACCTGACCTGGTCAATCTTCCCGGGCACCTTTTGCTCGGTTAAACTAACCACGCATCGTGGTAAAGTTACCTGTCAGGAATATTACCTGGGCTGTTACACTGGACTTTAAATGGGTAAGTTACCCACTGGCTCGGGATGGTTTAGTTCGAGTCCAGTGTGTACAGGGTTATGACACTTTATTACCGTCGAGAGCTATAAGAAACCAGCATCTTCAGTGACCTGGGCCAAATTTCATGGCTCTGCTTACCACAGAATTCTGCGCTTACAGAACCCTTGTACATTGTAGCACACAATTCTACATACATACATGCGGAAATCTGCGGTTAGCAGGCATGAAATTGGGCCCAGATACTGATGCCTCAGCACTAACTATAAACCTGCCGTAACTATTAATGTTGGACTGATTATGTTGTAATGCCTGATGGTGTATAAAATGCATGCTCAGTTAATTACTATAGACGATGGTGCAGCCCTCAGTAACAATAATATGCAGTTCTTATTTAGTGCTAAGTCACACCTGAGGGTGTGTCATTTTTATTTTTATACACTTCTACTTCGTTACTCGGCAGAGTTCATTCATTAGTAATAAACGCAGATGAGAAATAATAGTGAAAAGGCTTGAGATTCGAAACCCACAATGTGATGACTCAACCACCACAATTTGAATTCCGTGTGCTGAGATCACTCAGCCATGACACGCCCTGTAATTGCTTACAGGGTGCTGTGGTGCAATCGGCAGCCAAAAATGCCAGAAACACCTTTTTGAACATTGCACTGTTACACAGCCCTGATGATCGTGACAATGACACAATAAGAGATGGTCATGAAGAAAAGAAACTTGATTGTGACCACATCCATGCATTGTGCTTTTAAAAAAGGTTTTTGTAAAGTAGCTCACTGGGCTAATATAAACTCTGGCTTTTCCTTGCCCCTGCAAGTTTTAGTAACACAGATATTTAACATCTTTTGTCATAAATGTGTCTTTCTGATATGTTTATGTTAACCATCAAGACCAGTTTATTGGTCAAATGAACTTTCATTCACACACTCGAACACAAAATAACACATTGTAAAAACTGAAAAGGGAGAAATATGTGCATTTTAAACAAGTAGGTTGCTCAGTGTTTATTAGCCCACAGGGCAAGTTGAGAAGTTGTGTTTGTAAAACCTGTTGTGTACAATAGGTGCACGGGCACCAAGGCATTTTCACCTCGGGGCACCCTATGAAGAAATTTTGAATTTTTACTGGAGCGTTTCAAGGGGTACCAAGCCAATGACCAGGGGGCATGGAGGCAATTGCCTTTGTTGCCTCCATGAAGTATCAGGCCTGATAACATTTTTTACAAGACAATGTAGGGTTGAGCCTTGAAATCATCCACTTGTGGATTATTGACTCAAATACTGAATGTGATAATGAAGACGAAAGAAACTTTTCCCGGTACCAGCAGAAGACCTGCTCCGTAACAAAAACACATTTCCATCTCAATCTGATTCAAGATTCATTTTTTCGCTAAGAACACTAATCTTCAAGTTAATCAAATCTCCAGTGTGATACCTGAGAGGCTTATCTTGTTGGCGATCCAGCTAGATTGCAACCGGGAGCAAAGGTTGCCCGTGTCATAAATCTGGACCTTCTGGCGAAAGCTTTGTATAGATGCGATCACCATGACTGTTGACAACACCATAAAGTATCAAAGACCTTCTTAGTTTGCCCGAGATCTTATCTGTTTCTGAAGCAAGGATTAAAAGGGTGCAGATCGGGGAGGCAGTGGGAAACTCTCTGCCCCTGGCCTCGCTGCCCATCGTAATATAAAGTCCCTTTCCGCCGTATTTATGACCAGGTGAGGGCGCTCTCAATAATATTTGTATCATTTCTGAGGGTGTCGTGGTTCGTCCGCACAGTTTTATCACTGCTTTCCGTCACTTCTGTGCGCTGTAGTTTTTAGACTTCGCTTATGAGTTGGGTTATTATACGGCTTCTTTAAAAGTCTTATTGCCTGTTATGGATACAATGTCTCTGGAGGTAATGTGTTTCAGTATGTGTAACTGTTATGGGTATGAATTAATACACCCCCAGAAGTGATAACAATACTTTTTAGAGCGCCCTCACGCGGTCACAAATACGACGCCTTGAAATTTTGTAACTTACTTGGCCGAATGGAATTTTGAAAATGTTTCTGTATTATTCCTTGATCACTAAATTACCAGAGTTGTTGGATTTGTTTGAACTCCTGGAATAGCAGTCAGGGCTGTTCCATCACTGAGGAACCATTTTCAAAGTGGGCAAAGCAGAAGGTGCAGTTTCTAGATGTGTTTTTACATGTTACCTGTGTAAAAACTAAGCTATAGTTTCATAATCAGTACAGCCATTTTCTAAGTGGGCAGTTCAGTTAGTACAGCATGTTGGCTACGCTAGATCATAGGGCTAGCAGACCTGGAACTTCATCTGTGAGAGGGCAATGCCATTTTCAATTTACATTGGAAAATCTTACAGTCCAGTGAAAACTTTTAAAGGGGCACCAAGGCCAAAAACCAGGGGCAATAGTGGCCATGACGTCTATGGTCTCCATATAATCCCAGGCCTGTGCTAGATGTTTCCCTGTACAGTTTATGAGCCTCGTCTTAACCGATTAATTCCACAATCCTATTCCGATCTGAAGTTGACATTTAATCCACCATTGATTCCAGCCGACTCCACCTGTTGTATTTCCGCATACCAGATCCATTTGTTTGTCTCCTCATTCAATGCCTCCTTGAAGACCCACCATGTGGATCTAACATCCTCACAACTATGGTCTGTTTACCTAATCCCAATTATATTCCAGTCAAATGGTCAATCCAAACTAGGAACTCCTTTGTAGTGGAATCATGAAAGAACGAACAAAATGTAGCTATACCCCTTTACATTAATGACAGAGAAGAGGAAGCGATGGTAGTTTGCACATAACTCAAAGAGTTTGGTGTAGCTGTGATAATTTTAGCTCTTAGGCTCGTCCTTTAGACGCAATTTGCTGATTTTTGTGGTGCAGAATTCTTTATTTTTGTAGCAATCTTCAGTACACATTTCCTCTCAACAGTAACAATACAATATATACTCTGGTTTGTTGAACAGTTGTTTTGATAATAATAATAATAAGAAGAAGAACACTTGTAACGCGGTCTCTGTCAAGTTTTGACTCTTGGTCGCTGATCATTACAGAGCGCTGCCATATTGATATCACAAGGTGCGCAACCAATAGTTTTAACGATCAAAAATGTTTGCGCGAACAGTTGTTATCTGTTTGAGCTAGTGGAAAACACCCCAGCGTTATGATGGGCGTCACAACTAGTCTAATTCTACCTACATGGTGTATTCAAGGCAATGTTTGGTGTAAGTCAGAGAGTCTTAATTTGACTTAATTATTGAAATAAATGTAACATTTTGTTAATTTGGTGTGGTTTTTGGATTCAAACGGAACAGTCAAAGGCAGTGGACACTATAAAATCTTTCTTGACTACGAGTAATGGGGAGAGGTTGATAGTATAAAACTTTGTGAGAAACAGCTCCCTCTGAAATGACGTAGTTTTCGAGAAAGAAGTAATTTTCCGCGAATTTGATTTTGAGACCTCAGATTTAGAATTTGAGGTCTCGAAATCAAGCATCTGAAAGCACACAATTTCGTGTGACCATGGTGAGACAAGGGTGTTTTTTCTTTCATTAATATCTCGCAACTTTGACGACCGATTGAGCTCAAATTTTCACAGGTTTGTTTTATGCATAATGTTGAGATACACCAACTGTGCAGGCTAGTCTTTGACAATTACCAATAGTGTCCAGTGTCTTTAAAGAGATATTTTTCTAATCTTGTTTGTTAAAATGATGTAAAAGCTGAAATCATATTGTGTTTTTTTCTTCCGAGTTGCCCGGAACTTGCCTCTAAATTGCCATCTCTCTGAGACATGACCCAAACAAATAAAAATGAATTTATTTCTTTTAAAGTGATGCCCCGTTTTGACGGAGACTTTATCTTTTCTGCGCTTAGTGTGTTTGTGTGATAAGTAGCTTAGGGAGCCTCAGGGAATCCTCCATCAGGTGTTTGGCGTCATGATTAATCCGGTGGATTAATCGTGGATGATCTGGTGGATTAATCTCTGATGATCATGTCATCTTAATAGGAACAGGTGAAACCAGTGGAGGGGGAAACAGACTTGAGCGCTTTTCACACGACAACACTTTAACATGGGTCCCTTGCTTTATTTTAGCACGGTTGTTAAATTTATCAATTTTTTTGACTAAGATTTTACAAGAGACCTTGGACAGTATGCAAATTGTTGTTTGAGGGAAATTTTGTAAAATTGTATAACCATGCTCAAGTTTAGCAAGGGACCCTTGATAAAGGGCTCTCATGTGAAAGGGACTTTGGTTGAGACTTTTCTTGAAAGGTGAAAGTGTGCAGCTACAAAAAGCTTATTATAGCTTCACGGTAGGTTTAATTTGTACATGTTTGTGACACAAATACAATGTTGGAGGTATGAAATGTGGTTTAATCCTTTTCGAGACCATAGCGGCCACAAGCGGCTTGTACCGAAATGCCCCTAGCGGCCACTAATGGCCGATGGCCGCAAGGTTTGACCTACTTCCTTTATACCATAAAGAGGTCAAAGTAAAGGTCATGTCCAGATATGACACTTTCAAAATAATATTACTATTAGTGATCAAATTTCTAAACACAAAAACTAAATTGGATTGTCTTTTTTTCCCTTCTTTTCAGGGGTTTTGGCAAGCAAGGTTTCCAGTGTAGCAGTAAGTTTCGTTTTGTTTTTTGTTTTAAGTATAGTTTTAAAAATGTGAGTTTACTAAAAAAAATTAATCCCACCTTTTTGGAGAGATAGTTGTTTCTACATTCTTTTATTGATTTCTAATCAACTTGAGACAAATTAGTCAAGATAATTTCACAGGATGCCTATAACACATTTTTTTCCCGGGGTTTTTGCCGAAATATGACTTTGCCTTTAAATGTACAGTCTTGCCAAAGTGAGGCTTGAAGGTGAAAAATAAAACATGAAACATGACAAGATTACTACACTAAAATAACCCATGGCTCTCTGTCTTCCAGCATGGCTCTTGAAGCCGATGGAAACAGCCGCAGCCGCATTTTTACAATCCAGACAGGCTTAAATAATAATGTGCCATCTTTGTTTGGTATCCTGTGTAGCAGAATTTTCATTCGAGTGGCCTTGATTTGAAAGCAGTGGACACTATTGGTAACTACTCAAAATAATTATTAGCATAAAACCTTACCTCGTAACGAGTAATGGGGAGAGGTTGATAGTATAAAACATTAGGAGAAACGGCTCCCTCTGAAGTGACATAGTTTTCAAGAAAGAAGTAATTTTCCACAAATTTGATTTCGAGACCTCAGATTTAGAATTTGAGGTCCCGAAATCAAGTTTCTGAAAGCACACAACGTTGTGTGACAAGGTGTTTTTTCTTTCATTATTATCTTGCAACTTCGATGACCAATGGAGCTCAAATTTTCACAGTTTTTATTTGTATGCATATGTTTAGATACACCGAGTGAGAAGACTGGTCTATAACAATTACCAATAGTGTCCAGGTCTTTGATATCAATGGCCAGCCTACACCTGGTTGCTTCAATGTGGAAGGGAAAAAAACCCAATTAATACATCTATCTTGCCATTCTCAGTTTCACTAAACACATTATTAATATAATTATATATTTGGCCTATTTTTGTACAATACAAAAATGGAATATGACTTCTGGTTTAGAGAACACAAAGGGGCAAATGTTTGGATTGTTAAAATAGAGCAGAGTGTAGAGCAGGTGTATGAAGGTAGAATGGGAAGTTTAGAATACAGAAATTAGAAAAGGGGGGTGGGGCGGGGCAGCAGGTCCCAATTTCATAAAGCCTGTAAGCACAAAAATTTGCTTAGCATGAAATTTCTTCCTTAATAAAAACAGGATTACCAACCAAGTTTCCACGTAATTATTAGGATAAGCAAACATATGCAATATGCAACAAGTTAAAATTTGGTTGGTAATCTTTTTTTTTTTTTCATTTTCATGCTAAGCAAATTTTTGTGCTTACAGGCTTTATGAAATTGGGCCCTGAGGGGAAGGTTCATGTGAGAAAAAGATAAACCATTTGAAGTTGAGTAGGATTTGAAACTTTGCATGGTGGAATACGATATATATATAGAAAGGTTTTGAGGTAACACCATGTAATGATAATCTTAGTTGGGGTGGTTCTGCTCGTCTTCTGAAGAAGCGGGCCAGGATTTACAAAAGTGTACTCGATCATGGTGACCAGAATTAATAACAAGCCATTTTTAGATATGGCAGACACATGACACCATAAGGTTTGGGTAAATTTGTCTGTATGCACCCAATATTGTCCACCATACCTCAAAAAGGCTTTTATTAAGAGAGATGCAAAGTGGAGGGACCAGTTTTCTTTGACCACATCGTTGCTGTAAACACCATTTTCAAAAGTTTCACTACTCGATGTGCAATCTATAGTCAAGTCTGGCATCCTGAGGGTGCACGTATGCATTCCCCCCCCCTTCCCCGAAAAAAAAAATGGTTTCTAGTTTAGTTGTTGCAGTTATCTTTATTAAATAGCTCTTGACTTTGGTATGAAATCCTATTAAACAGTAAATATATGTAGCCTTGAAACCTATTTTATGATAGAACTGTACAGTATGCAACAAGCCAGTCGCCTTGGCATTGATGACACTGCACACAGGAGATAATGTGAATTGCTTTTCATGAACACTACATGTATGTATGGTATACAATGTAGTTGGTTTAATCCGTGCAGGCCAGCCCATGCATTGCTTACAAATATGTTGGCATAGAAACTATCAGGTTGGACAGATGTGTTGTCATGTAAACGGGGGCCCGTCTCCTTCATACACAACACAGAGCATGCATCAATTGCATATTTACTGGTCATCTTATCTGGCGTGTGCCCACATTGCGTATTGTAATCATGAATGCATAATCTGGTTTACTGCCAATACGTTGTGTGCCCCGTGCTGAGATTGTACATGTCAACCGTATGGTGTGTAGTTGGCCGTTTCGCCCCCAAACGAATGACCAATTATAGTGACAGATAAAATGTATGTTTTTTTAAACATGTTCCAAAGCAAAAATCAGGTTACTGGGCTTACAATTATGCGGTGGTGCTAATTTCATTTTTACTATTTAAATATATTATAAATAACCTGTGTGAATTGATGGTTAGAAAACGTGCTGGTATATGTAGAAGACGATATTATGTTAATTAAATACAGGGAACTATACTCTCATTGTGCATACTATATAAAATGCTTAAAAACTCTCAATGTTCTTGGGGTATTTTCTTGTTTTAATTTCACTTTTTGTGCCAGTCACTATTTTATGATCAATTTACATATATATACACATGGTGGACTACCGAGTTACATGTACATCCATGATAGTGTGGGTATTTTTAGGCAGAAACTGTATTATCTATTTTTTTAGACAAATAAACCATTTTTTCCTTTTTTTTCTCCCCCCTCTTGATTGGAGTTATACAACTCTGTTTATTTCACACTCAAAAATATCTCATCATTCACACAAAAAACACTCCCAAAACTTATTTACAAATTAAAGGAACGAAAGTAATTAATAAATACAAAGTTTAGGTTGCCTAGAGATTACAACATATACAATTATTTATTTATATACATATATATATATTATATATATTTTTTTTTTTGGGGGGGGGGGCCTTAAAAAAATATGTAGATACTGGAGAGAAGGGGTTTATCCGGAAACAAACACACATGTATGCATTCTACAAATGCCACCAGTGGCTGGAAAATAAATAAATAGCATAGAGCAATAGAAAAAAAAGGTGACAAATAATTTTGAATATATACTGATTTAATACAAGTTGTTTATTACTCAGCTCCGTAATCAAGTATTTTATTGATATCCAGTCTGACATTTTGTAAGCACCCCTCTTAATGTAGGTTTTTATCTCTCCTAATGGACAATATATAGTGCAATCCTCTGCCCAACACACAGTACGCCAGTGAGAAACAGTTAATTTGAGCATTGCGTAGTCAAGTCTTATTTTTATCAGACTGTAAAGGAGGATTGGCGGGGGGGTAGTTAGATCGGGTCTGTGACATCTTGACATCTTAGACAGAATGGCGGCACACATGAAAAAGGTTGCACCCACGTAGTTTACAAGTCACTGAACACTGCATGTTGCCCTGGATGTCAGTCAATTCCAAAGCCATGCTTGGATTATATCAGTTGAGAAAACTTCTTGTCATGTCAAAATTAAAGGTAGAATTTGTTGAGTTTTGTTTTTACGTTAAACTTACTGCTTAGTTGTTTAGGGTAAGCAGTTGTGTTCATTTTGGAAAAGGGAAAACTGCTTTAATTTTTTTTTATTTTAACAGATTATCAGCTCAATCTCTTTTTTTGAATCTCTGATGGATTCCATCAAAACTATCTTTATGCAGCTTTAAAAGTTATGCTCGAATTTGGGAGAAAATTCTACAATATTGTAATTTAGCATGTAGTTCACAATTTTGACTGGACCAACATTTTGTACAAAATATGCAAACTGTTTTCTTTTGAATCTACACTAGATTGATTTCATTTGTCATATGGGCAAGTATATTTCAATACTCAACCGACTTTAAGGTTATTTATTACACTAAATAAAACATTTGAGCATAATTTAGTTTTTGACAAAATGCTCAATGAAAGACTCAAGACCGCCGCACTTGGCCTGTTGTGGGTTTACTGGCCTGACGCTAAAATCACTGGCCTCAGGGCTGCAGTCAAGTGTAACTTCGAGCCCTGAAAGATGGTTCTATGCATGACTGGAAACACAGTAGGTGTGTATTACTGACAGTAAATATCCTTTCCAATTTTAGAAGCAGTAGATTGAATTTTTTTTTAGTGAGATTGCAATAAATGTCACATATGAATGACTCTTATGTACACAATTACGTAAGTAAAAGTGAGAAGCCTTGAAAGAGCCAATTTTAGAAAAAGAGTATGTTTAAGATACTGGTACTACAACGTCTCTGGATATTTTCAAAACATTGCTAAAAAAGAAAAACTGTTAAAAATTTCTTATGATTGACTTTCTGGGTTTTTTTTACCATTTATTTTTGCCAACATGTTTATATAAGTAACTTTTTTATTCAACATACTCTTATTTCTTTCTAAGCTGCGTAGTTTGTATCTGTCAATCTATCTATCTATCTATCTATCTATCTATCTATCTATCTATCTATCTATCTATCTATCTATCTATCTATCTATCTATCTATCTATCTATCTATCTATCTATCTATCTATCTATCTATCTATCTAATGAATTTGGTTAATCAACGCTGCTCCTGCTCGTCGATTGAGACTGAGAGTTGTCCTGGTCTGACATTTTCCCAATAACAACGATGGCAGGGTCCTACCTCACTTGTTCCGCTTCAGGGCTGTAATTCCACTGCCCCAAACACTGTCTGTCGAGTTTGCAAATCAGCCACATCGTTGCCCGGAAGGCTTGTCTTTACGAAACCTTGGTGTAGCGTTTGCATTTGGTATTGTTCCTTAAAGGGTAATTTATGCTCTATTATGCTAGCCCCCCTTGTCCTCAGGTTTTTGTTGAGGACCTTAACACCGCTGTTGAACAATTATGTTACGTCCGAGAGGCAAAGAGTCATCTACATCTGTTAAAATATTCAACAATATGTACTTTGTGCAGTTGTGTGTAGGTGTTAGCCTCATTAGGAACCTGCATATCCGGTGCCCTCAGCAAATGGCTATTTAAAAAGGTCATTTAATTATATTTTCTACTTCGTTCTTTATTAAGATTGCTAGTCCGCTACACACCTGACATGTATATATGCAAGACACCAAATGTTCATCTTCTGATTTAAAGATGTTGGCCATCCTCTAGATGAACCAACTGCATCAGGTTTCTTAAGTTTCTAGACACCCCCCCCCCCCCCCATTGCCCACTTTTTGGGGTTCTGGAATACTGATGTTGAACATGTTCCTTCTACCATGGTTAGGAATGATAAGTACAAAGTTCGGCTATGCCGTTCATCTTGTGAGATGGTCAGACAGTAGGAGGGTTAACTATAGACTGTAATGTACGTATATGTAAAGGCATTCACCCTGTGATATCGTAGTGCAGGCTGGCATAGTTTAAGTGTCTCTCATTCAAAAACGCAGTGTATGATATAAATGGTCTGACAGTAGGAGGGTTGACTGTGTACTGTAGATGCATTTTTGATATCACACTACAGGCTAGTTTATAAGTCTACTGTCATTCAAACCCAAAGTAGATGATATTGAATGGTCAGACAGTTGTAGCTGTAGCTCTAGCCATTGCTGTATTCCTATAGCTTGCCATAGTCATAATGGTAGCACTAGCCACAGTCGAAGCCTTCATAGTGCTCAGTAGTAAACTGTGACCAAGAATGAGATGAACGTTTCTAGCTAACATTTCATGTGCGATGAGTGCATGATACATGTACCTTCACAGGGATGCAAAATAGATGGTCTGAAGCCCCCCCCCCCCTCGGCTGTTTGAGGTTCTCAGAAAGACCGTCTTGGAAGGAGCATAAATTATTGATCGAGATTGGTTCATTTGGAGTGTATTTTGGGGTATGGAGGTATATGAAGAAAATAGAATTAGCTGTTGCAAACTGCTTACCAACCAAAGGGACCTGTAGTATAAATGCAAAAAAAAAGGTAATGGCCTGACGTTCGGACACTTATAGAGTCTTTCTCGAGAGCTTAAAAGAAAAGAGGTTTTAATGAGAGCGCAAAAGGCATATTCCACGCATGGTAATTTTTCACAGTCTGAATATTTACACCAACCAATCAAGTAACTGTCTTTTTAAAAATGTACACAGGAACCTTTCCGGTCGAAGTGATAATTCTAGTCCGTGTTAAGTAATTTAGGCACCCTAAATATGTAGGTTTTATTTCCACACACTTTTTAAGGGGAACTTGACATTCATCTAAAGGTAGGGTCATTGTTTTCGGCAACATAATGCCAATTTATGGGCAAAATTCTACAGAAAAGTACAATAAAAGTCACAAGGAAAAGTTTCTGCTGAATACAGTCTCTACTTGCTGAGAAAACGGGAAAAAAACCTGTCATGGTATTTTAATAATCCACGTTGAGGGAGTATCAACTAGGCCCAGGAAGCGACTAGTGAAATTTACTACTCGACTAGTCACACCTTACTCCTAATCATTAGCTGTGCCGTGTCTCAGATCAATGAAGAGTGGACAATCTGTGCTGGGCGGCACGATGTCTTTTGCTCAGAGTACTGGGCAAAAATTGTGGGTCCTGGGCAGGCCCGCCCAGCACCGCCCACCTTGGCTATAACACTTGTTGTATCAAAAAAATTCTTATGTCACAGGTTTTTAAGGACTAATTTTGTTGCATCTGTTTTGTTTTTGGTTTAACTGTGCCTTGAACACCTAGAAGGGTGGATATGTGCACATCACAAGTTTTTATTATTATTTTATTATTATTAACACTGTAGACAGCACTCAGCCTGGACTCCCTGAGTCAACATGTTGGATGAAGCCTGTTGTATCATTGCTGTGTATAATCTCAGGCATTATGACAACACTGGCTGGATATTGGCGAGAGGCTTCGTAAATTACCACACAAGAGGATCAATGATCACAGGCAGCGTGTATCAGTAACAATAACATTGTTTCTGAAATAGAAACTTTGATTGGCTATAATTTTCCCGCTTCTTTGTGGATCCTTCCCTAATCTTTTTCCCTTCTCTTTATCTATAAATGGATTATGTATTTGTTTGTACTTGTTTTATGCCTCTGAAGAAGGTCCGGTTTGGATCGAAAGCTAAGGCCATCTACCCTACTCAATATAGTTATAATAATAATAGTAATAATCTGGCTATGCGGAAATGATAACTGGAAACTGAGATGGGGGATGGAGATGTAGACAGTATGGCGTGTCATGGCCAAGCGGTTAAGAGCACCAGATTCAAGCTCTGGTGGTTGATCAGCAGAGTGTGGGTTCAAATCCTGGTCGTGACACTTGCTACATAAAATTTGGGAGGTAGTGCTTTCTGCTCTATCGGCCAGGCTTCAGATTGATCATACCCAAGCCTACATCCGTATGGACTGTAAAAGGGGTAACTGTTTCAGCCCTAGGAGTAGGTGGCAACGTCCTCTGGCAAAAAAAGATAATTGTGGCCCACACCTTGTAGTGGCCTTCAGGCCTTGTGTGTCTGGCAACTGCATAAAAATAAAAGCAAATAAAAAGTGTACTAATAACCGCACGCTGCTGAGGACACTTCTGTGTGTGTTATAGACAACAAATCCATATGTTGCAGTTGAAGTAGTCCTAAAAGGAGTTTGGGTGTCCTTCAAATAACTGTGCAGAATTATCATAGACCTATCTGCATGCCCATACTTTAGTAGTTGATATAGACCTGATGCACATGATGTCATATCAGTAAAGCGCCCTCACCTAGAGGTCGTTCATTGGCCAAACCTGTGCGCTGCGTGTACAAATCTGTGCGTTTTTATTGTTTAGTAATCGTTTTACCTCTAAGTAGGTGGTTGGATGACGTCAATGCATATACGGTCTATTAGTAGTTGGATGTTGTGATTTTGGGTGGGTGGGGGGAGGTTGTCAGCGCTGACAGTGAACGGATTTTTTGTATTAAATTTGAGATCTTCTTTGGATGTAGCAACAGCGAGTGAAGCATCGTCTGAAGCTTCATCACTTTAAAGGCACCGGACACTATTGGTTAATACTCAAAATTGTTTTTAGCATAAAAACTTACTCGGTAACAAGCAATGGGGAGCTGTTGATAGTATGAAACATTTTGAGAAACGGCTCCCTCTGAAGTAGCGTAGTTTTTGAGAAAAAGGTAAATTCTCACTCTACCTTCCACACAAGTACCATAATTCTTTTCGGAATTGGGAAGTCTCCTCAATTCCGTAATTTGTATCACTCAAATTTATAAAAGACTTCAGGCCTCAGAAGCCTTTTACAATGTATCTAAAAAAAGCACACACATTTTGTGCAACAAGAGTGTTTTTTCTTTCATTATTCTCTTGCAACTTTGATGACCAATTGAGTCCAAGTTTTCACAGGTTTTCTTTTTTTAAATGCATATATATTGGGATACACCAAGTGAGAATACTAGTCTCTGACAATTACCAAATCTGTCCAGTGCCTTTAACTTTGCATCTCCGACAGTGCCCTACTCTCTCTCCCTCTCTCTCTCTCTGGCTGTCAGCAGAGGGAAGAAGTCTGCCTTGTTAAAAAGAACGACTTCCTTCAAATCTGATTAATTGCACTTGCGTTTCTGAAGTGAACCGATGCAAGGTGTCATGCCACCTTTTTAGAGATGCAACTCATGCAGAATGGACCTTGGCAAAGAAAACAACACATTTGAAAGACGTGACTTGCTTTTAGTGACTGAGCCTATAGTACATCTTTCTCTATGGGGCGTATACATTGAGGGATGGGTTTGAGAACAGTCTTTAAGTTACTTTCTTTGTAAATGTATTTTACCTAAACTAGGTTGACCTTCAACCAGCCCTCCCTTGACCAACTGAGCTATGTAGCCCTGTGTTGACAGTTTCCTTATTTTGTCAATGGATTTGTTCAGGTGCTAGTCAGATGCCATTCAACCTGTAAACTGTTGTACAGCCAGGGATCACACCCAAGTTTATGATACGACTAGACTTTTATGTCCAATCCACAGGACCAAGCAATGATGGTTAAGTTCCTAAACTGGGAATGTATGACAATGGAGGATTTAAGATAACAGGATTCCCGGTTGGGTGAGGGTTCCTGGTTGGGTGAGGGTCCCCATGTACAAAAGCAATGAGAGCTGTTGCCAAAAAGTACAAACACAAGCAGACAATAGGAGGTACCAAATTGTAGTTGAATGCCCAGTTGTGAATACCAACTTGTATAGTGTTTGTGTGAGACATTCATTTTGAAAAGCTAACTGACCAATTTAAGGCTTATCTATTCTCTTCTGAACAGGGACTTTTTGAATTCAGGCTTAAGTCACCCAAAATTACAGCTCTCAAACTCTTTAATGGTGACCCATTATACCACAAACCGTCCGTGTTAAAGGGACACGTTGCCTTGGATCGGGCGAGTTAGTCTATGAAAAGTGTTTGAAACCTTTTGTTAATATGAAATGCACGGTTGGAAAGATGTTTTAAAAGTAGAGTATAATAATCCACACAAAAACGCCTCGAAGTTGCATGGTTTTCTGTTTATTTTGCGAACTGAGGTCGGCCATTTAGTGGATTCAAAATTTGGACTCCACAAAATGGCGTGCCATGTACGTTCAGGATGTATAGTTCAGGATAAAATTGCATGAAACGTGCAATTTCGAGGCATTTTTGTGTGGATTATTATATTCTACTTTTATTTTAAAACATCTTTCTGACCATTTCATACCAAACGGTTTTCAAAGGCTTTTTCGTAGACTAAGGCAACATGTCCCTTTAAGGGCCATACTCAGTTAAGGAGCACTACCTCCTTTCCAACTCGCCCCCTTCATGAGGCGGCGCGAATTTCACTCAATGAAGTGACTCAATTAAGAAAAATGGGAAAAGCTAGGCATATGCTGCGGTGAATAATGGCTTTGGAATCACAAAGTTACAGTCAGACTTGCCCGTACATGTTCTGGGATACTGGAAGAAGTAGTTAAAGGGACACGTTATCTTGGATCGGACGAGTTGGCAGTATAAAAAGCATTTTGTAACCGTTTGCGAACAAACACAGTCGGCCATTTATGGGGGTAAAAAATTTGACTCCCATAAATGGCCAACTGTGTTAGTCGACGAGGTAAAAGGAAAACTAAGCAGTTTCGAGGCATTTTTTTGTGGATCATGGTATAAAACATCTTTCCAACCATGCATTTTAAAGCAAACGGTTACAAACGCTTTTCAAAGACCAACTCGACTGGTCCCAGGCAATGTGTTCCTTTAATCAAAGTATGTGTATCCATTGCGTGCCTGTAACTATCCCAGAGTGAAAACTGAGTGCAATACCCAACAGATGTGGACATAGACAGGTATAGATGAGGATTAAAGGTATCAAGGATGAACAATATTGGTGACAGTGTCACTTGGTGTACTTGTGATCAGGAAATAGTGACAAAACAGATACTGGTGGATTTTTAGGGGATAGGGTTAGGATGCTAGTTTTCATTCTGAGACCTCACTGGGTTTATTTTATTTAGAGCCAACTCTCCCACAAAAAGAGATTTACACATTTTTCTACCTGCAAGTTTGCTATTTCATTTCTCACTTAAATATTTGAATTGAAGCATCTGAAAGCACAAAACTTGTGCGACAAGGGTGTTTTTTCTTATATTATTCTCTCGCAACTTCGAGGGCCAATTGAGTTCAAATTTTCACAGGTTTGTTATTTTATGCATATGTTGAGAAACCCACCAAAAAAGAAAACTCAGGTCTTTGACAATTACCAAAGGTGTCCAGTGGCTTTAAGCAAAAATACTGCTAAAAAATTTGATGCTTAGCAGAATTGAGCAGGATACCAGTCGCAAATTAAACTTTTGGCATTGTGTTTTGGCTGGTAACCCTGTTCTGGTAATCATAATTGTGTTGCGCTTAGCTACTTTCTGTGCTTTAATGTAGCTCCATGAAATTGGGCCCTGGTGTCTAATTGTACTACGGTGCATTACATTTCCTGCAATAACAATGGATGTTATTTTTAGCACCCCTATCAAATTAGAATTTCTTTGGATTGCTGGCATAATTTCGTGAATATAACAGTGTGGATCTCCTGCTAAAGTTTGTGTTTTATTTTGTTCATTTCATTATTTTTTTTATAAGTTACTTCTCTTATATGGCCCTACTTAAAGGGACGGTACACTGTTGGTAATTGTCAAAGACCAGTGTTCTCACTTAATGTATCTCAACATAGACATAACAAAACAAATTGTAATTCTTAATGTTTTTTTGTAATTTTTAAACATTTCTATTTTTATGAATCTCTGTATTTTAAACTCAATTCAGCTTGTAGCTGCGATGTTTGAATGTGTTTTAATAAACCAATAATAATAATAAAATAACAAACATGTGAAAATTGACACCACCTGTAACTACAAGCGTACCATGACTATCCATTCCAAATTATGAAGTTTTGTAATTTCGTAAATAATGTTCTGTTAATTTTCCTTTTTGTTATCAACTCTCAATATGTATTTATGGCTGCATAGCAAACAATTTTTTCAAAACAGTTTAATTACAAACAATCATTGTTTTGTGTTATTTTTGCTGTATGCACTATACCTTTCACCGTACCTTCATTTCAATAATCAATATTGTCATTGTTATAAACTAAAACCTATTAATTTACATTATAAAGGGTCCAGGCTCTGTATAAGCCTGGGCTTTTTCCTGGTGCCCTCCTCTTATCACTCGTTGTTCTTATTTCTTGTATGTTTCATGTTTATTTATATTGATATCTAAAACAAAAAGTCGCATCCCCTTAAGGTGATCCCCTAGCTGCCGCTTCCCAGGTTGTATCGTAATTTGGGTGTGATCCCTGGCTACACGGCAGTTAACGGTTGTATGGCTTCTGACTGGCACCCTCGAACAAAGATATTGACAAAATAGGGACACCGCCAATATAGGGCTAGATAGCTCAGTTGGTAGAGCGCCGGCACGTTAATCCGGAGGTCGTTGGTTCGAATCCCACTCTAGTCAATTCTTTGTTCAACCCCCAAAATCATGTTTATTTATTGTGATATTTGGAAAATAAAAAACAAACAAACAAACAAAATTTGAACTCAATTGGTCATGGGAGTTGGGAGAAAATGATGAAAGAAAAACACCCTTGTTGGACAAATTTGTGTGCTTTCAGATAGGAATAAAAGACTTCTAGCTAGAAGTCTTTTATTATTTTAGTGAGAAAACACCTCTTTCTCAAAGACTACGTTATTTAGAGGGAGTCCTTTTCCACAATGTTTTATTCTATCATCAGCTCTCCAATGCTAGTTACCAAGTCAGTTTTGAAGTTAATATTTGTTTTGAGTAACTACCAAACGTGTACCTTCCCTTTAAGGGCTTTCCCTAAACTCAAGTTTGCATATCAGGCCAGTACATGTAGGTCAGCCCTAGTACTTGATCAAATATTCCTACTTTTTTCTACAAGGAACAAATATCATGGTTGTAAATCACTAGCTCCCTCGGGCATTTTGCTCCCAATAAACAAGGCTAACAACTACCAATTAGATTGAAGAAAACTTAAGAGAAATAAAATCTCACATAAGCCAAAAATAAACTCACATACATTTATTTGTGACCATTTTGATTGTGCGCATGGATGAATACAACCTTTGGTGAGGCATGGATTGGAAAACTTCATGGTTGAATTATTTTGAAACCACGGCTCTAGATGCAATGGCATTGATCAATGTTAATAAAACAATATATAAATTTAGTTACTTCTGCTAGGATTGGAATGTCACTTCTGGATTTAAATTGTAAATATTAATTACAAGTCTCCCGACATGACTATAGAGCAGGCTAGTCAAAATTATGAGACCAAATTATAACTGACTCCATGGCGTGACGTTAATAATGAGAAGTCCCCTCAATCCACAGGGTGAAAGTAGTAGTCCTGACTGATTTTCCTACCACAAGCAGGACAGTTCTTTTTAGAACTTCTTTGTTTCGATTTGTTGAGACCAAATTATAACTGACTCCATGGCGTGACGTTAATAATGAGAAGTCCCCTCAATCCACAGGGTGAAAGTAGTAGTCCTGACTGATTTTCCTACCACAAGCAGGACAGTTCTTTTTAGAACTTCTTTGTTTCGATTTCTTTTCCTCTCCAGCGCCTCGGATTAGTTTTCTAGAAAGATGGCGCTATATAAATGCTTGTTATTATTATTATTATTATTATTAACTACGTATAGTTTCCCAAATTCCAGAATCTACTCCGCGACAGTTTGGGGGTGAAACCATGTGTAGTGTATGTATTACTTGCTGGGAAGATTATGTTCTTTTGAGAACTTGTCTGGCAATTCTACTGTACATTGATAACTCACCATGCAATGCCTCAAAAATCACAATCTTTTTTTCATTGTGATATTAAGAATTTAAGAACTGAAAGCTAGCTAGTAAGCCAACTGGGCTCAAAATTTCAATCAAAATCAGACCATATTAGGATTATAGGCTTCATGAGTAATTTCTGCTGGCATTGATTTGCCAATGCAATAAATGCTAAAGAATGCAAGGCCTACAAAAGCAATCAGTTAACCCAGTATCATTGCAAATGGACATGAATACCAAATGAAAAATAGTCTTTAGTCCGGTTCATACTTGCTGTGAATGCGAATGCGGTACAAATGGTTGACGTCACATATTCGCAGCGCATAACTCACGTCGGTTAACTTGTGCTCAATTCCTGCAAAATATTCGCTGCAAAATCACCCATGTGTCGTTAAAATTTTGTATAGATCCGCATTTGCAGGAAGTATTTACCAGGCTTAAGCTGTTGCAAACTGCTTAGTGCCCCCAAAACAGTATACATTTAGTAGCCTGATTTTTTCAAACCCTAGCAGAGTATCTCTGGAAGGCTAAAATGACAACACTGCGAACATAAACAGGTATTAGTGTAACAAACGCCATCATGTGGAAATAGATTGATAGGCAAAATAGCACAGTGGTCTTTGACAATACTAGGCCCAATTTCAAGTCTCTGCTTACCGCCGAATTCTGCGCTTACGATCACGATTCCCCGCTTACTTGCTAGCGTCGAATACCTGCACTAGCCTTGTAGAAAGCGTAGAATGCCTAGTAACGTGGAGTACGCATGCGCAGACGCCAAAATTCGCCTCTAACCCGTGAAATAGGCTTGCCGTAAGCACAGAATTCCCTGCTTCCGTAGAGCGCCGATTCTGTGCTTACGGTAAGCAGAGCCATGAAATTGGGCCCTGGGGCCAATTTCATAGAGCTGCTTAAGCAAAAAATTTGCTTAAGCACGAAAATAGCTCGCTTATTTTACACATGTTACTGGCCAAAATTTCATGCCATATACATTGCTTATGACTAGTATTAAGCTGTTGTTTACTTAGCATTACAATTGAGTGGAGTCTTGGCTGGTAATCTGATTTCACTAAGCAATGAAATTTTTGCTTAAGCACAAATTTTTGCTTAAGCAGCTCTATGAAATTGGGCCCTGGTCTTTGACAATCCAAGTGTGTCCAATGCCTTCAAGTATTAAACACCAACAAGTATTAAACATATGGACAGTGCATACATGCGAAAGACCACTTTCACATGCTATTCATGGTTGCCTGTACAACGGTGTGTTGTGCTGAGCCAAGCGTGTGAGTACATTGCCTCAATTTGCTTGGCTGACATTTTTTATTTTGGTCAATTCAAAAATTTTTATTCAAGGTGTTGAAGCGTAAGAGTTTAGCATGCAGCTTTATTATTGTTGTGGTGTGCATGAAAGGTATATGTGGGTTAATACTATCGATAAGGACCCAGAATGCATTGCATGAATGCTTCGATGACATCTCGGTTCATGTGAGGCCTTCCTTTTGTTTATCCATCAGATAATTTGTGTTGAGGAACTAAGCTTTTAAAATCAATCCTCTATTTTTTTTTTATTATTTTTTTTTAATTATTTTTTTGATTTTATTTTTCAAGGAACCAAGCTGTTAAAAAACAATCAGTTATTTTATTTGTTTATTTATTTTAACGCGAAATAGGCCCAACCTTCCTGCAGGACACACAGAAACTATAGGGAGCCGCTTCTCGCAATGTTTTATACTATCAACAGCTCTCCATTCAATTAAATAATACGTTTATTCCATACTCTTGTTGGAGAAAAAGAACAATTGTGAGAATTAAATAACAAATAGAAATGTAACAAAATCAAAAGCGCATAAAATTGAAAAAAAAATCTAATTTTAAAGCAAATAATAAACAGATAACTAGGAATTAACTATGTACAAGAGAGGAGCGAGAGCATGAGGCTGTTAGAGTAAGCTGAGGCTTGTAGACAGACAGACAAACAAACAAACAAACAAACAAACAAACAAACAAACAAACAAACAAACAAACAAACAAACAAACAAACAAACAAACAAACAAACAAACGGGGAAGAAGAATCAAGGACAAGACAAAGAAACAATGACATTACAAAATGCTGACGACAAAATACAGAGAACATAAAACCAGGCTAACTAAAGACGACAAAAGTAAATAGATAAGTAGAGAAAAAGCTATGTTACATAGTGAGAGAGAAGGTAATTATCAAAGACCAGTCTTCTCACTTGGTGTAGGCCCTATCTCATTATATGCATAAAATAACAAACCTGTGAAAATTTGAGCTCAATCAGTCGTCGAAGTTGTGAGATAACAATGAAAGAAAAAACACCCTTGTCACACGAAGTTGTGTGCATTCAAATGCTTGATCTCGAGACCTCAAGTTCTAAATCTATATCACAGAAACAGCAAATGGTAGTCGAGCCTGTGTAAATTGTTCTCCCATTCCTAGTGAAATGAGATTGGAAATATGAGAACGGGGTACTCTTCCCAATGGTATACAGTTTGTTGGGATGTTTTTATCTGCAAGGCAGTAAATCATTAATGTTTATTGTAATGCAGTCACCAACGCTACATGGGCTTTTAACGATCTCAGAAAAAAATCCTTGCCATTTGTATTAAAAAAATGTGTCCCGTGGCCGTTAAAAAAAAGAGGGGAAAAAAGGCCTTCCTCCTTTCTTTTTTTAAAAAGGGAGGACGCTTAACATTTTTTAAAATTTGGCCTTTGAGATAGGGCCTACACCAAGTGAGAAGAACAATGTTTATGTATTTTTACCAGTCAGATAGATATGGGTTTAAAGGCAGTGGACACTCTTGGTAATTACTCAAAATAATTATTAGCATAAAACATTTATTGGTTACGAATAATGGGGAGAGGTTGATGGTATAAAACACGGTGAGAAACGGCTCCCTCTGGAGTGCCATAGTTTTCGAGAAAGACGTAATTTTCCACGAATTTGATTTCGAGACCTCAGATTTAGAACTTGAGGTCTCGAAATCAACCATATGAACGCACACAACTTCATGTGACAAGGGTGGGTTTTTTCTTTCATTATTATCTCACAAGTTCGATGACCGATTGAGCTCAAATTTTCACAGGTTGTTATTTTATGCATATGTTGAGATTCACCAACTGTGAAGGCTAGTCTTTGACAATTACCAATAGTGTCCACTGCCTTTAAGATCTGCCATGTGTTCATGTACACATATACTGAGTTACAGGTTTGCATGATATCTACGCCTGGGTTTATTAGGCCGTGTCCAAATTACGGCTATAGCTACGGCTATGGCTTATCCCAGCATCATCATGTAGTAAAGTATAGGATGTCCTTAGCAACACACCTAGCAACAATCATTTTGATACCTGTAGCCACTTGTTCAGCAGTTATTTTCTTATAACTATGCGAATATAGACTGTGCAAGTCTCGCGCGCCCCGGAGCGAGAAAACACGACAACTGAAGAACTTTATTTTTTTATGAATCAAATCTTTGCTTTAATTTATTCTTAATGCCGAATCTTAACAACAAAAATGCCCTATAGAGCTTGTTTAAATTAGTTTTAGCTTTTGAAACAAATACACAATTATCGGCTAAAGTCTATGTATGGACAAAAGTAAAACTCTGGGACAAGGATGTTTGTTTGATCTTAAATTTTTTGAAATCCCTTTTGTAAATCTACGCCCGAATGTAAAACTACTCAAAGCTGGTTTATACGCGGACGCACGATGGTCGCAAGGGCGTTAGATGAACGCGTGACGCAGTTTAAAGAGGAAGCCGACGCCTAAACGACCAATGAAAAGGCGTTTCACCCTGCGCGACCAAAACAAGCGTCTGCGTAAGTTTCGTGATCGGAGATGGGCACAAATTCTTAGTTTTTTAAAAGTAACCTGACCTGAGGTCAAGTTTAAATATCGGTTTTTCTTTGTTATTTTGTTGACTTTATTTTTACTTTTATATATTTTGTTAATTAGTATTACATTTTTAACAACATATGTCATTTTTATGGTCATAAACTACATTAGACTAAAGTAATGGACGAAACAAAATCTCCCCAACGTAAAACTCCATAAGGTTGGGACCACAATGGTCCCGGAAGTTCAAATCTGCGCGAGACTTGCACAGTCTATTATGACACATAACATAAAATTTCCTGTTTGACCAATGCAGTTCAGGGAACAATTTGTCCAGCAGTTTTGCACAGCAATATTTTTAGACTGAACTTATTTTGTGCACTCTGAATGCTAACATTGACTTAAGTAGCAAATTGGTGAATTTTTTTAAGTAGCATTTGGATGTGTAGCATTTTGCTGTGCTACAAGAAGGAAAGCATTCACTACAGTACCTCGGTTGCCGGGGAAGGCCCCGGAAGGTATTGTAATACAAGGTCAATCCAACGAAGGTTACAATGGTCCATAGAAAATTAATCATTGGAAAAATCCTCTTTTCAGAATGGTTGTTGCATAAACCTTGGATACACTGCATCACTCAATGGGGGGATTTCAGCCCTTACACACAGACAATGAATATAATGTGAATCACCATGCAGTTGAGATAATAGCTTGAGTTAAAGGAGGTTCCTCATGTGGTTTTTATCAACAAAATGCTGATTTATTGTCAAAACAGGGTTTATATTTTTAATTTTGGTTTTTACCCATACACCGATGTGTGTTAGCACTGTATACTCAGTACTTTCCCGAGTCCTGTGAAAAAAAATCACAGGCTTGTTACTCGGGTGAGACTCGAATCCAGGACCCTTGCAATTCTAGAGCAGTGTCCTACCAACTAGACCACCGAGGTTGCCCGGTAGCTGGAGGCAGTTTGAATTCTATGCTCTAGAATTGCAAGGGTCGTGGGTTTGAATCTCACCGAGTAACATGCCGATATTTTTTCACAGGATTCAGGAAAGTACTGAGTATGCAGTGTTAACACACATCGGTGTATGAGTAAAAACCAAAATTAATATTCTTTATCCCCGCTGCAAAATTTAACATCTCTTATAAGTGTTTATATTCTTTCAACTTACATCTGATTTCTGATTTTTTTTTGGGGGGGGGGGCCTTGGAAAGATCAGAATTTTTTTGATAAAATGACTTGAGTCTTCTTAACCTTACACCATGGGTGCATTTTGGCGGTCATACCAAGTACATTTTGGGGTTGAAGTGGCCAATGACTGTAATCTCTCAGATTGTGTTTTCCATTGATGGATTATTCTTCCAGAGCTGCGTGGACATATCGCTCCTTATTTTCAGCGATATTCTCCAAAACGCAAACAACACTTGAAATGGAATTTTCACTTAGGTTTATTGTAGTAGTAAAACAACCAAACGGTTTCAAAAACAAAAGGATATACTTTCCATTTATATTTGTGCAGATATAACAATCTTATATGTTAAATTACACAATAAGCTTGGGCAGTACCACGATATTATCGAATATCACGATACCTATTTGGAAGTGATTTCGATATCGGATCGATTTGGTTTTAATTGAAATATCGATATATCACGATTGCGATATATCGTGATATCGATTAAGTATCGCAATATCACGATGTATTTCCTAGCTGAGACATCTTGCACCCCATAGGTTTGGATTAAAACCAGAAGAATAGGTCATTAGAACACCTCTCTTATGCTATGACTGTCTCTTCTACAATTTTCACTGGGAGTTTGAAGACTGATGATGTCAAATTTTATTAATCGCGATTATATCGAATATCGCGATATATTGTCGGCGATATATCGTGAATAAAATAAATCGATATCGCCCAAGCTTATTACACAATGTGCACATACACGTACACAGGAAGACCATGGTTCATGTACAGAACACAGTGATCAGTATACACCATATACACCATGGAGTAGTACTATCTAGTAGTAGGGCCTACTCCTTGAGCCTGAATATCTGTGTGACGATATTAGATATAATTACAAATGCAGGCCCGAGATTGTCATCTTTTAACGGCCAAGGTCACTTCCATTTTGCCTTTTCATTAAATCTGCAGATCTGTGTCATTGTATTTGAAAGGAGGGATGGTGAATAACCTAACTGATGTAATTCCTAAATTAATAGTAATAGTAATTGTCTCCTGACGATGACTAGAGCAAGCTAGTCGAAACGTTGAGACCAATTCAGAACTGACTCCGCGGCAGTACAGTTAATTACAATCCTATAAGCTAAAGTAGTAGTCCCAGCTTATTTTCTTTACCATCCGCCCTGGTAGTTTATAAGCAGGACAGTTCTTTTCAGAACTGAGAAGTCTCCCGAACCTCCGATTATCTACTCCACGGCAGTAGAATATAGCAAGACAGTTCTCTAAGAACAAACTCTACCTGGCCAGTAGATACACACATGGTGTTACCGCAAACCAAATATACATTGATACCTCACCATGCAATGCCTCAAATCCTATAATAATAATACTGTAGAGCAAGCCTGTGGTGGTTTGAAAACTACAATGCACAGAGCACTCGCAGAGCTGTAGCGCAAAATGAGTTTAAATTTTCAAAGGTTTGTTCTTTGTTGGGTCATGCAAAGTGTGGATACCAGGGTTTGTTTTTCTTACCAATGTAGTCCATGCGCTGTAACATAATAACATTGTGAAACCTAGGTTCAAATTTGTAAAGCTGCTAATAAGCGTACAAACTTGCTAAGCACTGTATAAAAACCCTGCTTAGCAGTATCAGATACCAGCCCAAATACCATGTACCAATCATTGGGATTCGTGACCGGTCGCCTGCTAACATTTTGCTTGGCAGATGAATCTGTTCAGCAATATTTTCCGCGTAACTGCTTAATAAAAATTTGATCTTGATTGTCGATGAAATGAGTACCTGAGAGGTTGTTATTGATAATGTAGGGTACTCGTTTTTCGGAAGGAGCCGTTGTGATTATCAAAATAAAACACGAACCCCTTTACTCTGCTTCCCAGCGTCAGTGAATCAAGTTACAGATCAATCATTCCTCGGCTCACGTCTTCTCCGTCGAGATTTCCTCACAAGCGTGTACTTTGGGCAGTTCAGTTTTGATTTGCGTTTTAAAGGAAGTTACATGATAGTCTGATCAAAGTCGGAAACACAGGTTTTTTTTTTCTTCTTCTTCAACAAATAACAGTGGTCAAAACTTTTTTTAAAGCCATAAAAATTTGAACAAATGTAAAAGAAATTGATTATGCAAAGATCCCCTAAAGGGAATTATGGAGATTCAAAATATTTGTGGTGTCTGCTTATTATGAATGCTGCAACCAGAGATGTGGTCGGTACTACATGTAGCTGTCACCTCGCTAAACATGGATGGGTTTGAAGGTTTTGACGAAGATACCATCAATCAATCAATCGTTAAATTTATAAGGCGCTAATCCAACAGTCGTTGCTCATATAGCGCCGTTCAGTATGCTTTCAAAAAAAGGTGAGATTTAAGCAAAGTTTTGAAATTGGCTAACGAAGTAGATTGCCTGATGTTCTGAGAAAGATGATTCCATATGAAAAGGCACGATCCCTCATGATGCTGCGATAGAAAAGGCACGATACCATCCAACTGTGTTTCCCCTTGACAGTGTTTTCCTGTTTTCTCAACAAGTAGACGACACTGATTCAACTGAAACTTTTATTATGTCTTTCTTGATAATTGTGCCTGTTAATCAGCATTACGTTGACTAAAAACAAACATTTACTCTACCTTTAACAAGAACACCAGCTAATGTTTACATTATTGATTTGTCAGTGTTGCCACATAGAACATGAACTTTTTAGTTCTCACTCAATTTACTGTCCAAAGAGTGGTAACGTGCCTTTTTTGTTTTAATTGTCAAGGTTTGAAGTCGGTCTGTCTGGAACATGATCATGTTTGGTTTGGGTTGCTCAGCAACAGATGCTTCAAGAGTCTTGGCTGTTAGTGTCTTCTTATGATAACATTTACCATGGTAGATTAATTTACAGTTATATGTTTGTAGTCCGAGGCCCTATTTCAGCTTAGAGGGGGGGGGGCATTCAGAATAGTCAATGTTTAAACATTTCAATTTTTTTCCCTCAAAATTGTTGGTGGGTGGTTCAAAAGAAATAACTGAAAATTAATATTTAGTTTTCTTTTAGTATTAAAAAAAACAAAAACATACTCAGCTGGCAAAGAGAGCAATTTCATTACTGATTAAACTACAAGCAGTTTGTTTTTAAGCCAGGAAAAGCCATTGAAAACTATCAATGTTTCTGCAGGCCTGATTTGTACAAAGCCCTATGGAAGAAAACACAAAAGCTTTTAAAAAAAAACATTTTATTGAAGTGACACTGAATTTTAACAATTTCTGATAGGAAGAAAGTGTTTTTTCTTGCCTGCCACAAAGGCACTGGAAATGTACTTGTAAGGTCAACTCTTATTGTAAATATTGGTAACAATTAAGGTCTACATTATAGTGTACCGTGCTTTATCACGCACTGTTGAAGTGAAAGAAACTACAGTACAAATAAATTATTATTGTTCCCCAACTTTGACGGAGTAATCAGTCAATGAAATAAATTGATTAAATTCAACTCCAGTCAATATTACATTTATTTCCACACCAAACAGTACATGTAATTACAAAAAAATTAAAAGCACAATGATTTGTTGAGGTAGGGACTGGTTATTGTTCAGGTGCTGATTTAATAAGCCGAGAGCTGTACTGGCATGCGCTGAAAAATGAAACCAACAATATATAGGAAGAACAAATTAAATTACAAGAAAAAGAAGAGAAAAAAAACCAGATACAAAGGAACTTAGGGACAATTTTTTTTCCAGAGATATGGTCAGGCCTGCAAAATTAATTAGTCAGCCATGTTTTTTTTTTTTTTTTTTTTTTTTTGGGGGGGGGGGGGGAGATTTAAAGATGACAGCGCTATTAGCACTTTCTATGGGCATTTCAAAAGGCACAATTTATTTTTCAACAAGTATCCAAGGCCTTATGTGAATAAGCGGCTTGCGACTTAGGCTTGATTCAAAAGCAGTGAAGCATAGGAAGCTTATAGCAGCCATAGCCACAGCGGCCATTTTGGACACGACCAAAGTTGTCGTCTTTGTAGCATATGAACACGTGTTTCAGCACATGGTAATAGCACTCCACACTTTAGCATCAAAGTTCACTGACGCACCTGCACGTACATGTCCAAAAATTTATGTTTACTTGGGTGTACTGACTATACCACTGCGATCTGGTGCGCAGATGCAGTGATTGCGTGAGAGCTAGTCATGGAATGTTTTTCTAACATGCGAGTGTTTCGAGGAAAAACGGCATCATTAAATTGCGTTGTGCTAAATTGTTCATTGTGGTTAAAAACCTTGTTTGCATTGAGCAAGTATTTAAGCATATGATGCCCATAGCAGCCACAGCCGTAGCCGTAGCCCTAGCTGCAGCCACCGGTTTGGGCAAAGCCTAATGCTGTCATGTGTATGATATAATGGCAAATGGAAGTCGGACAATGCAATGCCCTAATTCCTTAATAAGGGAATAAAAGAGTAGGCGACGAGGTCTTAAAAGGCCATCTAAAACCGGCAGGGTTGTGGTCGTCGTGCAATAAAGGCAAAGCCAAAGACAAGTTCCTATATCCAACGACCATGAACCTACATGGTTTGAAATGGCCGTTTAGGGCTGAGTCACTGCTCATTTATTCCCAGTCATCAAAATCTTTTCATTAAATATATCAAAAAGTTGAGAATAAATCTAACACCTTAGCCTAAGCTCACCTCGTCTCTGAATTAAATTTTTATTCATGTTGAGCCCAAAGTACAGTAGCTCCTCGCACGCTTAAGTTTCAATCATAACTTTCATGTTTCAAACTTGTGCAAGCCAAATATACACACCAGCAACTTCAGTTTGGCCAATTTGGCGCAATCTGCGCAAATATCTGATAGCGCCCTTATTTGATTTAATTTCCTTAGGCCATATTTAAACACTCCTCATAAGTTTTATATATACATGTAACTCCGTTAAAAACGTGGTCACGTGATTTCCTCTCGACCATTCGGAATGGACCGTCTTGGGTATTTATGTAAGCTATGGAGCTCTCAAAGTGCCATCCAACTTGTTGAGATTCTGGCATATTTTACTGCAGGATGATGACATCATAAACATGAGGTGTCGCCATCCCAAGATAATTTATCTTGGGATGGCGACATCTTGAACGTAGGATGTTGTGTTCCAGATAGATTCAATCTCAGGATGACGACATCTTGAACGTATGATGTTGTCTTTCCAAGGTAATTCATCTTGGGTTCTCGACATTTTCAGGATGTTATCATCCCGAGACAATTTATCTCCTGAAGTCGTCATCTTCATTTCATGATGACTGCAATTCAGGCTTGGAATTACCATGCAGTCCATGAAGGCCATGGTCTCTGTTGCCCCTTGTCTTGGCCTTGGTGGTCCTTCAAAAGTTTCCCAGTGACTTAAAGGCAGTGGACACTATTGGTAATTGTCAAAAACTAGCCTTCACATATGCATAAAATAACTAACCTGTGAAAATTTCAACTCAATCGGTCATCAAAGTTGTGAGATAATAATGAAAGAAGAAAACACCCTTGTCACACGAAACTGTGTGCGTTTAGATGGTTGATTTCGAGACCTCAAGTTCTAAATCTGAGGTCTCGAAATCAAATTCGTGGAAAATTACTTCTTTCTCAAAAACTATGGCACTTCAGAGGGAGCCGTTTCTCACAATGTTTTACACCATCAACCTCTCCCCATTACTCGTCACCAAGAAAGGTTTTATGCTAATAATTATTTTGAGCAATTACCAATAGTGTCCACTGCCTTTAAAGATTTTTCAATGGAAGTGCCCTTTGCAAAATGAAAACGGCCTTGCCCTTTCGAAGTTGTTATTCCAGGCCTGAGTCATCCTGAAATATTTCTTTGTTTTATTTTTATTTTGACGTCATCCCGAGATAAAGCATCTCAGGATGTTGTCATCTTACGTTTAATGATGTCATCATCCTGCAGTAAATTATCTCAGGCTCTCATTATGTTTGATGGCACTTTAAAAGTATATATATATATATATATATATTTTTTTTTTTTTAGCATTTGATTGTTTTAATCCTGTATGAATATTATACAATAAAACTAACCTGTGAAAATTTTATTTCAAAAGGCGATGGTGTTTTGAGGATTTTGCCGAATATCTTGATCGGTTATGGCCCTGCAGGAAGACCGATCCGTAAATGGGCTACTAAGAGAAATCATTCATTGCAGAAGCGTTTCTCAGACTGAAATATTTTTGAATCCCTTTCTCTTAAACCACATTCCTTGAACAGAAGGGAATTGTTTCTCAAAATGTTACAACAGCTAAAGTGCTTCTTACCATGTAAATTTGTATGCCCAATAATTGTTTTGAGTATTTACCGAAGGTTTATCCTCTCCCTTTAAAATCTCTGTACTGGCCTTACTATATAGTACATGACATGTGATTCTTTTCTTTATGGGTTTTTTTTAATATAAAAACTGTTCACACAACTCACTCAAATTAAAAAATCAAGACATATATTGATATATGTCATAGAAGTACACGGATGATTACTACATGTACATGTATATGAGCACAAGACCTGATTTATGGTATGTACAGGTATTTGATGGCTGCAGCCAAGGGTGTAATGTGCACTTTATTGCACTTTCCCAAAAGGCATGCTTTTGTACATGTAGTATGAATCCAGGCGAAGTTGGGGGGGGGGGGGGACTAGGCGAGTTGATTAATGCGTCAGGATGGAGGGCAGGTGTTTCTGTACAATGTTCTTACATACTACGCTCGCATGAATTGTGCCACATTTATGAGTATGCAGACCAGGAGATTTAAAGGCACTTCAAGCTGATTTCACGAAATGCTAGGAGTAGTCCTTACTCGAGTTAGGACTTGTCCTAACTATAGGAAGGGTTCAATGCGTCCTAATGTCTAATGTCTAGCTGGACACCTTTGGTAAATATCAAAGACAAATGGTCTGGGTTCAGTTGGTCATCGAAGTTGCAAGAAAATAGTAAAAGAAAAAGTTACCCTTGTTGCACAAACTTGCGCGCTTTCAGATGCCCAACACAAGACTTTAGGCCTTATGTCTTTTTAAATTTGAGTGAGAAATTACTTCTTTCTAAAAAACTAAGTTACTTCAGAGGGAGCCGTTTCTCACAATGTTTTATACTACCAATGCTAATATTTATTTTGAGTAATTCCCGATAGTGTCCAGTGCCTTAAAGCCATTGGACCCTTTCGGTGGTGAAATACTTCTCTTGAAATATTATTCCATGAAATGCTTTACTTTTTGAGAAAACAATTTATTTTAAACACATGTCATGACACGGCGAAATGCGCGGATACAAGGGTGGGTTTTCCGGTTATTTTCTCCCGACTCAGATGACCGATTAAGCCCAAATTTTCACAGGTTTGTTATTTGATATAGAAGTTGTGATACACAAAGTGTGGGCCTTGGACAATACTGTTTACCGAAAGGGTCCAGTGGCTTTAAAAAAGAGTTTATAGACTGGAACAGTTATTCTGGTCCTGAATAAAGAGGGTGATGGTGCGACACTCCCTTTCAAATATTTTTCTTGAAATTTGATGGTTTTGGGAAATGAATAGTACTATTAGTTTTTATTTGGCAAGTCAAAAGCTCAAAGTTTGAAAACAGTGAAAAAATAAGGCTTATTCCTCACTTTTTTCTTGTGACTCCAATGACAGCTAAGCTTAAATTTTCACAAGTTAATCAAGTGTGGATACTGGTCTTTGACAAACACCAATGTGATGGATTCGAATCCCCAGTCATGACACTTGTGTCCTTTTAAAAGCAAGACACTTAACTATTGCTTCTTCCTTCGGATGGGACGTAAAGTCGCTGGTCCAAGGTGTTGTGTAACGCATGTAAAAGTTTCCCATTGCACTTATCGAAAAGAGAAGGGGGGTTTTTCCCTGATGTTCCTGGCTGTGGCTGCTAAATGCGCTGTAGCACCTTGTAAACCCTTTACATAATTGGGTCTCAGAATTCATAACTTTCGATAAACTCTCTTTCTGTATTACATGGAGGCGCCTTGAGTATCTTGTTGGTAGATCGGGCGCCATATAAGACTTCAATATTGTTATTATTATAGTATGACACATGTGCTTTCAGGGAATTTTAATCATCCGGTATTTCAGGCACATCAAATGTTCAAGTACACGACTAATGTTTACCTCGTCACGAACAAACAAGGCACAGCATCCTGTTAGAGTGTACTTTGGAACTCAGTAGGATTCTGTGCAGAATAATTCAGTACAAACACAGTGCGGCAGGACTATTTTTAGGTGCACATTTGGTTATCACTCTTAGAATTGGTGGCAATACAAACTTTTTGTTAGAAGCCGACATCAGCTTTTGGTAGTATAAAGCCTTATAAGAAATGTTTCCCTTTCCAAGCAAAATGGTTATGGAAAAAGATATCAACTTTATTCCCCAAAAGGTTATTCTATAAGTGTCAGAGACAATTTCAGATTTGTATTCCTATTGCAGATTTTTCTTCTTAATAATAATAATAATAATAATTAAAACTTATAAAGCGCCATCTATCTAAGACTAAACTTATTCCGTGGCGCATGGACATATTTACTGCAGTATTTGAGCAATATCTCAAAACATAACCACCTTTTTAAATGACATTTTCACATGCTAGTTGTGCTTAGCTACCTTTTGTGCAGCTCTATGAAATTTGTCGCAACAGTGGAATATTGATTTTGAATTGTACTGACATTCATTGCACAGATATAAGGATAGGATATTGAGAAGGTGATCAAGATTTTCATAAACACCGTCTCATGGGTTTCATTTACCCTTTCATTTTGAACATCAGGGCCCAATTTTATAGAGCTGCTAAGCAAAAAAAATGGCTTAGCATGACATTTCTTCCTTGATAAAAACATGATTACCAACCAAATTTCCACATGATTTTCAGGATAAGCAAACAACAGCTAAATACCAAATTAGGTTGGTAATCCTGTTTTTATCAAGGAAGAAATTTCATGCTAAGCAAATGTTGTGCTTAGCAGCTCTATGAAATTGGGCCCTGTTGTCCAAAAGAAAAGATGAATTTAGAGACAATTTAGTTCTTGGATGAAAGACAGGCTGTAGTGATGCCCTCACTTATTAAACATTGTACTCAGAGCTTTGCAGTGAGACGTCTTTATTAAAAAAGAGAAAATTGTCAGAGAGATGTTGACCGTGATCGATTCAATAAGAAGAGTTTGGGGTTGACTTTTAAATAAACGTCTTTTTATTTGAGTCGAGTTGTAGATTTGGCCTGTGGCTACCGGCCACATTGAAACACAACAGTTGTCCAATATGAATGTGAACAGTTGTCCAATATGAATGTGACAGTGTAAATCATTCACTAATGCACACAGTGCTTCCTAAATGTCAACATCTTGAAGAAAAGGAAAAAGAGAAGAAGATAAAAAAAGTGCTTTGAAAGGCACGAGGGAAAGTAATCTTACTTAGTAAAAAATGTGTGTGTAGTGTCATATAAATAAACTGTGTAAAGTTTCAAATCCTGCTTACTCAGTGATATTAAGGAAAGCTAACAACAAGTGTTCTCAACAACTCAATATCAAATGTAACCCTTTTTTTGGCATTTTGGTACAAGCTGTTTCTGGCTGCTATGGGCATTTTGGTACAAGCAGTTTATGGCCGCTATGGGCATTTTGGTACAAGCCGTTTGTGGCTGCTATGGGCATTTTGGTACAAGCCGTTTCTGGCTGCTATGGGCATTTTGGTACAAGCCGTTTATGGCCGCTATGGGCATTTTGGTACAAGCCATTTGTGGCTGCTACGGGCATTTTGGTACAAGCTGTTTCTGGCTGCAATGGGCATTTTGGTACAAGCCGTTTATGGCTGCTATGGGCATTTTGGTACAAGCTGTTTCTGGCTGCTATGGGCATTTTGGTACAAGCCGTTTCTGGCTGCTATGGGCATTTTGGTACAAGCTGTTTCTGGCTGCTATGGGCATTTTGGTACAAGCCGTTTCTGGCTGCTATGGGCATTTTGGTCTTAAGCTGTTTCTGGCTGCTATGGGCATTTTGGTCTTAAGCTGTTTCTGGCTGCTATGGGTATTAGGGCGCACGCCGTTTGTGGTCATAACTAAATATGATTTTCATTGTTTCAGCTCATGAGTTAGTGTAGATGCTCCAGGTCATTATTTAGCATTAATTAATGTTCCTTTTTCCCCCTCCTGCTGAACACATACCTTCAGTTTTGTAGATATTATCAATTACCCGATGGCCTCGATCTTCAGAGGACTCGAAAAAAAAAAAACATTTAGTCTCCATCGCATCAAAACGGCATTGATTTATGAAAACAACGAGCAAAAAAAATCCATTGCGAGTTAATTACTGCATTAGGAGAGTTTTCAGTATGCCTTGGTTCATGGAGACCATTAGGGGAATGTCTTCATCTATAGAATATAAATGTGTACGGTGTCACATAAGGTTTCAACTATCACTAATGGTATATAATGAGAAGAAGTATCAATTACATACTTTGTATTATTTACCGATCGAAAGTTGTAGTGTGGTTTTAGTTTTTAGGTTTCACCAGCATTCCAGTGGCAATATCACTTAAAGGCACTGGACACTATTGGTAATTACTCACAATAATTGTTTGCATATAAAACTTACTTGGTAACAGGCAATGGAGAGCTGTTGATATTTTAAAACATTGTGAGAAGCAACTCCCTCTGAAGTTACATAGTTTTGAGAAAGAAGTAAATTCTCACTAGACATATTATTTGAATTGAATTGAATTCGAGACCTCAGCTGAGATCTCGAATTCAAGAATCTGAAAGCACACAATGTGTGTGACAAGGGTGCTTTTTCTTCCATTATTCTCTCGCAACTTTGACCACCTGTTGAGTTCAAATTTTCACAGGTTTGTTATTTTATGCATGTGATGAGATGCACCAAGTGAGATGACTGGTCTTTGACAACTTCAAAAGGTTTCCAGTGCCTTTAATGGAAGTCATAATGAAATAACCATTTAAGAGATGTTAATCTTGCATCGTGGATAAAGAATGTAATTTGGTCTTTACCCTTATACCGATGTGTATTAAAGGAACACTACAGAATTGGGTTTGCTAGCAAAACAGTTGCTGGCAGTGTAAGCACTTTATGTTATCCACCATTTACATAAACTGACAAACCTGTAGAAGTTTGAGATCGATTGGCCCTCTGGGTCACAAGAAAATAGTGAAAAAACGATTATAAATTTTGCATTGCATCGATGCTTAAACAAAAATGAATAAAACGCTCACTGAGCGATAAACTCCAAAGTTAGATTATTTATTCCTCATCAAATATGAAATTTCAGACAGAAATATTTCAAGGGATGTTTTCTACTATCATCATCATGAGACTGTAAGTTTTATGTAAATCTGTGCTCGTCACGATTTTTGTTTCTTACCAATTCTGTACAATCCTTAAAGCACTGTGTACTCACTCAGTTATTCCCCAAGTTCTGTGAACAAAATCCACAGGCAAATCACTCAGGTGGGATGGGATTCAAACCCATGAATGTGTATTGCAAGAGCAGGGCCCAATTTCATAGAGCTTCTTAAGCATAAAAAGTAGCTAAGCACAACAAAAGTATGCTTAACAGAATAAGGTTATCAGCCCCCCAAAAACAATCCACATGTACAATTAATGGCTGGTTTTCTGCTCATTTCTGCTAAGCAGAATTGTTTTAAGCACTTTTTCTGCTGTGGAGCTCTATGAAATTGGGCCCATATGTCTTGCTTAGCAAGTTTATGCAGAAATGCAAGCAGTTGTGGAGGCGTCGGATAACCTCATTGTCTTTTTACCAGCTGGCCCTATTTTTGAATACCATCGATGTCAAAGGTTGCATTATACCAGTCAATCTTTTTTTAGGAGACAATTTTGGAATTTGTAAATAATTCCACTATAGGTTTTCTACAGGATTGTTAGAGATGTGTCCATATGGTCACAGACTGTGTTCGTGTTTTGTGTGATCAACCATCTATACATGAAAAAACAAACCTGTGAAAATTTAGACTTGATTCGCGTCAGTCAGGAGAAAATGGTGAAAAACCATGCACGATTTTTAGCATGATGCACATTGTCCTTAATTTTTGTTGGAACAACCGAAATCAGATGTTGCGTTTTATCATACCCTGCCGGTTTTAAACGGGCGTTTAGGAACTCGTCGCTACCCTTTTATTCCCAAATTAAATGTTTACCTTCCCTTTAATAAAAGATGCTGCATTATATTAATTTCTTTTTAGAACCGAAAGATTTCCCAAATGATTGACTCATTCCAAGCTCTTGTATAAATTCCTGGTAAAACGACCATGTAGGGAAAATGAATACTAAAGACAGATGGTAGGGGACTGACTTTCGGGGTTCAGGAAAATTATGCATTTTGTTTGCCATGGCAGACTAATAATTATTCCTGGCAAAGAGAAAGCACATTATAAGGTTGTGTACACATTGGTGAATATGTGCGCTGTAAATAACTAATAGGTAATCAACTACAAGAGAAACTGACTCGCTACAGGTAATGATAAAATAGGGAGACTGCCAACATAAAGGCTAGATGGCTCGGTTTTTGTAGAGCGCTGGTACGTTAGTCGGAGATTGTATCGGTTCAAATCTCGCTTTAGTCAATTTATCTTTGTTAGACCTAATACTAATTAAAATTTATCAGTTTCCGTTGTGGTTGATTACTTGATAATTGAAATAAAAAGATGCGTCCAGGTAATCCCCCTCTTGCCGGTTACAAGGTTGTATCGTAAACTTTAGTGTGATCCCTGGAGACACGGCAGTAAAACCGTTGTATGGCACCATGAACTAAGATGTTGTAAAATAGGGAGACTGCCACCAAGGGCTATAGCAGTTCTTGGCTAGTACAGTGATTAAGTTTGCTTTTCTGAGAGAGTCCTTTGCTTCGCAACCAGAATAAATGAAATTAAAGTGTATTTTATAAATTTTCTTGAATCTGAAATTTTGAGGAGGGATTGTTATATACAGGAATGTAGTATGTTTCTTTTGTAAACGTACAAAAAGGGTTCCTTAAAAAGAAATCTCGTGTTATTTCAAATTTATACAAATAAAAGTTGCCTTAAAAAATAAAAAATAAAAATTGCTTAAATTTTCTGATGAATCATGACAAACCAGAAACATGATAGTTAACTATCGTGGCTGTACACATAAAACCATAGAGCTAGGATAAAACTAAACCCATCACCAGCAGGCTAGTACATCCAAGGAAGATAAATCTCCATTTAGATTGATGTCAAGGTGTTGATTTGTGGATCTCTGTCCATCACATCAGAGTATTGACTCTGGCTGATTAAAGCCCCTTTCACATGACAGGAAATTAGCAAGGGTCCCTTGTTAAATAGTAGCATGGGTGTAACATTAAAACATATGTACCTCGTATGAAAGGACAACAAAAGTGTACTGACCAAGGTCCTCTGTAATATGAAATTGAACTTTGCACTCTCAAAGATGAAAATTCCAGGCCTGATATCTGACTGCCTTCAATTTTTGGAAACTTTTTCTTAATTTTTCTGTAGTTACACTGTAACAACCAAAGGACAGTAACAACAACATTAGTTATTAATGATTAAGTTTTATAATTTTTTATTTGATCAAAATGAACGTTATCATACTTACAGGGCTGATTAGTCGAGATAATGTTAAATAAATATTTATCCAGTGCAAATTAACTTTACATGCACGTATGTTTTGTAATTTCAGCCCCAACTTCCCTCAAAATTGTTGATTTTATTTTAAAATTTATTTCCTATAGTTTATTGATAATCATTGGCGATTAAAGGGAAGGTACACATTTGGTAATTGTCAAAGACCAGTCTTCACACTTGGTGTATTTCAACATATGCATAAAATAACAAGCCTGTGAAAATTTGGGCTCAACTGGTCATCGAAGTTGCGAGAAAATTATGATAGAAAAAACACCCTTGTCGAATGAATTTGTGTGCTTTCAGATAGGAATATTCTAGCTAGAAGTTGTTTATTATTTTGAGTGAGAAATTACCTCTTACTCAAAATCTGTGCGACTTCAGAGGGAGCCATTTCTCACAATGTTGTATACTATCAACAGCTCTCCATTACTCATTACCAAGTAAGTTATTGATAAGATAATATTTGCTTTGAGTAATTACCAAACGTATACCTTCCCTTTAACTGCCACTAAAAGTTTCTGCACGTTTCGCCGTGTCATGACATGTGTTTAATATAAATTCGTAATTCTCGATATCGAGAATTGATAACATTGTTTTGGTGTTTTCTCCAAAAGTAAAGCATTTCATGCATGGAGTAATATTTCAAGAGAAGTCTTTCACCATTACCTTCTGTAAACCCTGTAAGTTATTTGTAAATCTGTGAATTTTGTTATGTTATTCTGTTCTGAAAGTGTACAATGGCTTTTATGCCTGATGAGCCTATGAGACATACTTTACTGTAAAGCTATGGGTGTTTGTTTAGTGGGTTCACCCACAAGGGCCTTGGCTGTAGCTGTATACAATTTGAGTTGGTGACCCGTTTATATTTGAGGTGACTCCTCATGGCATCAGTCATTCTGTATAGCTTTAGTGACAAAAAGAGGTCAACTCAGCAAAATTATTTTGAGGACACCCTTTTAAGCACACCCTTTCCCTTTCTCATTCCATGGTCTCCACTTTAGACCTTTATCATGGTGCAGCCAACTTGAGTTTCTCCCATTGATATCAATGTAACCAAATCGAGGCTGGAAGAACAAAATAGTCTGGTTCCTATTTGCAAAATGATTATTAGCATTCATTATTATTATTGTTATTTCATATGAGGAACATGACCAAGATGGAGGCATTGTGACAAAGCCTTTGAAAGGTCTATTCTCCAACTTGTACATGTACATCATATTGTAATAAATAATCTGCAGAACTACAGTGAATTACCAGTTGGTTCTTTATATATGTAATTTTTATCCCGCCCTTTTTCTCTTTTCTCAACGGGACGATTGATCGATTGAACGTGTTCGTAAAAAAAAAAAAAACACTGTCTACCTCGATCTTGATACGTGAATCGTATTAATAACAGCGATTTGTCTGAAGCTCAGGAGTCTCTATGACAAACTGTTTTGAGAATGGCTGAACTGGAACAAGTCCTTTTAAAAGCCACTTAAGGGGTTTCAGATACGTTGATGTAGAATCAGTCTTCGTGTACATGCTTAATGGGAGGGTGCCGAATGTCTGTGCGGACCTATTTTACTTAAATGTGAGTTGTTAGGTACACGTTCTGTTATGTTTCAACCCAGAGTTTTAGCCAGACTAAAGCGCGGTTCATACTTACTGTGGGAGTGCGAAGCGAATTTGACGTGAGTTTAACGACACAACTCTGTTTTCGCTGCGATATTCGCAAGAGAGTTGAGCACAAGTTATTACTGCTGCGAATTTGTGACGTCAACATTCGTATCGCCTTTAGTTTCACAGGAAGTGAAATTCACAAAAGTTTTAAAACGAACTCCGAATGGCTAACAGTGACTGTTAAGATTGTACATAGGAGGGGGTGTTGAACTTTGGACCAGGCGTCATAACTTGGTAACAATTTGTGTAATTGAACTCAGGTATTGGCAGTCATTATTCAGCCTTGATATATGGCATATGTTTACTTAGAGTTGTAACAAACAAAACAAACAAACACAATAAACACTCTTAACGGGATTGTTAGAGGTTCATGTATTACCTTAATGAGGGTCTTATTTCATAAAGTATATATGCTCAACAAGTTGCTAAGCGCAGCAATCTTTCTGATGTGGACATTGTGATGTAGCCAAAGTACTATAAGCAACATACTCCGTAGCTGTTTTTAAATTTCTTAACGACCCTCAACACTGGCAGAACAATAATTAATCCATAAAAGTTATAACACACAAAACATTCAAACATTGACAAATGTAAATATGGATGTAGAGAGATTTATAAAACAAAATAAATGTTTAAAGGCAGTGGCAGTATTGGTAATTACTCAAACTAATTATCAGCATAAAACTTAATTTGGTAACAAGTAATGGGGAGCTGTTGATAGTATAAAACACTGTGAGAAATGGCTCCCTCTGAAGTAACATAGTTTACGAGAAAGAAGTAATTTTCAACGCATTTGATTGCGTGACCTCGTGACTGTAGAATTTGAGGTCTCGAAATCAAGCATCTGAAAGCACAAAGTAAAATGAAACTTCCCAAAGCTCAAAAAAAAAAAAAAAAAAAAAAAACTAAAACAGAGCTGTTTTTGAAAAATAAAAAAAAATTTGGATTATGAGGTTAGTATTTTTCAAATATAAAAAAGTAAATAAATCTACGTTATTAATGAATGAATTTGAACATAAATGTGGGGTGCTTTCAATTAATCGGTAATTTTTTACTTATTGATATATTTAATCTAACCTTTGCTGTGTCCTTCCTCTATGCTCTTTGAAACATTGTAAGTTTCATTCACTGCAAACTGACATCTTGCAATCAATAAAGTACAAACAGGAAATCTATTTCAAACAAGCTTGTGAAAAATCGGCATCAGTGGGAGGCAAAAAACAGCTGTTGTGATGAAATGGCAAAATTGCCAAGAAGAATAGTGTTTGTATTTTTACAGGTTTTTGCAAAACAGGTCATATGAGGGTATAATTATAAATTGGGCGAGTTTTTTACCAATTGGGTGAGTTGATTACAAATTAATTGGGTGAGGGTGTTATAAGTTGGGCGAATGTCTATAGACCTTTAACCTCACACTTGAAGGGCATTTTCCTGTGGTAAGTGCCACTCTATTAGGATAGTGAATACTTGATATTGTAAATGTGTATTTGAACTTTGCTTCAGTAAAGCACAGGGCCCAGTTTCATAAGGCCTGTAAGCACAAAAAATTGCTTAGCATGAAATTTCTGCCTTGATAAAAACAAGATTACCAACCAAATTTTAATTTGTTGCATATTGCTTGTTTCTGACATTCAGCTGTTGTTTGCTTATCCTGAAAATCACGCGGACATTTCTGGTTGGGAATCCTGTTTTTATAAAGGAAGAAATTTCATGCTAAGCAAATTTTTGTGCTTACAGGCTTTATGAAATTGGGCCCAGGGCACCACAGCAAAAGAACAGGACACCATGGCAATTGCTGATGGTTATTTAAAGGCCTGACTTTATACAAAAGGAGTTGAATGTGAATATGTAGATGTAAGGCACACAACAGCAGGAGGTTTTTGCAGATAAATATGTTGAGGATTTTAGACTGATTATCAGCATAGCCTAAAACGTCAACTTTAAGCAGCTCAGGGACTCCGTGAAGTAAATTTGCTCGATGTCTGCCTTGGAATCGCTGTCAAGCGCGGTAAACCTGTCAGTAGACTCGTCAGCATTTCAGAGCGCTGGCTGTATACCTTGCTTATATACCCATGGACTATATCCACCCCTCGGTTCCCTGCGCATTGATTACCAGTGATAAATCCATTGGTCATAGAGGAAGTAATCGATACCGACCGTGCAATCAAAGACTGCGAGGTCCGAGGGTGCTCGGGTTGCTTGCTGGTGGTGCCTCTCACTGAAAGAGCAGTAGCATGGCGAACAGGACAGCGCCGGAATGCTTGTCCGATACAGGGCATTGAACTTTCTTGACTGCTTGTTTTTTTCCCGCCCAAATATTTTTGCCTCAATATCTTCGTTTTGCTGCGAAGAGGATGCAGAGTTCATTTTAATGAACTGAGGGTGTAATTTTTCACCCAAGGGTTTTCTTGATTGGTACGCAGGGTGGTTGTTAATATGAGAGAAACTAATTTCAATCTAAGGTAGGATGTACATCTCGATTGGGACACAGGTTTGAAGTGTTGTTGACACCACTAAGGGTCACCCGATCGGTATAGACACCACTAAGGGTCACCCGATCAGTCTTTTGATACCTTAGATTGGGGTAGTTATAGGATTATTTAGGGTTTCCCGATCAGGGTCATTGCTACACTCCATGAGTGATAAAAGTACTGATTAGGATAGTAAATATCCTAATCTGGATAATACTGGAATAAGTTGCTCTTATCTACCTCCATGCTCTCATCCGAGGGCAAGGGTTCCTGATTAGGGACATTCCATGAGGGTGCACCCCACTAAATAGCGAGTAAACAGAGCATGGGCCTTTTAAAATTTGTTGTAGACCCTCAAAATATTCTATTATAGACAGATTTGAGAGCTAAAGAAAAAGGATATACATGTAGTGCACAAATTTGGCCCAGTTGAGACCCGGGGGTTGTTGACTACCAACGTGAGGTATTTTGGTTGACATACATGTACATGTAGGGCCTGAAATAAATGGTCCTATTTGCTGGGAGGCAAGTTTTCTCTAAAACTATGGCACTTCAGAGGGAGCTGTTTCACACAATGCTTTATACCATCAAACTCTCCCCATTAACTCGTCACCAAGACAGGTTTTGTGCTAATAATTATTTTGAGTAATTACCAGTAGTGTCCACTGCCTTTAACGTAGTTTTTGAGAAAGAGGTTATTTCTCACTCCAATATCAAAATGCTTCAGGCCAGTGCCTTTAAGGCTAAATTAGATATTTAATGAGGGGATTATTTTTAGCAAGGTGGGTCAGGGTTTTTTAATCTTCTACAGAGAATTTTCCACACTGTTGACAGAAATTCCAGTTACAGTACATACTGTACCCACATTTGTAAATATACAGCGCATGTAAATATACATGTATAAAACATCATCTGCACTGGATCAATAGATATATCTGTCTTTTCTGACCATGCTTATTATGGTTTCTAAAAATAGATGAACTGATAGGTTGGCAGGTTGGTTGACACACAAACACAGCTTGTCTCCTACATGTACATATGGAGGTAGAAACGCTCTGTGTGCATATGTGTGAGTAGGTACATTACACCACACACACTCAATTTGAGGTCTAACAAAAGAGGACAATAGACCTTTATCACGGTGTTGTCATCTTGATTTTCGTCCATTCCACTCATTGTAACCAAACTGAGGCTGGACGAAATAATAGTCCGGTACCATGCGCAGTGAATGTTAGCATTCATTACTGTTATTTGAAACAGGGAACATGACCAAGATGTTGACAGCGAGATAATAGTTTTTAGGGTCCACAGTTTGTGTGTTAACCAATGGGAGCCGTTGCCAAAAAGTTTGAGTATAAACAAAAGAGGGACAATAGGTGGTCCATGGTTGCAGACGTATAAATAAGCTTTAGTGTGTGTGTGTGTTTTAGTTACCTGCTAACCATCCTACAGTGCAGTAGACCTGTAAATTGTCGTGTACTGTACATTTGATTTGAAATGGCTTATTATAAACAGAGACCATCGTACAGCCAAAGGCTGAATTGCAGTCAAATTACAAAGGTTGAAAAAATTTGAAGAAAATAGGGAACGATGTAGTTTTTAGAGCTGTGTATTGGAAGAGTTGAGACATAGAGGAACCATTTTTCCTCGGTCTTGTGTGGTTGCTGGACGCCATTTCGGTCTAAATGCAGCACAACCAAAAGGGCACACTAGTCTGGCTCCCTGTATTTGCCAATGCATTTTTTTAAACACAAAACGGCTAAATAGAGTTTCATCAAATTCTTAGACCAGTGTGGATGACCCAACTAGTGAAATGGCATGGAATTACCTATATTTTAGAGGTTAACGTTTAGCAGTTCACTATGACTAAAATTTATAAGTATTGTTGTCGGGTTTAACAAATCCTAATTTGTGCAATTTATAATCTTAGATGTTAAGCTAATGTGTGTATGAGGAGATTTTGGCTGTTGCTTACTTGGCGTTTATTATCATCATGTTGGAGTTTTGCCGAGTACTCTTGTTGAAAAGATCATCTAAACAACAAAAAATACATTAAGTTTTAACGATAAAGTTTCAAATGTATGTACGGTTTATGTTGACACGGGAGAGTTAAGGGACAAGAAACAAAGTTGTTCAAACTGTAACTATTTTTTCCAGAAGACGATCAAAGCATGCTGATCAAACACTGAGTTGAAACCAACAGTTCCACCCCAACTCATTTAAAGATTATCGTAAGGTGTTACCGGCAAACCTGTCTGTATGGTACTTCCACCATGCAAAGTTTACTTAGCTACTTTCTCGTTTGATGAAATATTCTTCATCTGATATGCGTTTTTGTAATTGTCTCTGTCATTTTTTTTGCAGTTTGTTCGTTCAGTGTACACAAACGTTGCCATGAATTCGTCACCTTTGAGTGCCCTGGGTCGGACAAGGGAGCAGACTCTGATGTAAGTCAACTTTCTTTCTTTCTAAAGGCAGTGGACACTAATGGTAATTACTCAAAATAATTATCATCATAAAACCTTACTTGATTACGAGTAATGAGGAGAGGTTGATGGTATAAAACATTGTGAGAAACAGCTCCCTCTGAAGTGACGTAGTTTCCGAGAAAGAAGTAATTTTCCACGAATTTGATTTAGAGACCTCAAGTTTAGAATTTGAGGTCTCGAAATCAAGCATCAGAAAGCACACAACTTCGTGACACAAGGGTTTTTTCTTCTTTCATTATTATCTCGCAAATTCGATGACCGATTGAGCTCAAATTTTCACAGGTTTGTTATTTTATGCATATGTTGAGATACACCAACTGTGAAGACTAGTCTTTGACAATTACCAATAGTGTCCACTGCCTTTAAAGCCGTGTTCCCATAGGACCTTTTTGGGGTTAAAGTACTGGACTTTTCTGTAGAATGACAACATTCAATCCAGTGGGGACGCAAGGTAAACTGCCTTCCCTCTCAATTTACCACAACCGTGATGTAAAACTAATGGGCCGAAAGAAGTCGCGGAAGACATCCGTGCTGCCTCTGTAACATAACAGGGCCACTTAAAGAAATAGGCTCTGCACTGTAAATCTACCGCGTCCCCACTGTAAAACGAGGACCATGTGATTGCAGGCATGTTATTCTTCTCACTTAAGTCTGATTTCTCATTTTCGAGAGATCAGACAAAATTGTTACAGCCTATGTGTATTGTACTTGAAGAGTTGTCCCACTTTTTATCCAAAGGCCAAATATCATGCTTCGTGTCGTGATTGACGGTAAACCACCTATATCATCAAAGATAAGCGCTTCAAACACCTTTCAGGATATCTGGACAAGGGAGATCCCCCAAATTCTTAGAACCGACATTCATTTGAACTATGTCCTGTTTTGGGTTTGTTGGTTTTTTTCGTTTTTTTCTCGAGCGGATAGCACAATGGTTTTTTTAACAGGAAGGAAGTATGGTATTTCATTTCCACTTTGTATCACATTTTCTTCAAAGGAACATTCCAGAATTGATAGGAAAAAAATGGTGAAGTACACAGATTTACACAAAAAACTTACACTGTCTGGTGACACTTTCATTTTGCACAGGTCACTTCCATTGGAAAATCTTTAAGTCAGTGGGAAGTTTTTAAAGGACACTTGGAAACACACAGAAAACAGAAACCATAACTTTACATTTGATATCAAAATGAAATATGAGAGATCATAAATTGGATCATATAGTACACAGGATAATATAATATTTTATTCCTATTTAAAGGCAGTGGACACTATTGGTATATACTCAAAATAATGATTAGCATAAAACCTTACTTGGTAACGAGTAATGGGCAGAGGTTGATGGTATAACACATTGTGAGAAACGACTCCCTCTTAAATAACATAGTTTTCGAGAAAGAAGTAATTTTTCACGATTTTGATTTTGAGACCTCAGGTTTAAAATTTGACGTCTCGAAATCAATCATCTAAAAGCACACAACTTCGTGTGACAAGTGTGTTTTTCTCTTTCAATATTATCTCACAACTTCGACGACCGCTTGAGCTCAAATTTTCAAAAGTTTGTTATTTTATGTGTATGTTAAGATACACTGGGTGAGAAGACTGGTCTTTGACAATTACCAATAGTGTCCAGGATCTTTAATGGCTGGAGAAGTTCATAGGATATTGGTCTAGCTGTTTACGCCTGGATAGAGATTGACAACTGATAGGGAGTAATTTACCCAAAATATTGATGAGGAGACCATAGGAGGCGTTGTAGTTGGTCAAAATCCAAGAATTTAATGTAGCTCAAACATTCTGCGAGACCAGAAATATTTTCACAGGTCCAGTTGTTTTTTAGTAGATGTTCAATTTCCATTTTGAGTGACAAAACAAAACCCTCTGTCCCTACCTTAAAGTCGCCTTGTTACTGCCCCAGTAGATTTACGACTCATGCCAGTGGTCTGTCCAGTGAGTATCTCAGGCCCCGAGTATTCATACTAATGAGTATGAGTTCGAGTAAAGAAAAGTACCCGAGTATTGACCCAATTCACCTGACGTCATCATCAGAATAATCTTGGATGCGCCATTTTGGTGGTCAATGTCACTGTGCGTTATTCAGTGAAGTGCGCATTTTAGGTGACGCAGCGTTTACACGTGAACCTATTGACCACCCAAATGGTGAGCGTGGCACAGTCGCCCTCATGTGACCTGCGCGCAAGGGGTCAATACCACCACAAAAACAACCCCAGCATCATCATCATCATCATCATGGTGACGTCTGTGCGCGTACAGCCCACTGGCGGTGCTCAGTGGCTACAGTTTGTTTTGTTAATTGTTCGTTTCCATTGTTCTGCATGTTGAGTGGCTTGGTGAAGTTGCTTATTCTCCTATTCCACCATCCCCAGCACACTCTCTTTAATGCACTTTAGTCCCCCTGTTCCTTCATCGACAATGTTCTCTCATGGATTCCCCACCAGTACAAATGAACCATTGGCTAAAGACATTTCCTTGACGTACACAGGTTTTACCCCATGCGTGATCGAAACCACCCCATCCATGCTTTTGACTGATTGTACAGCGTGCTAAGAGCACATCAATTCTTTTAATTTCCGCAAACATGTCTGCGCACCCACAAGTGTGCATATTCCAAGATTGTTAATCCCCGCGGAAGTCTTTTGTTCCCATATCATATTCCAAGTTTAAAGATACGTACACTTACTGCTGGATTCAAATGGGAGAGTTGTTGTTCCTTCCACTGACTTTGAATAGTTGGTGATGGCTTAGGGTTTTTCTGAAATGTTGTAGAAGGAAGCTTTCATGACCACTCAGTTACCCTTAAAAATCCAACTATTTTGTTTGATTCTGTTGGACTGCACATGGAATCAGACATACATGTACCACTGTAATCAGAGTCCAACAGTTTGAATTTTGAGTTACTGAGTGGTGTTGGACTGAGGACTGGACTTTTAAAACTGATCAGGCTTTGTGTTGGATGAGGCATACCGTACCATAATCAGAGTCCAACAGTTTTGGTGATGAGTTTCTTAGGGAAAAACAGTGCCAGAACCCGGTATTCACTGCGTCGTAATGGTTGGGGGCTGGCGCCGTTATCGTGCATTGATAGTAAATTTATAACAACACACTAGACCTACAGTTAAGTGTCGTGCTCTAGGACACAAGTGTCAAGACCGGGTTTCGAACCCACACCCTGCCAAATCAGAAAGGCCAGAGCTCTTAACCGCTCGGCCATGACAAGCCTTGTCGTTGAATGTTAATTGTCTCATGTATTATACTGGACTATTGATGAGGAACGTGCCTTCAGATGATACAGAGCTATTATCCCTGCAAATCCGGCACACCTGTAGGCGCTCATACACGTGCAGCCCCCAAGAGGTGTCAATTCACTAATGGGAATTAAATACATTTTGGTGGAACACAAGTGACGAGATTCCACATCATAAAAAGCAGTTGGATAGTGGCATTTTAGAAACTGGTTTCTTTAACCTTGATGAGGTGTTTCTGCTCCGATTTTTAATTTGATTGAATACTTGCGGGGTTGGTCTGTGTGCGCCAGTCATCTATGTCTGCAGGCAGCGCGTAGTTTTGCAAATTATGATAACCTTATTTAAAGACAAGGATATTGGGTTTCCGGTCAATACGGTTAATGGACTGACAAGCTGTACTGATAAAACAGAGATAGTTTGTGATTTCAGTGGCCATGTGAACAGCTAGCCAAGCTAGAATTTAAGACAAGCTCAGGAGGATGGCATAAGGATGGCATAAGTAATTCATTAAACATCACCTGATAAAACAGAGATAGCTTGTGATTTCAGTGGCCATGTGAACAGCTAGCCAAGCTAGAATGTAAGACAAGCTCAGGAGGATGGCATAAGGGTGTCATAAGTAATTCATTAAACATGACCTGATAAAACAGAGATAGTTTGTGAGTTCAGTTGCCATGTGAAGATCTAGCCAAGCTAGAATTTAGCTCAAGGATGGCATAAGGATGGATGGCATAAATTCATTAAACATGAGCTAAAAGACAGAGATAGTATGTGATTTCAGTGATCATGTGAACAGCTAGCCAAGCTAGAATTTAAGACAAGCTCAAAGATGGCATAAGGATGGCATAAGTAATTCATGACCTGATAAAACAGAGATAGCTTGTGATTTCAGTGGCCATGTGAACAGCTAGCCAAGCTAGAATTTAAGACAAGCTCAGGAGGATGGCATAAGGATGGCATAAGTAATTCATTAAACATGACCTGCTAAAACAGAGATAGCTTGTGATTTCAGTGGCCATGTGAACAGCTAGCCAAGCTAGAATGTAAGACAAGCTCAGGAGGATGGCATAAGGGTGGCATAAGTAATTCATTAAACATGACCTGATAAAACAGAGATAGCTTGTGATTTCAGTGGCCATGTGAACAGAGAGCAAAGCTAGAATTTAAGACAAGCTCGGGAGGACGGCATAAATAATCCAATAAATGTGAGAAACTGCAGGTAAATATGTTGTGTGAGTACTGCGTGCACAGTCCCACAGGTCCGTCACTATAACTACATTATTGTGGATTGAGCTCCTCATTCTACTGGTACATTTTATTATCATGGACAACATCGCCGGGAGTTGCATCAACTTAAAACCAGGTGGCCGTGATTCATTGGATTTAAGCCCATGCAGAAAAGCGTGGATGGCATGGTCTGTCATGTCTGTGGGAACATACAAGGTGTTGTAGCAGTCGATGTACATCATCGTGTTTTTATTTTTATTTTTATTTTTTTAGAGTTCAAAAGGTCTGTTGTGATGAAGATGTGCTTAGAAAAGCAGGATTAAAAGGGGGTAAAAGGCCCCCCCCCCCCATTGGGAACATTGGTATTCTCATTTGAAGGAGGGTTCCTGTTGGGGTATAACTATATCCCAGTAGGGGTGGTTTGATCAGGGACCATTGATATCCTTATTGGGAAGAGAGAATTTCTATCAGGGGTATGAGATAGTTTTGAATGGGTTGTATTTAATTGGGTGAAGAGGGATGCTACTATCCCCGTTAGGATATAACTTTCTCAATTGTGATATAAATTTCTCAATTGGGATATAGATATCCTTGGGATGTAACTCTCCTAATTGGGATGCTACTATCCCAATTGCAATATAACTTTCTCAAATGTGATATAAATTCACAATTGGGATATAGATATTCTTGGGATGCTACTATCCCATTGGGATATTACTTTCTCAATTGTGACATAAATTCTAAATTGGGGTATAATAATCATTGGGATGTAACTATCCTAATAAGGATGAAACCCCCAATTGGTATATAACTATCCCAATCAAGTTAAATATGAGACGCAGAAGTGCTTTATTTTTTCATGTTCCACAAGCGTGGGTGTGATAACAAATTTATCTTCATGCAAACTTGACACAGTAAAGATGGATGATGCATAACTTATAAAAGCGCAATACAGGAAGTTAGAACACACTACGCAGGGTGTGATATGGGCTGTGCGATTTGTTTTTATACCACACTCCTTGTTGCTATGGATCAAGCCTGCTCGAAGATAGTGGATGATACAAAAATATCATAAAGCTACCGGGCTATCTTAGTGGTCTAGTTGGTATGACACTGCTCTAGAATTGTAAAGGTCGTAGGTTCGAATCCCACTCGAGTAACATGCCTGTGATTTTTGTTCACAAACTCGGGGAAAGTACAGAGTATAAAGTGCTAACACACATCGGTGTATATGGGTAAAACCAAAATGATATTCTTTGTCCCTGGTGCAAATTTAACGTCTACGATATCCGAATAAACACCAACAAAATGCTGGTACCTGTTATTTTGTTTTAATCACAATGGCGGACACCGACGATATTGGTACATCGAATCATTATGACCTAGAGTCCTGAAGCATAAAGTAATCAACTGCTCTAATCATTGCTAATACACAGTGATAGCGTTTTGATCATCAACATAGTAATTGTCATAGTTAGTCTAGTTTAGTTTAGTTTGTCCAGAGTAAATGACACCGTTATGAGGGGAAACATGAATTTCTAAATGAACGCTTCAAGGGGCGTCCGGCATTCTCCCCAGGATTTTTCAACATTGAGGGGCATAATCCAGGGGTCGGTCAAGGGGAAGAGAAGAAGAGGTCGTCCAGCAACATGTTTGATGAACGTCATTAAGAATTGGACAGGACAGGGAATGGCATCGGCATCGGCATCCAGATCAGCAACAGATCAAGATGGTTGGCATAGACTTGTAATGACCACCGCAGCGCAGTTTGCTCCACTCGACTGAAGAGAGAGAGAGAGAGTGGCGCATTCTGGACTCAAAATTTGTTGCAAACTATTCCACTTGTTTTTTTTTAACCCTGCCTACAAAACTCTTTGTTTCTTCTTTTTTTCCCCTCGATTTAGTACCCACTCGCAATAATTGACATTTCTAGCGTTGTCTTGAGCCCTTTTCACACGAGAGCAATTAAGCAGGAGTCCCTTGTGTTATTTTAACCTGGTTGTAAAATTGTACAAATTGCACTTCATGTAAAAGGAAAACAACGTCTGGACTGTCCAATGTCCCTCATGAAATCTTCTCAAATTTGCTGTCCTTTATAGACTGTTTAAAGGCAGTGGACACTATTGGTAATTACTCAAAATAATGATTAGCATAAAACCTTATTTGGTAACGAGTAATGGGGAGCTGCTGATAGTATAAAACATTGTGAGAAACGGCTCCCTCTGAAAGAAGTAATTTTCTACGAATTTGATTTCGAGACCTCAGATTTAAAATCTGAGGTTTCGAAATCAAGCATCTGAAAGCACACAACTACGTGTGACAAGGGTGTTTTTTCTTTCATTATTATCTCGCAACTTTGACGACCGATTGACCTCAAATTTTCACAGGTTTGTTATTTTATGTATATGTTGAGATACACCAAGTGAGAAGACTGGTCTTTGACATTTACCAATAGTGTCCAGTGGCTTTAAACATTAGGAAGAACTATAAATAAATAGTTATCTTGCGGGTACAACCATGTGTAAATCTCTTTGGTCTCGACGTTTCAAACAGTATACTCTGCTCGTCTTCTGGAGAAACCTGTTTAAACATTGCTGTCTTTAATCACACATTTATGAAAGATTTCACAACCATACTCAAATTAAGTTAAAATTTAGCAGGGGTCCCCTGCTAAAACGCTGTGGTGTGAAAGGGTCTTTGGTCTCGTTGTTGTGGTTGAGCCTGCTGAGGTTCGGTGACGTGATGGCAAGGAGGAATGTGATAATTGGTCTGTGGGTGTGAGTTGTATATTACTCTACATCAGGCTTTCCCATCATGACATGGTAATGGTTTTTGCACGTGGCTGAGCAAGCGTGTGGACAATTGTCAAGGTTTTCGGGTAGTTCAGATGTCGGGATAAAATGAAAATAATTTTTTTTTCTTGTGTGGGAGTGACGCAATGCGGGAGCCAAGATTAACATTTGTTTTTGATTGGTTTTTTCGCAAGGCAGTAGCAAGATGCAATAACAAGTCAATTTGCCCATGGATTGTCAAAGCAAAGTAATTTTCTCAGTTGAAATATGGGGCCAATTTGTGAAAGAGCCACTTAAACAGAAAATACTGCCTGAAAATTTTCTGCTGTGCAAAAACAAGCAGGATATCAGTCATGAGAACTTTCCGTGATTCTGCAGAAAATTCCCTGAAAACAATTTTCCATGTTCTGATCCCATTTTAATATCTCTTCATTATGGAAATAAAACTTGTTCCCTGTTACGTAATTCTAATGATCTCCCTTGTTGTTGTACAACATTTCCCTGATGAAAATGTAAAGAGAAAAAAAAGTGTTTTTTTGTTGTGTGCAAACACCTACCAAGCTTTCCAGTTGATTGCACAGTAGGTCTTTTAAAACAAAGATAAACACCAAGTAGAAAACATTATGGAGACTCTGTTGCAATTCAGCATCTTCGGCCAAACATCCGACAAATTTGGGTTCAGAATGCCCCACAATTTAAATAAACCCTAAGGAGAACATTTCCACCCTAGTGATATTATGACTGCTTCCACTAAAAATTATTTTGAGAATATTTTTTTTTGTCGGTATAAATAAAAAATATCTTAATTCCTATCCTCCAAAAATTTGAATTTGCGAAGTGTTACTTACCTCTTAGAACGTGTATTCCCAGTTAGGGACTATTCTTTCTGGGAGGACGTAACCACTCTGGGTTTCCTCGCTATCTTTTGTTTATTCATCGTTTTTATTTTTATTTATTTTTCTACGTAAATGTTGTTATAAGTTTCTGTGGACTAGCATAATGCACTTTATAAACACCTGTTTATTTTTATTATTATTATTATTATTATTATCATCTCAAAATCGCAGCCACCTTTTGAAGTTAGTTTTATTTTATAATATCTATATTTATATAGGATTAAAGAAACAAAGGTTAAAGGTACCCTTTAACACCACGCCTGGAATTTCTTCTTTGAGAGGGCAAGGCCATTTTACTTTTGCAAAGGGTACTTCCATTGTTGATGGGGCACTAAGGCCAATACCAGGGCAACATAGGCCATGGTCTTCATAACCTCTGTGAAACTCCAGACCTGTAACACTCTGACATGACTGCTTTAGCGATGTAAACAGTCTGCATCATGGCCAGTCGTAAAGCATTTAAGATTCCCTTTGCCTTACTTGGCAATTCATCTCCTCATGTTGCACATTCATGGTTCCATAGACAGGAGAGGATGCCGCCCCCCCCCCCAGGTGTATTACTAGAGGTGTCGCTAAGCCACCAAGGTGTCTGATTAGGTTGTTCAATGGAAAACACATTATTATATATCCCTTTGACCCCGGCAAAACGTTATGGTTAGAGAGAGAAATTAAAAAACATCTTTAGTGTTTCCGCATGAAATGTTTTTCAATTACAGATTATTCTTCCTGCGTGGACATACATAACCATTTCACATTTCCGGCAAACTCACAAATGCTGCCACCCTTGAAACAAAATTTTCACAGCTTATTTTTATCGCATATAATCTCCATGTATGTGGGATCGGTAAGCGAATGGTAAACACAAAAACCAGAGTGTCTTTAAAGACAGTGGACACTATTGGTAATTGTCAAAGACTAGCCTTCACAGTTGGTGTATCTCAACATATGCATAAAATAACGAACATGTGAAAATTTGAGCTCAATCGGTCATCAAACTTGCGAGATAATAATGAAAGGAAAAAAACACCCTTGTCACACGAAGTTGTGTGCAATTAGATGGTTGATTTCGAGACCTCAAGTTCTAAATCTGAGGTCTCGAAATCAAATTCGTGGAAAATTACGTCTTTCTCTAAAACTATGGCACTGCAGAGGGAGCCGTTTCTCACAATGTTTTATACCATCTACCTCTCCCCATTACTTGTCACCAAGTAAGGTTTTATGCCAATAATTATTTTGAGTAATTACCAATAGTGTCCACTGCCTTTATAAAGGCTGAACTTTGAGATAGAGAATATTTGTGAGACATAATTGCATCATCAGAGGCAGGACTACATTGAGGCTTTAAATGAAGTTGCCGTTGTTCATTATGAATCTAAACACAGACCCTTATGCTGTAATTCCTCGCGGGCAAGTAGAGATTGTGATTCCTCTCACGTTCATCGTCATCAACGTCTTGTCCCGGGGCCTCCTTTAGTAGTTTTGGATGGAGAAAAAAGACACACTCTCGTAGACATTCACTTGTGTCTAATTTTATCTCCTTATTGCTCTATGGTCCCCCGGGTAATGCTTTGGCACACAATCATAAGTTTCTTTATCTGACGCTTAGCTTCGGAGACACTAGAATTAATAGCAGAATATTTATTTGTTTGCGAACTGTACGTAGATGCCGCGTGTTGAATTTATGTTGCATGCAAAGATAGTAAATTGCTCTCAGAGACCTTAGAGTTACTGTGAAAATAACTTCTGAGAAAGCAGTTAGTCAGATTTCATTGTCGGCAGCCCTAATTGTGGAGGTTTTCTCATGGCGATGTTGTCATGGCAACGTCTAATGACATCACCATCTTTCCCAGGGATCCATTAATCTCTGCGCTTTGGTTCTTATTATTTACCTGGTTCCATCAATCATTCTAGTAAATTAAGCCACACGAGGGAGTCCGGGCACCAGACCTAGGTTCATAGAGACAGTGGCGAGTGCCAATGAGCGGAATAGGTATTATATCTACGAAGAGTGTCCCTAGGGAGTCATAGAAATTTCCCATTCTCAGAGTCCATCTGTTTCCTTTGCTGTTTTTTTCCCCCTCTGCATCTTTGTAGCCGCTCGTTTTTTAGGAATGGGATGCCATGGGCTTGTTTGCTCATGGATATAGCGCTGGAAAAAGATGATCCAGCATTTTGTACTGGCCGCTCAGGTTTTCTTTTTTCAAGATGGATTGATTTGAAACGTGAAGTGTATTACAAGTGATCTCTTCAGATTTGTATCTGACTATTGTTGCTTTTGTAATTGTATACATTGAGAGTTATTTACTCTCATGATTGGTATTACAAGTATTCCACGCTGGAAGAGGTTGTGCAGGACACTGAGAGAACGAAAAATGAAAAATCAAAGAGGAATAGATTTGTGTTTGTATTAAAGAGTTTTGATACCTTCTGTAGATCAAGTTTTTAGCCATGGGACATGAATCCTACTCACTGTGAATATGTATGTAATATAACTTACCTGTAGAAGTTTCCGCTTATTAGTCGCCAAGTTTTTTGGAGAAAAAAAAGAAGTGAAAATCACAAAGCAATGTTTTCAGGATGGTTTCTACCATCATTGGTCATCAAAGTTATAAGAAAATAGTTAAAGGAAAAGAAATTGCCCCTTGTTGCATAGAATTGTGTGCTCTCCGATGCCTGAGGTACTGACTCCATGTGTGAAGCCTTTCTAAGATTCAAGCTTTGGGTGAAATTTATCTCTTTCTCTAAAACTCCATTACTTCAAATGTGGGTCTCTCTATGATTTATAATATCAACAGCTCTCCTGTATTCTTTACCAAGTATGTTTTCATGGTCATTAATTTTTATGACCAAACAGGTATATCCACCCTTTAAAAAGAGAAGTTGCAAATTTCCCATCGTCTCTTCCAACTTCACACCAAAACCTTGTGATTCATGCCTAATTTTCATTCATGCATATATTGCATTCGTGGCCACTGGACAACTATCGTTGGATTAGTGTACACAAAATATCATCCCTTTTCAAGGTAACGTTTGGCATGATTATTTCTGCTCTTTAACGGAATTAACCGTAGAGCCCAGTCTAAATAGACCATTTTGCATAATTAATGCAACTGCACTGAAGTCGAAGCCGTGCAATACATCACCTTTAATGATTTTGTTTGAGCGCTGCTCATAAAAAAAGGTCAGCGGATTTGTATGAAATGAATATGAAGAACTTGCCGTTCATGAGATCAGAATGAATGAAACTTGGGGGGTAGGATTCTTTCAAATGGCAGTGACTGAAGAGGACAACGACGATTTCTCTGTGTGTAACACAACCCTGAGTGAACCCTGAGCTTAAAAAAAAAAAATAAAAAAAAAAATGAATAGAATGACAAACTGTTGCTTGGCCGGGTGTTTGACCTGGTTTTTGTTTGGCATCGTTAAGTTTTTGTTTTGTTCTTGTCACTGTCACCATGCTAATGGCTGTCCAAGCCTGTTAAAGTCTCATCCATGTAGGGAGAGTGCTAAAGATGAGGGCAGCACTTTCCCAATTAGTGTATTGGTGTCTTCTTTTAAGGTCATCGCAGGTTGTCAGTTGGCAGGACTGTAATTAACTCCCCCTCTACTTTAAAAAATGATGGATTTATACACTGTTTATGCAAGCGGACATTTTTGTTTTCATCCTGACATTTGCTTGGCTGGCCTTCCTGTGAGTTATTTATTATCTGGTGATGCTCTTCCTGAAATATTCAGTGTGTCGCAGTTTATTACCTTGACCAGCTTTTGGCCCAAGGTCTCAAAGTCAAAAGTGACAACGAGCCATGTTGCAGATCTCAATATATTGCAGCTAGTCCAGGGTTTATCTAGTTTGTCGCCGCCGGCAGGAGCAGTTTTAGCTCGTCATTTCACTGAGCCACCAGCTTTGCTTCTCTAGTCCATCTTTCATAATAAATAGAGAAACGTAATTAATAGAGAACTAGGCACCAGGACCCAATTTAATAGAGCTGCTAAGCCCAACAATTTTCTTAGCATGAAATGTTTGCCTTGATTAAAACAGGATTACCAACCAAATTTCCACATGATTTACAGGAAATTTGGTTAGCAATCCTGTTTTTATCGAGGAAGAAATTTCATTGTGAACATTTTTGTGCTTAGCAGCCTTATAAAATTGGGCCCTGATGCTTTGGAGTGATGTTTGACTATAGGTCCTCAGATGTTTCATCCATTTCCGAGACATCATTGGTACTAGGCAAAATCGCCCAATGGTCGACAATAGACACTTATCATGGTGCAGCCATCTTGAATTTCTCCCATTGATATCAACGTTACCAAAGAGAGGCTGGAAGAACAAAATAGTCTGGTTCCTATTTCCTAAATATGATTATTAGCATTCATTATTGTTAGGTCTACAGTCAACTAAATTCAGGAAAGTAGTCCCTCACTCCAACTTGCGCTCTGTGTACCTAACCTCATGAATTATTCATAAATATTGGCATCTCCTCCCTGCAAAAACACCAACAAAACCCCAAATTAAAAATATTTTACAAAGCTTAAATGGTCTGGGTATTTTTTTTCAGGACACGAAACACAATGTCCACAGATTTACATTAAACTCACACAGTTTGAAAATAATGAATGATGGTAGAAAGCTTCCCTTCAAAAATATCACTTGCTGAGGTGCTTTAGTCTTGGAGAAATGAGTAAAACAAGTCACAAAAATAATTTTCGCCTCTAAAGACAAAAATTATTTTAGCATGTAAAACGTATTGTTTGTGATTGTTTTACTCATTTCTCAAAAACTACAGCACCTAAGCTAGTACTATTTTAAGGTAAGCTTTCTATTATCGTTATCTTCAAAGGGTGTAAGTTTAATGTAAATCTGTGGACATTGTGTTTTGTGTTAAAAAAAGTACTCAAATCCTTTAAAGTGACTGGTTGACGCGATTTTCTGTCCACGGTGTTGTCAGACCGACCATTAGCTTTAGTGTATCGTGACAGTCCTTTCTACAATTAAATCAACACTTTACTTCTGAGCTGTGCGGTTGTTAGGTCCGGATAAAACACTCCCTCTAAGTGCGAGAGGTACTGGGTCTTCAATTATAGTAAACTACTTACCGGTTGGTCTGATGAGGAAATAACAAACAGAAAATCACTTCTCTGTATACCCTAATGAAAAGTGAATGAGATTTTTTGTTTCGCCCTTGAAATTAAAATTTGACAGTTTCTTTTTTTTAGTCAATTTCTTTTTTTTTCAGTTCAGGGAGGTGACTCTTTTTACAAATTAAAGAACTTTTTTTTTTAAATGTTTGTTTATATACAACTTATAAAAAGTTGTACTTTTATTTTTACAAAGCCTTTGAGAAAGACTCTTCTGGGGGTCGAAGCATGAGTCCCTGAACAGTATTTATTTTTAATTTTTATTTTTTTTAATATTCAAATCACGTCAATGCAGTCCCTGAAGTTCTGTGTTTCCAATTCTGTGCAATAAAGTCATACTATATGCAGATTCATGCAAGTGTTCTGTTCAGAATTTTTAGAAATTTATTCAAGTTATTTGTGTCGGTGTTTTCAGAATTCTTTTTCTTTGTCTGTCTCGCATATATACCTTAGAAGCTGTTGGAAGGACAAAATACATTCACTTTATATAAAAAGATCCCCTTTCTGCATCTTAAAGATTAGCTCCAAGGTCAAATTGAGTTTTGTAATGTGCTCATTTTCCAGTAGATACAAGTCTCTAACTTCATGTTAAAGGCATTGGATACCTTTGTAATTTTCTTGGAACCATTCAATTGTTTTGATCCTATTCATTCATATAACATTTATTTCCAAATCACAGAAAGACGAAAATACTGAAGTGCATGCAGGAAATAGACAATTATACTAAGTAAACTAACAAAAGAGGCATACAAAATGGCCATATAATAAACAAGAACTAAAGAGGAAGTGATATGGGGGCAAATCCCGAGCAGCAGAGCTTGAGGAGGGATGCCTTACAGGACAGAAAGACACTCAGACAAACAAGCGGACAACAAAACATACAAAATGAGCAAAAAATAAATGAAGATATATGAATGAAGATATCGGCCCTTAGTGATAATAATAATAATAACAATAATAATAACCCGTTTTTATATAGCGCTTTTCACACCCGCAGGGTGTCCCAAAGCGCTTCACATTATTACCCCTGGTCACTGGGCCTTAAATCACTCCTTAAACCATCTCAGCTCCCTGGTGGGGAGTATACAGCCTCGTGCAACATTAATATGCGCTACTCGGCTAAATCAATCACAAGAACCATCTCTGCCCTCACAGGTACCCATTTACCCCTGGGTGGAGAGAAGCAATTATAGTTAAGTGTCTTGCTCAGGGACACAAGTGTCACGACCGGGATTCGAACCCATACTCTGCTGATAATTATGTAGACCAATGAATCTGACCCTTTTGTGACCTTACAGTGACAAGTACACCATTTTGTAATCACCACAACCACAGAGAGGGCCCAGGGACCATGGACAATCTTGACCAAACATTTCTCAATTCTAATGTCCTCCTCAAGAGTCTCAAAAACAGACTGCGGTCGTCCTCCGCTTCAAACAAAATCCAGATTTTCCAACAGAAAGTAATCAAACCACCGGGATCTTATTTATAAGGCAGAACTAATCAAGGTGCCGTCCTACTATTTCAAGATGCTAGATAAATCAGAATGGAGCGACCATGTTCATGTGGGTCGCTGCCCTAGTTTCTCGTTGTTAGTTAATCAACTCTGTGACATTTAAAAGAAACAGTTTTGGGGGAGGAAATCTGCGAATTGCGTTACATCAGTCGAAAGATGTGGGATGAAGGGTTGATTAATTTTAGCTGAATGTCAGCGAAGTAGCGTGCCCTTGTATAGTAACGATAACGTTTGTGATGAAGAGCATGTTTGGATCTGAGGTTAAGCAGGGTTCAAAACTTTGCTTGGTGGGAGTATAATTGGGTAAGGTTTGCGGGTAGCACCATGTGTATATCTCTTTTAAGTAGTTTTGGTAGTGTTGAAAAGAACCGGTGGTTGACAACTTAACGTTTCAATCAGTATGCTCTGATCGTCTTCACGAGGATCCAAGGTTGGGTGTGGGAGTAGGGGGGATGTTTCAGACATGCCATACACTGAATCATTTGTAGATTGACGTAGAATTGGGTGGCGATGAGATGCTGTATTATGGCTGCAGACAATCTGCTGCCACCTAGTGTCCCAAAAAGTGTACCGCTTCGTTCAATACAAAGCCACCCCCCACCCCCCAGTGCACTTTTTTTTGTTTATGTCTGGCTGAACACAAATTACGACAAACAGAATGTGAGTCTCATTATTTGTAGGTCATGAAAAGTTGAATGCAGTCGTTGTTGATGAAGGCCTGTCATTACCTCAGTGGTTAAGTAGTCCATAAGGTTCAAGAAGATAAATTTAACATTGTCGGCACTTTTACAAGAGCTTTCAACGTAGATTTGATCGTAATCTAATTATCAGTTGTTTACGTCGAAGTTGGAGAATACCCCCTTTTTCACAATTAACGAGACAGTCCGGGAATCCCCAGTAGTGAATTCCTGGGGAGCTTTAACCCCACCACCACACCATGTTTGGGGAAAATTAACACCAGCATGTCGTGGCTAATACCCTGGTCACACATAGTAGACGCCGCTTCCACTACCATGGAAAAGTTGCAGAGAGTGTGGCCAATCGTTGGCCAAATGTGGACAAAACCGTGACGCGGGAGGATCTTCATGAGCGTGGTTTGGTTAGGGTGGGATCTCCTACATGCCTTTAGGTCGGGAAGCTGCATTTTCTCCCAACACTTGTTTTAAGTGTTGCCGGGTTGTAGCCAACAATAAGCAGGGTAAAGTCTTATTAAGAACGTAGTGGGAATGCCAATTGTACAAGCAGCGTGGTAGCATTGTGATAAGCAGTCCTGGTGGTAAGATCTCTGTGAACGAAATAAAAACGCAGCATTGTCGGCAACTATTTCAATGTAGAAACGCTTTTGCCGTAGAAGCTGTACAGTCGCAATTTACATTTTTGGGGAAAGTCTTTAATTTGCCAAATTGCTGGATTTTGAAGGTGATAGTGCTTCACCTGACAACTCTTTGAGATCGGGATGATCGGCTTGGTCTTCGTAAGGTCTCAGAGCTGTGAGACCGGGGTATAAGAGAACCAGACTTGAGCTCGGTACTTCTGATCAGGGTCCAATTTCATAAAGCTGCTTAAGCACAAAAATAAGCTTAGCAAAATGAATAAGGTTACTAGGCAAACTACCATGTCACATGTTCAATGTGTCAGTGGTATCCTGCTTATTATTGCTAAGCAGGGATTTTAAAGCAGTATTTTCTGCTTAAGCAGCTCTATGAAATTGGGCCCTGAAATTACTACTTGCAAAATGTTCAAAAAAATTTAGTTGGGCACTAGCCACAACGATGTTATATTAATTTAATTTTGGCTGGTAACCGGTTTCTGTTAAGCAATACTTTTCTGTATTACAGGCTTTATAAAATTGGGTCCTGCAAGGTGTGGTTTCAAGTCCCGGTCGTGACACTTGTGTCTTTGAGTACAACATAATTGCTGTGTCCTTTGCATGGGACATTAAGCCATAGATATCGTCTCCTAGGATTGGTAGTGCTTATAGTGGAAGAGCAGGGGGTTAACTCCAGTGTTTCTGGTTTAAATAATAATAACAAAAAATTATTATAACGCGCATTTCACAATAACCGTATCAATGCTCTTTACATTAGTGCCCTGGTCATGGGGCCAATAACATCCCTGTTTAATGTTTCTCAGCTCCCTTGGGAGCATACAACCCTGAGCTGCCTGTAAAGGCGCTTGTGGCTTTTTCATACACAATATCAACCTCAACCCTCGCAGGTACCCATTTACCCCTGGGTGAAGAGAAGCAATTATAGTAAAGTATCTTGCTCAAGGACACAAGTGTCATGACCGGGATTCGAACCCACACTCCGGTGAAAAGAAGCTCTTTTGAAAAAATAGAAGATCTTTTGTTTCTTCAAGCTTGAGAGCTACAATGAATAAGTTGATGAGGCATTCTTGGTTTCACAACCAAAAATATGTAATAAAAATAAAATTAAATCCAGCATAAACTTACTTGCAGGGATTTATGTTCCCTAGAAACGACCATTTCCCAAGTTTTTTTGCCAGAGTGACCAATTCAACTTCAAAAACACTTCAGCACAACTTCCCAGGGATATTTAGTGTGAAGGGTGTATATTACACTCTGTGGACATAAACCACGAATATTTGTGAGAATCAATCACAGGGGTACACATGATTTGTCTTCTCTGCAGTCCCTAATTGACTCAATAGATGTGGCTAGCACTTAAAAGTGCTCTTAACAGACCTAAATTACCCATTCCGCATGCAGACATCCTTCGCAGACACCCCCCCCCCCCCTAAAAAAAAAATCCCAACCAACATTTATTGATAATAAATTCACCATGAAATGGTATGCTGTCTACAGCAATTTCCTTTGAAAATTTAAGCAATTTAATGAAAACGTGACGCTCAGAAAACGTGTCAATTCAAGAATGTAGGTGCACTACACAGTGAATGTAGATAGCTAGAAATATAATTTCTTGAGTGTCATGAGTGTTAGGGTTATTCTGTTTGCTTAAAGGGAAGGTACACATTTGGTAATTGTCAAAGACCAGTATTCTAACTTGGTGTATCCCATCATATGCATAAAATAACAAACCTGTGACAATTTGGGCTCAATCTGTCATCGAAGTTGCGAGAAAATGATGAAAGAAAAAACACCCTTGTTGGACGAATTTGTGTGCTTTCAGATCGGAATAAAAGACTTCTAGCTAGAAGTCTTTTATTATTTTAGTGAGAAATTACCTCTTTCTCAAAAACATTACTTCAGAGGGAGTCATTTCCCACAATGTTTTATACTATCAAGAGCTCTCTAATGCTCGTTACCAAGTCAGATTTTAAGTTAATATTTGTTTTGAGTAATTACCAAATGTGTACCTTCCCTTTAAACATGTGTGTATGTACCTTTGATTGTAAACATTATGTTTTTTTATCTTCTCCATTTTTAAGGTTTTGTGTAATTAAGTAAATAAAATATGCTAATCAGTGGTAAGCGAGGCAGTCCCTTCCCAGCATTCCTGGGCTTTTTTCCTACACCTGTCTCCCCCAGGGACCATCCAGAGATACTACTTCAAGTTGATGAGCCCCCCCCCCCCCTTTAAGCTAGGTAATCCATTTGTAATTGCATTCATCACAAAAGGGTATAAATGTTGAATAAAACATGAACGGAATGTGCGAGATGGTCTGGCTGCACTTGGGTCCTTGGGCATTACCAAAACATCTACAGAGAGAGAGAGAGGGGGGGGGGAGACAAAAAAAACTCGGTCTGTTTTTCTCTTTCCCTTAAAAATTTCCGTACATTCATGAGATGCCGAGCGCATTGGCGGAAAATTCATTAGGAACCTAGCACATATTCTTCATGCAGGTTTAAAACGATTTCCCACTCATTCATTCCTGAGTTGAAGGGGAGGCTTGAGCAAGGGTTTCAAGATTTTCAAAATGGGGGAGGGGGGGGGCGTATTCTGGACCCAGAATGTTTTGACTTGATGTTTTGGTTTAGAACAAGTCTATCTACCTGGAGCATTTTAGGTTGTTTTTATTTTGAGATTTTTTAAAACTTTAATAATAATAATAATAATAACTGCCTTAAAGGCAGTGGACACTATTGGTAATTGTCAAAGACTAGCCTTCACTGTTGGTGTATCTCAACATATGCATAAAATAACAAACTTGTGAAAATTTGAGCTCAATCGGTCATCGAACTTACGAGATAACTATGAAATAAAAAAACACCCTTGTCACACGAAGTTGTGTGCGTTTAGATGGTTGATTTCGAGACCTCAAGTTTTAAATCTGAGGTCTTGAAATCAAATTCGTGGAAAATTACTTCTTTCTCAAAAACTATGGCACTTCAGAGGGAGCCGTTTCTCACAATGTTTAATACTATCAACCTCTCCCCATTACTCCTCACCAAGTAAGGTTTAATGCTAATAATTATTTTGAGTAATTACCAATAGTGTCCACTGCCTTTAAAACCACCAAACAATCCACGTAGTGCCCTGTGCGGGATTCAAATTGGGGTCCAAGAGATGCAAGGCTGGGAAAGATACCACTTTGCCAACCTGATCAATTCGTATAAGCCCACTATGAAAAAACTGTAAAACCATATGGGCTGACATTTAAGTCTTCTTAATCATCATTGAGGTACCTGTACGTGTACGTCCGTAACTTAGGCACGGACACGTATAGTAATTACTCAAAATATATTTGCATAAAAACTTACTTGGTAATGAAGAGCAACATAGAGCTGTTGATAGTATATTAACACATTGTAAGAATGGACTCCCTCTGAAGTAACATAGTTTTTGAGACACAGGTATTTTCTCACTTCAGCTGAAGGCTTTTATTTCTACCTCAAAGCACACAAATTTGTACAACAAATGTGTTTTTTCTTCATTATTATTTGATGACCAAATTGAGCTCAAATTTTCACAGGTTTGTTTTGTATGCATATGTTGGGATACACCTAGTGAGAATACTGGTCTTTGACAATTACCAAGCATGTCCAGTGGCTTTTATTGGCATCAAGGTGCCTTTAAGACATCCTATAAGACATGTCACGCCCAATCACATCTTCAGCCCACTCCGTCATCCACCAGTGCCTAGCTGCCTACGAGTTGCACCAATAGATTCACTTTTGAATATTAATACTATAATCTGAAATGAAATCACGTTGTTCACCGACCAGTGTTTTGCGTTAAAGTACATGTACGTGGGCAACATTTGTAGTTGACAGAGACCAGTATTTGTACTTTGTGTGACCCAATTTATACATTGAATTAATAAATAAAAACTGTGAAAGTTGAAGCTCAATCTGTCATCGGGTGGCAAAAAAAAATAAAGAGAGAAAAGCCTAAGCTGGTTTTCCCTTTTCTTTGGCCATTTTACTTTTATTTTCCCCCAACAACAACTTATTTATGACAGTAATGAATTAAAATAGATAACTTTTTTTCATAAAAATGCATGATCAATGGAATTTGCTTGTAGGAAACACAAGATAATTTACTTCTGATTTTACACAAAACGAGAAATTAAAAAAGCATGCACTGTGACTCTCTGAGTCTGAAAACCATCTGACAGTACAAAAAAGGACGTTTCGTCATGCACTACTTTTTCTGTCAGAGCAGAAATTTTAAAAAACCTTCAATGTCTGATACAATGTTGCGCTTACACTTATATAGTTGGATTATCTTCTTGTTTTCCATGCTTCTCCTCAATGACAACTCTCTTGGGGTGACATGTCTTTTTCTTCAGCTGTGCCATGCATCTGGAACTCTCTACTACTTAATCTTAGATCATGTCTCTGTACCACAAATTTTAAATCTCTTCTCAAAACTTATCTTATGTCACAGGTTTTTGAAGGACCAATTTTTGATGTGTCTGTTTTCTTTTGTTTTGTTTTTGGTGTTGCTGCGCCTTGAACACCTTGATAGGGTGAATATGTTCACGTTGTGCTATCATTATTATTGTTTAATTTGCACCGTAAATGGATTCAATCTGTGCAGAACAATAAAATGTACTCCCATCGTTCCTTTTCTTGGTCGTGCGCTTAAAAAATTGAGTCAGGCCTGACTGTGTGTTGAATAACACTCCCTGGGTGGTTGGTGTAAAATTATAATTTGATTGAAATGCTTTGTCGAAATACACATTCTCCATGTTTGTGTTTTCATCGTCACCAACCAAGGTTAAAAAGGAAAGTGCCTGACGGAAACGCTACTGTCCTTGCATAATTAAATTGTGCTTTTAATCACACCATTTTGGTGTTTAAGAATGATAAAAACCAAATGGAAAAATGAAAAATTGAATAAGGAACTACTTTTCAACTCCAAGAGAAAACATGTTTCGAATAAGTATTCATAAGCTTGCGTGTCACGCCCATGTTTCAACACTTTTTACTGGTCATAAACAAAGGTTTATACACACCCACGTGACGCGCTCTCCACCAATAGGAATAGAGAAACTGTCTGAGGTATTTATGAATGTAGTTTTCAGGTATAGTTTTCTTGAGTATGACTTTGTTTCAGAGGGAAATATATCACAGCAAAACAATGGTTCAAGTAGATTTCCATAATTTCCATAGGCTTTCAGATTAATTTAAACAATAATGGTTTTATCTGGGATTTTAGAGAATTCATGGTAAGGTAACAAACTTTTGGTTTGTGGTAGATCTACTTGCTTGGTAGTTATAATAATAATAACAACTTCCAAAAGTAAGTCTCTAAGTGCTCAGAGGAACAAAATAATAATTAAGTGTACAATGAACTGATCAGAAATATTTTGAGAAGAGTCTTGAAACTTGAGCTAGTGGTGGCTTGTTTGATGTGTAGAGGGAGATGGTTCCATAAATGAGGTGCAGCAAACTGACAAACTACGTTGACCATACGCTGACCATATGGTAGATTTTGTTCTTTTTGAGAACTTGTCTTGCTATATATTCGACTACCCAGAGTAGATTGGAACTCGGGAGATTTCTCAATTTTTTTTTTTTATCCTTACCAATTCTGTGTTTAACACCTTTCAGAATAATGAAACAAAACAGGAATAAGAAAAAACGCGGCAACATACCTAACTTCTGGGAAAGGCATCCCAGGTGTGTTCAAACACGGATCTTAGTGGTGGATCCATTTATCAATTAGTGTTTCCTGCCCAGAGTGATAGCTTTAGAAACACCTCGCGTCGAAAAACAGACGATCCAAAAACAGAGCATCATTACTTTTCCTCCTGATGGGTTTAGCTTCTCATGGAAAACCGGATTTGTCGCCACAATGGGGCGATTCACGAGGGACAATAAGTAATAAAAGAACGAGAGTAAACGGGCGTTGATGAAGGAAGGAAGTGTAGAGACCGAAGAGGAAATGAGGAAAAGATGAATCGAGATTATTGAAAAGACTAAAGGGAAAGTGACATTGTCGTTTACATTTTCTTTTTTTCTTCTTTTTTTCTTTTTCTCGTCTACTTAGTCGCTCGAATCAACAGACAGTTTGAAATGTAAGAAAACAAATGCTACTTAATAAAAGAAAATTAAGTTTCATGTTGTTGATCATTTTGTCACATTTTGGATGAACCTGTATGAACTAGTTTCAGAATTCGTGCTACTGTAAATGGGAAGGCATTTGACAAATTTTACCTGTTTTTCCTTATAGTTTTTTCTTTAGTATTTTTTTTTTTGGGGGGGTGGGATATAAAAGTTTGCTTTCATGTGTCTAGTAAAAGGCTTCAGTTGAAGTCTTTTACTATTTGAGTTGGAGAAATTACTTCTTTACAAAAAACCTTACTTCAGAGGGAGCCGTTTCTCACGATGTTTTATACCTTTGCTCGTTACCATGTAAACTTGTATGCTAAAAATTATTCTGAGTAATGGCCAATAGTGTCCAGTGCCTTTAAAGAACCACGGGAGAGGAAAACATTTGAAAGAGAATGCACTCTTCTCTCTCATCTAAGACCCTCAACAGCTGCACATCTCCTTTCAGAAAGGCAGCCTCGAGCAACTAAAAATTGTAACTTACTAACAAGGAAATGTGTTCTTGTTTTTGGCGGGACTCTTAAGTTAGTTTGAAGGATTCATTGACATGTGCGGACTGTCATCTGGTTACTTACTCAAGTCGCTCTTCCTTGTCCCCCCTCCTTCCTGCTGCCTCCATCCCCCATCTACCGCCCCAGTTCCTTGAAATTCTCATGTATCCTTGAAGTGCATCTTAGTCTACATCTTATCTTGACCCAGCCCCCCCCCTCCTCCCACTCCTCCTCACAACCTTCACATTCAACAACCCATCTCAAATCTTTCTTAGTCACTTGCGATTTTTCTTCCTTTTTTCCACATTTTTTTTCAGAGCAATGCCCATCCGTTGTGTCATCTTAGCCATAGATTATTCTTTGCTCCTCTTTACCTCCTAAAAGCATCTTCAGTCTCATCTTTTTCCGCTTCTCCTCAAAGGACTTGGTTTCCTCCATTTATCTCATCCCCCCATTTCCTGTTGACAATGTTGTACTGCATTCTTATTTTCTCAGCGATTAAAGATACAGTGCTGCATTGGTTTTGGGGTGTTTTTTGTGGCCTTTTTTGAGACACTAAAATTTCAAAAATACATAGAAGGGCTTCTTAATGTTCACGGTTTTTGGGAATGTGATTAATTTAAAATACAGAAATCTATGCAGTTTGTGATCTTTTTACTTTTTACTTTTGATTATATCTTTGTACAAGCTTGGACCCATCGGAGACAAGTGGTAACCACTAAATGGGCTTACCCAGTCGAAATAAGAAATCAATCAATATGAAGGACCATACCTCCCGAGATTATGTTCTTCAAGACTCCAAATAGGGCATTCAAGGTTGGCAATACAATTAAATAAGGATTAATCAAATACGAAAACTGGAATAACGTTCTAAATTTTGTGTGTGCATGTTTTTTGTAAACATATTTTTGTATACGCCGCAGCTCGCTTTTAATTTATCCCGTCAGAGAAGAGCATCACAACCGCTTCATAAAATATTCAATTTCCAGCAATGATTCAGGGGCTTTGCGCATAATTTAACCCCCTCCTTGACACCATCATGGAAGGTCGTGACCTTTTTCTTTCTCTGGATCAACAATTACGAGGTCTCCCTTCTCTGTAGTTCAGGGAGCAAGACGCGCTTGATTGAAGATGCTTTGGGTACTGAAGAAGATGATCCCGCTCACTCTAATCCCGATTTGATATCAAATTGATGAGTGAACCGTGGCATCTCTCTCTATTAGAATAATTTCCCTGGTGGAAATTATAATCTACATGCCGTCTGTAGTTTCCTTGGGAGGGGGGGGAGGGGGGTGTGTAGTATGTGTGTGCCGGTTTGTATCCACATTCAACCGGGGACTAATAACAAAAGGAACAATGGGTCCATGGTTGCTATCACAAAGATTTAAACAAAGGAGGGTCCCAGATTGCAGGCGTTTTCACACTTGTGTGTGTGTGCGTGAGTAGGTATACACATTAAAACCGGGAACCTACAACAAAAGAGGACAATAGAGTCTATGGTTCGGGAAAGGTCCAAAGCTGGAAAACGTGTACAAAACCAATGGGAGGAGGAACAATAGGAGGTCCACGGTTGCAGGCGAATACAAGCTTGGGTGGTGGGGGGGGGGGAGGGGGCTGGTTTAAACCTAGGGTAGATGAATACGATTTATATTTTGGGGTTGAAGGAAGAAAATAATACTGAAGTAGAAACTAGTGTTTCTGATAAATAGAAAATTAAACATAGGAAATGATGATATTTTCATTTTGAGCATGGTATAGAGGGCCTCTGTTGCCATGGTCTTTCCCATTGACTTTATTATTTTCCAACGGAAGTGCCTTTTTGTGAAAATGAAATTGGCCTTGCCCTCTCAAAGATGAAATCCCAGGCCGGAGTGTGCTTACAGAGTTCAAAATCCTATTTACCAATTGGTCATTTGTCACTGTGTGTCACCATTTGATATTCATAGTGTGAGATTCATGCAGTTTGAGTTTTAATCTTGTAATAAAAGAATCGTAATATTTTTTTGAAAGTATCAAATTTGCTGTTTTTTGTTACTCCCTTCGGTGTTCGATTTCACAAAGCTGTTTTGCAGAAAAATTGTACTTTGTTGCTGCTGAGCAAACTGGCAAAAAGGAACCAGTTGGTAGTATTTATACACATGGTATTTAGGCTGGTAACCTGTTTCAGCTAAGCATGATTTTTCTTAAACACCTTTCGAAATTTGAATTCTACAATTGTTTTAAGATCGTGACAGCTTTTCAGTCTGATGAAACACATATTTTCAGCATCTTTGCCTTATCTCATATTAAGAAAATGAAGAAAAACTTCTTAGCTGTTGATAATTCTGCTTACCATTAACAGATTACCAGTCAAAGAGCTGAATGTGATGTAATTATTTGTTGCCCTGTTCCCTAATATTCTCACTAACCAGAAGAACATGACAAGCAATAATCTCTGTTCAAACAAGCAATAACAATTCTGCACAGGTTTTAATTTCACAGAGGCATCGAACGCGGACTTGGCACACTGTTTATCCAACATGTAAAAACAAACTTGCGAGAGAACGTCATAGCCTATCGGCAGCGGAGTATGATTTCATGAAGTTGTTTCAGTTACACGGACTCTTTTTGTTTTTCAACGTGCACTCAGTTGAATCGGCTGAGAACCGACATATTTTTCTCCAACATGTCAATAGCTTTTATGTGCGCAGGTCATAGACCTGTGTATTGCAGGCTAGGGTTTTTATATACTCCATGGATTGAATGATGAAAGTTAAACAAGGACGCTCCCTCGGGATATTAAAGGGTGACCATCTTTGTTAGGATTTCTTCTTCTTCTTCTTCCTCCTTGTAAAGTGAAGCATTCAAATGATTGAAGATGTACGCACTGCGCATGAGCGCATGGGTTGACTTAGGCAAAAGAAATTTGTGTTTGGTGCAGAAAGAATTATGTACAGGTGCAAGTAAAAAGCTGAAGATGAGGGATACTTCAGTTGGGGGTCCCTTAACACCAGTTTGATTTGCAGTTGATGAGAAATAACCAGTATTCCAGAAGCCATTGTAGTGCATACATCCAACGTCTTTGTTGAGTTGTATAGGAAACATCACTTAAAGTCTATTTGGGGAAGTGACTGCAAAAATATGCAAAATTATGTAAATATATTGAATTTATAATCATCATTAGGGCTCCATGCAAAGCTGGAAGGGTTAAACAATCTGCATATATTTGTCCTCCAATTACCTCTAGGAATACTTTTTCTTTTCTACAAAAAGGTGCAGCCTAGCTGTTTTTGAGAGAGTTGTGACATCTTGCGATTAGAAGCCTTTTTTGGTGAAAAAACCTGCATGTGCTGAAAAAGGATGCCAGACTAGACTGTTCAATTAGGTTGTGCTGCATTTGGACAAAAAATGGCGCCCATCAACCATGTATCCCTCATGTCGCAACTTTCTCAATAGACCCTATTCACAACGCGCAGCGCACAGACACGCGCGTCTCCTGTCCCATTTTGTGTGTCAAAATGCCCACAAAAGGATGGTGCATGTGTTTACGCACGTCCAAATAATGCGCGTCTACAATTTTCTGCCTTTTTGAGGAGTCCATTCCTTTAAGTGCACATTTTCAAACACAAAATGCCGGACAGGAGATGTGCTTGTATGTGCGCTGCGCGTTATGAAAAGGGACTATACTAAGCTCTGATCTGCAGTGGACCCCCCCCATCATATTTCTGTCAGTTAATAATCAGTTTGTATGTATTTGATAACTTAAAATATTTTATTTTTGTTTTGTGTAGGACCCCCGAAGCAGGCATAAATTTAAAGTGGCCACATACAGCAGTCCAACATTCTGTGACCACTGTGGGTCCCTACTCTACGGGTTAATCCGCCAGGGGATGAAATGTGACTGTAAGTACCAACATGTTTTGATTCTCTTGTTTTAAACAAATGGACACTATTGGTAGTTACTCAAAATAATGATTAGCCTAAAACCTTGCTTGGTAACGAGTAATGGGGAGAGGTTGAAAACATTGTGAGAAACTGTGCATCTGAAAGCACACAACTTTGTGTGACAAGTTGTTTTTTCTTTCATTATTATCTCACAACTTCGACGACAAATTGAGCTCAAATTTTCACAGGTTTGTTATTTTATGCATATGTTGAGATACACCAAGTGAGAAGACTGGTCTTTGACAATTACCAATAGTGTCCAGGGTCTTTAAAGGAGCACTACAGAATTGGTTAGAAAACAAATCGTTAAGATCACAGTTTACATAAAACTTACACCCTCTAATGATGATGATAGTTGAAAACATCCCTTTAAATATTTTTGTCTGAAATGTAAGTGCTTTCACTTGCAGCAACTTTTTGTTAGCAAAACCAATTCTGTAATGTTCCTTTCCAGGGCTTTCTGAATTGATTTATGTTGATGTTTGTAGTAAAAATTAAACATATTTATAAATATAATTTAAAAAATTCCCTTCGTAGTGGCTGAAAATTGTGCCAGAAATCAGCTAGAAATTCATGCGGAATGGCCCGATATCCACGGTGTTATTTTTCAGCTGCTGTCTCTTTTTTTTTATATCAGCCAACGCCTTCTTTTGAAAGAGGAGGGGGGGGGGGGACTTGTTGTGGACAAATTTTCATAAAAAAATGAAGCAGTCATTTTATGTTTGTGGATTGCTTGGTCAGAAAATAGTTTTTCCCTGCTTCCAGAGGGAGTAATTGCCAGCCAAACGATTCGATCGTCAACCAGGAAATGATTGATGAAATGAAAAAAAAAAAAAAAAAAGGGACTGTATTGCTCCGATCATGAATGTCCCCTCTCAACCGTTCACAACATCCGAACGTACAATGACGTCACAGTCTCCTTTATATCAATCCAGAGAGGGGGGGGGGGGGACCTGACTAATCAACCCCCGGAAAAATAGAGAGCAGTGAAAGAGGAAATTGGGCGGGTGGTTTGAAGGAAAAACAGTGACAGGAAGATTGTTGTCGATAATGAATAGAATGAGCACATTGCTTCCTTTTTTTTTTTGCTTTGACGGAAATGTTTCTTGGATGTAATCAGTCAGTGGTATTGCGGTTTTTTTTTTGGTTTTTTTTGCTTTGACGGAAATGTTTCTTGGATGTAACCAGTCAGTGGGTAGATTAGTAATTGATGGGTTTTTTATATAGTTTTTTTTTTAAGAATAAATTTTGACATCATGTTGGCTGGATTGTTTCTGTCCCTACCTCAGAAGTAGGTCCCATAATTCAAAACGTAGTCCCACATCTTTCAGGAAATACTAGATGTTACAGCGACAGGAGCGTCAATGAGTGACTGATTAATATTATTATTACCTTTCCCCTCTGTGGGTGCCAGGTGGAATCCCAACTACCCGGAGCCTTACATGTGGGTTTCTGATTGCTTGGGTTTCCCCTATTTGGGGGTTGTCCTCCCACATCTAAAGCTGAACATTTCTTCATCACCTTCTATTCATTATAATAATGTTATAATATTGGCGCCTGCACTGCTGGCTGTGTAATATAATAAATTTGATGGATCAGAGATATTAAAAAATTTAACAGCCATAGTTTTTATTGTTATTCCTATTATAATTATTGATGTGGTAGAAGATTCGTTAAAATTTGTTTTAAAAATCAGTGGGAAAACAACTCATAAATTTAGTTGAGTACATTATCCATAGAATGATCTTTATATTGTTGAATTCTGTTTACTACTGCGAAACAAATTTCAGCAAATTTCAACTAAGTCAGCTCGGCGGATCATCTAACATAAATTTGTGTTTGTTTTAGTCATGATCAAAGTAGATCATATTATTTATTTATTTATTATTATAAAAGACCATTGATACGATTATTGTGAAATGCGCTATATAAGAATTTGTTATAAATTATTTATTTATTTTAATTTTAAATCTTGAGACATATACAATAAATTCAAGTTGTACAGGGGCTGTCAAGGTTAAAACAAAAGTATAAAAACTGTCATCAAAAGATATGTAAAACCAGACCCCTGCCAGCGATAAAAATATAATTGTACAATATAAAAAGTAGGTTGCACTGGAAAAATTCACACAAGAAAACATTAAACCCTGCAGTACGATCATAGGGGCAGACTTTGCTTTCTCAACCTCAAACATTGCCCTGCATTTTAACAGGTAATATTCAGTTATTCCTACAGATCGGTCGTCCGAACCGCTCTGTCTAATTAACCTCGGACATAACCCTGCATCACTGCGCGTGTTGTAATAATATCAACAACGTTTTTCAGTCAGTCAGTGTTTGAGGGTGTGAACGGATGACTGTTGGACACAGTGCACTATAATGAAAGAGCTGCATGCTCTATCACCTCAGATGAAATAATTGGAAAGAGTAATCAGCAGACAAGGCATTTGCATACATTAATAGCGTCACAATCACTACATTTTTTTTTATAACTTAGAGACCAGTTTGTTAAAGACACTGGACACTATTGTAATTGTCAAAGACAAGTCTTCTCACTTGCTGTATCTCAACATATTTAAGCAGAAAAATAACAAACCTGTGAAAATTTAGGCTCAAGTGGTCATCGGAGTCGGGAGAAAACAACGGAAAAACCCACCCTTGTTTCCGCGCGTTTCGTCGTGTCATGACATGTGTTTAAAACAAATCCGTAATTCTCGTTAACGAGAATTTATATTGTTTTGCTGTTTTCTCAAAAAGTAAAGCATTTCATGGAATAATATTTCAAGAGAAGTCTTTCACCATTGCCTTCTGTAAACCCTGTAAGTTATTTGTAAATCTGTGAACTTTTATTTATTTTTCTGAACCGAAAGGGTCCAATGGCTTTAAAAGCATTCGTATATAACTTGTTTTTAAATGAGGTATATTGACTGTACACAGTTTGCTCGGAATCAAACGTTTGACTCTGGTTTGAAGTGCACTGTGTTTAATAGTTGTATTCGTGAAATGTTAAAGGTATTTTTCAGGATTAGTAGAGCTAACAAAATAGTCACAGCATTAATAAGAGATGTTAAATTTGCATTCGGGATAAAGAATATTAATTGTTGGTTTTTACCCATACACGATGTGTGTTAGCACTGTATACTCGGTACTTTCCCGAGTCCTGTGAAAAAATATCACAGGCATGTTACTCGGTCGGGATTCAAACCCACGACCCTTGCAAGGGATAGGATTCGAAACTGCCTCTAGCTACCGGGTTAGAGACTGCTCTAGAATTGCAAGGGTCGTGCGTTGTTGGTTCGAATTGTGTGTTAATAAGAAAAACCTGTGAAAGTATGGGCTCGATTGGTCATCAAAGTTGCAAGAGAATGATGAAAGAAAGAACACCCAATACTTTGCGTGCTTTCAGATGCATAGTAAAAGGGTTCAACTCAAGTCTTTTTATTATTATTTGAGTGAGCAATTACCTCTCTCTCAAAAACTGCATTACTTATGAGGGAGCCGTTTCTCACAATGTTTTATACTATCAACAGCTCTCCATTGCTCGTTACCAAGTAAGTTTTTGCACTAACAATTATTTTGAGTAATACCAATAGTGTCCGGTGCCTTTAAGCAGTTTGCTTCCTCCTTTAGATGGGTTGTAAAGCTGAAGGTCCTGTGTGTGATGTAAATGCACATACAAGAACCCAGTTTACACTAAGTTTACACTAAGGCCTTTCGCTACAAGACAGGGTTTGCCTCAGTGTTTTGGGCAAGGGCTGCTGAATCTGCCGCAGCACCCTGTAATAAAAAATAAAAAAACGTATACGGTGCTACATAAATTGGTCTAAAAAATCAAAACATTCAAAGCCCGTCTTACATTGTTTCTCTTTGCCCAAGCCCTTTGAGTACCTTATTGGTAGATATGTGTGCTAATAAGACAATATATCATCATCATTATTAATATTACTTGACAACAGTAATTGGTAGATAAAAATCTTCCATGTAAACTGATTTAATATTCATCCTGAAGAAGAATGAAGTATAGACATACACCCTACAAAAGAAAAAAACAGCCCGGTAATGTGTATCTCATCCCATTAATCACGATGATCGTGCATAATTTGATTGTATTTCCAAGGCCTGAGTGTGTGCAAAGAAAGCAAGGAAGTCCTCGTTGCGATTTGTCCGTGTTTAGCTCCTCAGCATCAGGCATGGCTGAATCTTCCAGTGTTCCCAATTCTGTAGTCTGATTGTCTCTTATTTTAGCCTCCGTTCAATTTGTCTTCAGGTTTGCGTCATTATTCCCGCCCGATCGTTGTGTTGATGTTGCTCTTAGGGACGTACGGAGGAGTGGATGATGAGAGTTTAGTAATCTAATACAGGAGACTCAGTGTAAACAAGGTGTATGGATGAGAAGAAAAGACAAGGTCTCGTTAAAACCATATAATATCTCAATATATACATGGTTTAGATGGTGATCAATCGCTGGACTATGGAATGCCAAGACGCAATTTATTATGAAACCCACTGGTTGTCTACGCTTTTTCCAATTCAGGATTCATTCATTCATTTTTTATTTCAAATCCAGCTAGCGGCACAAAGCTTAATTATGTGGCATTACAAGTGATACAAAAAAAGTTAAAACTGCAGATACAGGGATACAGATAGACAGAAGTACAAAAAAATAGAAATATTAAGTTGGTAAAACGTTGGTTGGGATCAGAAAACCTTGTTGAGGTTTATTTTTGTACCTGAATGAATTGATGTGATGCGAAGAGGGTTTTGATGCTTATGTTCCGAAGCTGGACCTAGGCCCAATTTCATAGGGCTGCTCAAGCAGAAAAAAGTGCTCAACATTTTCCTGCTTAGCAGAAATAAGCAGGATACCAGTCATCGATTGTACATGTAACATGGTATTTTGACTGGTAACCTTATTCTGGTAAGCACTGTGCTTAGCTATTTAGTTTCGCTTAAGCAGCTCTATAAAATTGGGGGCCTCGTTCAATTGACCTTCAAGATTGTCATGCAATTATAATGACATTGAAAAGACAGGTGAAATTGGGGAAATATATTTGGACCAATAGGAGCAGGTGTGGATGCATCTCTTGCGATTCCAGCAAGGCTGAGTTTCGTGGAGCGGTGATTTAGCGGTTTGCCTTCCTGATATTTAGATGTTAAGAATATTCAGCATTGATGTAAATCGACCCTTTCCTATTTGTACATATGTAGTGTAGGGTCACACCAGGTGGTTAGCGTCCTCCGTGAAATACACGCATGTAGACCCTGCGTGTACTAGAATGAGTCTGTCACGAAGTATGTATTTATATTTATAGACCTTGTGTGTGCTTACTTGAATGAGTTTATGAGTGGGCTGAAGCGTATGACCACACGCGGGTGGAAAGCCACTGCCTGTCTACATGTAGTTCATGTCAACTGAGAATCAAAATAATGCAGGGCAAAACATAGACTGTGTAGTGGCTTGGAAGGGGGGAGGGGACAAGCGGGTGAAAATACTTGTTTTATGAAGGGCTATTTTTAATGTATCCAACCATTCACTCGTACCTTTGTGCAAGAGTTCTGAGCTGGGGCCCCCTGATTACGTCACCACCTGTAGGCACAAAAAAAACAAGCTTAGCTTAGAAAAGTTGATGAGCAGTAGCAGGTAAACTGCCAAAATTCTATAAAGTTGTCCCAAAATGTGCCTTTTATTTGTTTAACTTAGGAAAGTTATAGCTCAGCAGTATTTATTACTTAAAGAGAAGGTATTAGTTTGGTAACACTCCTAAAATTACTGGCAAAAAAAACCTATTAATTAGAAACTTACGGCAGCTTTCGCTAGTATACAATAAAGCATTACTTGAAAGTAATTTGACTATGGAAAAATATAACAATTTTTTTCCCCCAAACATTTTGAATCTAAGAAGTTTAACTAAAAGTAGTGCCTGTCAGATTAATTACTCCCAATATGGTTTTTCATTCTTCATGTGTGGGTATAATCGCCCTGGATTTCCTGCAATTTCTCAAAAATGCTTCCACCTTTTGAAATGAACTTTTTACATGTTAGTTCATACATCTACATTTTTATGGATTAAAAATAATGAACGGTCTATAAAAAATAGAATAAAAAGGGCACACTTTGCCTGTAACAGCTCACATGAAATTGTACCTTCTTCAAGTCAAGCCTTTTAGCCGGGATCCTCCCAAGACTCGGCTTACCTTGACATGGTTACCGGCGCTCCGCACCAGCTTTAATTAAAATGCATCCACACCTTAAAATGTTCACGGTCAACGAGAGAATGTTTTGTTTTGTTTTAATCTTGTTACCTACGGCTACACACGGTGGTTGTTAGAGATTCCCCCGGATCAAGTTCTAATTGCGAGTGACTATAGCCCCTTACACACCAGACCAATCTAGCAAAAACAAAGCATACAGGCCTGAGACTGCACATTGGGTTTAGCTACATTTGGACTGAAAATGGCGCCTAGTCAACGAGCGACCCAAAGAAAACTTGTCCCTCCATGTGGCAGGTCTTTTGATACACAGCTCTGCAATGGCAATCTTCCGATCACTGACACTTAAAGACACTGGACTCTATTGGTAATTGTCAAAGACCAGTCTTATCACTTGGTGTATCTCAACGAATGCACAAAATAACAAACCTGTGAAAATTTGAACTCAATTGGTCGTCGAAGTTGCGAGATAATAATGGAAGAAGAAAAAAAACACCCTTGTCACACGAAGTTGTGTGCTTTCAGATGCTTGATTTAGAGACCTCAAAATCTAATTGTGAGGTCTCAAAATCAAATTCAAATATTTTAGTTGGAAATTACTTCTTTCTCGAAAAACTACCCTACATCAGAGAGCGCAGTTTCTCACAATGTTTTATACTATCAACAGCTCTCCATAGATCATGAACAAGTAAGTTTTTATGTTAACAATTATTTTGAGTATAGTTACCAATAGTGTCCAGTGCCTTAAATCATCTTTAGCTAGAAAAGCAAGCATTGTCATTAATTAGTCATGGGGCGCTGTGAATAACATCTAAGATCATTCCGCTCTGTCTCAATACGCTTTGGGGTCCGAAGAGAGAGAGAGAGAGATAGAGAGGCAAACAAAGCAACATCATTAAAGGGAAGATGATCCTGTATTCAGAGGTGTCGTCGGCCGCAGCTAGTGTCAACATCCACAAAGTATTACAACTGACCCGCGGCATTAAGTAATGACGCCAGTAGACCTAACAAACAAGTAGATTTTTGTCATGGATTATCTTCTCATCAAAACAACCATTAATGGGATATTGTTTTTAAACTTTTACCTTTAGTTACATGGATGTGTCATAAATAGTACTGCAAACTCTGAGTTATGTGTGTAAAAAACAAAATCAGGCTATATTTGGCGGGATTTCAAAGCTAGCACTCCTATATTCCAGGGAAGTACGGTAGAGTCTTGTATATTTTTCAACTCAGGGAATAATAACCACGTGGTTATTACTTGTAAACGTGTTGCTGTTTCACTTCCACAAAAATAAAAGCTTCACTTAATTAATGACTTAAAAACCCAAATTCTGCTTTGAATTTTGCTGGGTTGTTTTAAGCCAGCCTGGCTGTTTTTTCTGCTGATTTCTTGTGTTCTAATTGCATTTTCTTCTGGGGCTCTTACGTGGTAATTCGGCACGATGGTCAAATGCGCAAGGAACTGATTCACATGTGCTTTTTTACAGGACCTTTATAACTGTTTGGGCTTGAATTTAATGGCAGCCGTATGGCAGAAGAAAATGGTGAAATTTCTTAAATATAAAAGCGACAACAAGTGCAATGTATGAGGCTATATACAAGTATTTAACAAAACAGCAAATGTGGATAACTGGATGAAGTGAGAGAAGGACTTTGATTTTTCAACTGAGATTTTTTTGTCTCAACAAATTAAACTCATTTTTACACAGTTAAGACAGCTCCAATTATGTCAAAACATCAATTTTATTACAGAAAATATGTCACCTCTAATACCTACAAATGCATGTATGCGCAAGCGCAAGCAATGCACCCCTCCTTGCACTGCACGTTCCATGTGTACACACAAAATACGCCTTTCTTTTTACAGTGCCATAGTGTCAAGTCAGTTTCTCTCACACCTTAAAAAAACAGCAGAGCGTTACTGACTATAAAGCAATGGAAAAATACAAAATAAAAGAAAGATAGAAAAGCATCATTTAACAATACTGACCATGAACCATGGATATGTTTCTGTTGCTCTATGATTTAAATGCACTCCTTATTAATTGTCTGTTCATCAGCATAAACATGAAGCTCATCAATTTGATTTCACCTCAAGGTAAAATTAATTCATAAAGGGTTCCTTAGTTTGAACTGCTTTTCATTGTGTCTGAGCATGAAGGTCGTAACGAGCAATAAAGATTTATCTCGTCATGCAAGAGCGCTCTGCGTGCAACATGGCCGCAACCCGGCATGTTGACTTGTGTGTACATCTTGGTTAGTTGAAAGGCAAGGTATATCTTTGGTTGTTTTAATCGTTCAATTGTTTGAAAGACATTGGACACTATTGGTAATTGTCAAAGACCAGTCTTCTCACTTGCTGTATCTCAACATATGCATGAAATAACAAACATGTGAAAATTTGAGCTCAATTGGTCATCAAGTTGCGAGATAATAATGAAAGAAAAAACACCATTGTCACATGAAGTTGTGTGCTTTTAGATGCTTGATTTTGAGACCTCAAATTCTAAATCTCGTAATCAAATCTCGTAGGTCTCGTAACCAAATTCGTGGAAAATTACTTCTTTCTCGTAAACTACTCCACATAGGGAGTCGTTTTTTCATAATGTTTAATACTATCAACCTCTCCCCATTACTCGTTACCAAGTAAGGTTTTATGCTAATTATTATTTTGAGTAATTACCAATAGTGTCTGAAGATATATACAGTACAATAAAACTGACCTGTAAAAACTTCTTTTCAAAAGGTGAGAGCATTTTTTAGATATATTGTTATTGCAGAAGAAAATCTTGAGCGGTTTTTTCCACGCAGGAAGAATTATCCGTAATAAGTGGAATACACAATCTAAGAAATGTTTCTGAGACTAAACATGTTTAGAATCCCTTTCTCGAAAACCCTATTCCTTAGAAGGGAATCGTTTCTCAACATGTTATACATTATCAAAAGTTGAACAGCTTCTTTCCGAGTAAAACTTTATGGTCATGATTTTTGGAGTAGTTACCAACCCTAAGCAAGATACGACCTTTGACATTCTCAAACTCTTGTTTCACTTCAAACTTTATTTGTGGAGATCCCACCTTATTGCGTTGGCACAATAATTTCTGTCATTTGTTGATAGTTTGTTGACTTTAGTTTCCTGTTTCACTTTTGAGTTAGGTTCCATGAAACTCGGTTTACAACACCTTTTTTCCTGCCCAGATGTGGTTTTTGTGTGTACTGGCATCCTTGCAATAATTTTTCAGAGCAAATATTAAATTTCCTTGGTATAGTTTCTGTCTTTGAACACAAATTCTGCCTGCTACAATTTGGTTAAACTCTCTAACTCTCTTAAACCTGCTAATGCACATACTACACTTTTTCGGCACATTTAAATGTTTCTGATTAATTTTACGGTCGGCAAATTCTGGCAAGGAATTTGAAAAATGGATTTATACTACAGCAGGTTATAAAGATCAAAACCTTAAGAACACCACTGCATGACTACCATTATTTCATGATGTTAACGGCGAACCAAACTCATACAAAACCCTGTCCCATTTTGTTCACAAATCAAATCCAATTTATAGAATATTTAGCAGGTTTGGAAATTACTCCAAATCAGTATCACTGAAGTCAGGTTTCCCTTTTCAGTAATTAAGCAGTCTTGCGGTTGGTCGGTTGAACTAAAGTCTTCAAAGGCATTCATAACAGGCTGTCAAGTTGAAGCTGACGGCAGTTGAGACGATCTATTAAGGGAGCTCCAAGTGTATTTATTGCTCCTTGAGTGCACCAGAAGAAGCCAACCTTTCGCACCCCCTTAGAGAATTCTCAGGATGTGGACGATTGTACAAAAAAGAAAAAGGAAAAAAGTGGAGTTCTTCCCATCTCGACTCGCCAAACCCGAAGGAAAAAGTGGGATGATATTAGGCCAGTGTCCCAATGATGTACTTCAATCTTGAAGACTCTCAGGTCATAATATTGGCGGGGTTGCGGAACATGGAGTAGCCCACGCTTCATTAAACTTACTGTTCTACTCCTGGAGGCCCACAGACTGGGAACTGTCAGTGCCTGCTTGCTCCCTTGTTGTTGTTGTACTACCTGGACGGGTTGATGGGGAAGAACTATTGCTGTGAGGCCCTCGGTGATGCACGGTGTCCATATTAAAGTGTCCGCTGCAGAAACTCAGCCAATATCTTACATTCCCCCTTTACGTTGATGTCTGTGACAAGGCGGTGGTTGTATTGCGCCATGCGGAAGTTAATTCATTCAGGAGATGGTGGGAGAGGACAGAAGCCTGTAGGGGGTTAAGCGACTGTAAGAGCAGGTGCTTTGACAGGGATTGGCCGGGCTGTTAAATTGATGTCACAAGAAACACACAGTAGTGAGTGAGAAGACATCCACCGTAGCGACAAATAGACAGAAACAAAAACAAAACATCTTCTCAACTTCTTGGTTTATCCCTTTTTTCAGGTCTGGATTTTCATCTTTGAGAGGGCAGTGTCATTTTCCTTTTACAAAGTGAACTATAAGGGGGAGCAAAACTAGGGCAACAGAGAGATGAAGGCCTACTGTGATTCCTACTGTGATGTTGTTTTTGGGGGGTGTTTTGGGTTGTTGATGATGTATTTGGGGTATAATTCTTGGTTGTCATTGAAGACAATTTTGTGTGCTGGACATTTTCATAATGGATACTAGAATGCTGAAAAGCTGGATTGGCAGATTCGAGTTTCTGAAGTCTCAGTTTGTCTCTGTGATGTTAGGGTTCTTTTTGTGTGTGATATTCAAAGAGAAGGTATACCTCTTAAGATTAATGGCAATAAAAACTTACTTATCAACACCCATTCATCCACCTTTAACTCGGTAACCAGGGATCACTCCCCATTAGTTTACGATACAACCTGCAAAGCAGCAGGAGAGGGAACATTTAGGATGTCACTTTTTTGCTCTATATTCATTTTTTTTTAATCACTTTTTTAAAAAGGAAATTGACCCCTCGCCTGATACTTCATGGAGGCACTGAAGGCCATTGCCTCCATGCCCCATGGTTATTGCTTTTTGGTTCCCCTTGAAATGCTCCAGTAGATATTTACAGTTTCCTCATAGGAGAAAATGCCTTGGTGCCCTTTTGCCCTTTCAATAACAAAGCATATACATTGTGTACATGCCTGTTACTTGATATTTTAAATACATTTCATTATGGTAATCTATAATTAAAACATTACAATTAATAAATTAATATCAATACAATATAATGATACAGATTGTTGACCATAGATAACATACAGGATACAAATGTTGCCCTAAATATGAACAAGGCTGTACATAAACACTGTAAACTCTAAGAATGACTGGTGTACATCTGAAAGAAAACATTTTCACATGTTGTGTGCATATTGTAGGCAGGGTATGGGAGTGGAGGCTACATTATGAACTGCAAGAGCAGGGGCCAATTTCATAGCGCTGCTAAGCACAAAAATTTGCTAAGCATGAAATTTCTTCCTTGATAAAAACAGGATTACCCAACCAAATTTCCATTGTTGCATATTGCTTGTTACTGGTATTCAGCTGTTGTTCGCTTATCCTGAAAATCACGTGGAAATTTTGATGGTAATCTTAATTTTATCAAGGAAGAAATTTCATGCTTAGCAAATTTGTGCGCTTAGCAGCACTATAAAATTGGGCCCAGATGTGTGTTGTATCTTCTTCGACTTGATGATGTCACATGCAACCAATTTGTGAATCCAGATGTTGCATTGGCGCTCGGCCAACTATTCAGCAGATGATGGACAGTGTGATTTGTGCATTGACTAGGTTCAAAGGCAGGATTATAGATTGGTAAATACACCAAACATTAATGACCATAGAAACTTACTTTGTTAGAAGCAAGGCAGTTGTCATTGATGGTGATAGTGTAAACTAATTTCCAAAAAAGTATTCCTTTCAATATGATATTTTTTTGGATAATTTTTCATCCTAAAACATTTTTAATATGTCAAAACAATTTATGCATGAAACGTTTCTCAGATTTATGAGGGTTGGTGTCCATTCGTGAATGCTACAGCCAGAGATGTGGTTGGTACCCACTGTCAGTTCGCTAAACGAGGATGGATATGATTTTCTTGTGTAAATACTGTGACACAATTTTGCTGTTTTCTCAGCATGATGTGTTCATTCAAAACTTTAATTAGACTTTTATTGTATCTGACTTTATAATTTTGCCTATAAACCTGCATTATTCATTTTTGGTTTTTACCCCGATGCAAATTTAACATCTATTAAATCTGCATTCCATTGACTAAAACCAATGTATGATCGTAAGCTGGGTGATTCTAACTTGGCTGCGACATATTGCTTATGGCTACTGAATTCCCATCTACAGTCAAGGCATCAGGGTTTTGGGGTACTTTCTGCCTTTAACCTAATTTTTATTTCAGGTGGTTGAATAAACAGAGTAACATTTAGCCTAGGTGTTTCACCTGTCTCTTAAATATCTTGATGTACCGGCATGTTATCATTTTCTTCGGAGGTGGGGGCGTCCTCTACCTTTTTCAAATACAGCTTTTTGTTTGAAGTAGCGGCAACTGACAGACCTTTTCTTGTAGTATGCCGTGTCTTCGGTGCTCAGATGTTTGCATAAAGTTGTTATTTGTCAAACTGCGGGGGCTGCTTATCTTAAAGAATTATCAAATTAAACGGAATATGTTGTACCAGTGAAACACCGACAGGAATAGGTCATATAAATGCTGTGAATATCACCCCGATTCATTATTTGAAATTCAAGTATTCGCGTGATCGCAAGTGAGTGTTTACAGTGGAGGGAATCCATTTTAAGGAAGTGCTTGAAATTGTATTGGTAGATTTTGTAACAGGGGACATTAGTTATTTTGTTCGCTGTGCCAAAGACAAACCAGTCATGCACAATGACAACCAGTAACCAATTTATGTCAATAAATTTGGTAGCCAGGGACATTGGTTTTGCTTTCGCCATGCGAAAAGGGCCAAGTTGCAAGAATATTTATAAAAACACAAAGAGAACCCAGTCATGCATGATAACAACAACACAACAAATTTATGGCTACAAATTTCACATTGGTTATATTTTCACTGTGCGGAAAGGGCCAAGATCCAAAGAAACACACATGGAAACTAGTCGTGCATGATGAAAACAAATAAACAATTTTTGCTTGTAAAAGTAATAATACATATAAAAACACACTCTCAAATCTTCCCTGTAACAAATATTAATTTAAGCTTGTAAATTTTGTAGCAAGAGACATCAGTATATTTTTCGCCGTGCAAAAAGGGCGAAGTTCAAGGAACACATAAAAACCAGCCGTGCACGGTGACAACAAATACACAATTTCCGCCTGTTAATTGTTTAGCAAGGGATATTAGTTATATTTTCGCCGTTTCAAAACATGGAAACCAGTCTTGCACAATGAAAACATTTTCGCCTATGAATTGTGTAGCACAGGACATCAGTTTATTTTTTCGGCGTGCGAAAAAAATGACTCAGGTCCAGGAGCACGCAGAAACCAGCCATGCACGATGACAACAAATATACAATTTCCGCCTGTAAATTTTGTAGCAAGGGATATTGCTTAAAGGCAGTGGACACTATTGGTAATTACTCAAAATAATTATTAGCATAAAACCTTACTTGGTAACGAGTAATGGGAAGCTGTTGATAGTAAAAAACATTGTGAGAAACGCAGTTTTCGAGAAAGAAGTAATATTCGTGAATTTGGTTTTTGAGGTCTTGAAATCAAGCATCTGAAAGCACACAACTTCGTGTGACAATGGTAGTTTTTCTTTCATTATTATCTCGCAACTTCGACGACCAATTTAGTTCAATTTTTCACAGGTTTGTTATTTTATGCACATGTTGAGATACACCAAGTGAGAAGACTGATCTTTGACAATTACCAATAGTGTCTAGTGGCTTTAAAAGGCTTATTACTACAATTTGGAAATTTTGTTTAGCAGTTCATTGTGGCTGTTTTTCTAAGTCATGTTTGATGCATTTTAGCCTTGACGTTAACTCTTGTTAGTCTTGAAGGTACCCAATCACCTGGATCTACTGGCAACCTTGGTTAGAAATTATGAATGAATTTTCCCCACTCCTGGCATAATAAATCCCCAGGGTGGAAAAAAAAAACGAGGGGAAAAAAAAAACACGGGAAAAAAACAAAACAGGTAGAAAAAAAAGAGAGAAAAAAACGGAGACATACTGTCTGCCAAGCAGCCTACCAGCCTATCCATTAGCGCATAATGACTTTATAACATGATACAGGAATTAATTTATCCAATTCCAATGTTAAGAGCTTGAGTTACAGCGCACGGTTATGTTGCCTTTGTGCTGAATGCATTTTAGGACTGTTAAATATCTCCAACGTCATTAATGTGTGTATGGTATTCAGGTCTTCGAACACGCACAACATTTTGAAGAGTCCTTGGATAATGTCATATCATTTCAGTTTCGCTTTTTCTTCAGTAATTAAGTACATGTACCTAGTGTAGTCAAAAGAAAGGATGGGTTTATTTTCCCGCCATTTTTTGTTGTTTTGAGGGCTGCCCTTTATGATGGTCCACAACCTTATTGAAGAATTGGTTGGATATGGTAGATGGATTTTGTGGGTTGTCGGTGACGCTAGGTACGCATTCTACATGTAGGTCGGCTTTATCCACCACCTTGTTAGCATAATTTAAAAACGGTCACTTTTCAAGGTAACGTTTGGCATGACTATTTCTGCCCTTAAAGGCAGTGGACACTATTGGTAATTACTCAAAATAATTATTAGCATAAAACCTTTCTTGGTGACGAGTAATGGGGAGAGGTTGATGGTATAAAACATTGTGGGAAACGGCTCCCTCTGAAGTGCCATAGTTTTCGAGAATGAAGTAATTTTCCACGAATTTGATTTCGAGACCTCAGATTTAGAACTTGAGGTCTCGAAATCAACCATCTAAACGCACACAACTTCGTGTGACAAGGGCGTTTTTTTCTTTCATAGTTATCTCGCAACTCCGACGACCAATCGAGCTCAAATGTTCACAGGTTTGTTATTATATGCCTATGTTGAGATACACCAACTGTGAAAGCTAGTCTTTGACAATTACCATTAGTGTCCACTGCCTTTAATCACTCACGAGTAAAGATCACTAATGACTATGGATATATTGTCTGCTAAGGTTCATCGTCATCCAAGCATTCAGTCTACATTAACATATAGGATATGAGGGGAGCTACATGTCACTATCGCTTATCATGTTCCTAGTCTGCAGTATCAATAACGAGGGTAGTTTTCAATGTTTAAAGAACGGTACCAGACTGTTTTCTCCCCAGCCTCGGTTTGGTAGCATTGATTATTATTGGAGGGAAAGATGGCTGTTAGTGATTAAGATTCATGGCACTGGGAACAAAGATTTCTACTGTTTTCTAAATTTTAGCCCTTTTATCTTCCCACTACTCTTGGTAGCATCTTCCATTGAGTCGACTAGCCTTCTGAAACCATAACTGCATGGATTTTGTAAGGTGGCAACACTGTGCACAGAACCAACCACGGCCAATTTCATAAAACATGTAAGCAGCCGCTTTGTGCTTATACACCACAGGATGTGCAGTGAAAATGTGCTTAGAAATTGAGTTTCGTGGCGCACCTCTGGCATCAGCTAGATCATTTCTTTTCATAAAACTGTTTACCGTCACAAGGTTAAATGCTTGCTAACCCGCAGTTGGCACTCATGAGTGACGTAACAAAGCAAATCCATGGTGAACAGGCAAGAATTTTTCTGCTTACTTTGAGAAATCATGGTGGAAGACGCTTACGCTTTTTTTCTGCTACAGCAAGCACACAAATTTGCTTACCGGTAAACAGCTTTATGAAATTGGGCCAATTTACGGTGTGTACTGTGTAGAAAGAAGCCTTACTTAATATCGGGATGCAAGATAAGTCAAGATAGTTGTGTGGAAAGGGAATAACTCAAGCATTATTAATTGTACGTGTGTGCATTAAAGAGGGAGAGGATTGAGGGGGAAAAACCGCAAATAGTCGTGTGGTACTCCAGACTTCAGTCGTAGCGGTGAAGTCATGCGGAATATGTATCTATTCACAGCGTTAGTCTGGGGCTCCACGATGACGCCATTCATGTCATTTCAGAAGTCGTTTTTTTTTTTTTTCCTTCTCTTTTGGTCGGAAATCTCATCACAAAGCTGTCCACGAGATTTTCCCATGGCCCCTTTGCCCATCACCGTGGAATCAGATCCTTCGATCACCGAGCAAGTCTTGTTTGACGTAACACGGAGAGCTTGTTACCATGGTAATAACCCATCTACCTTTTGTGTTGTGCGTACATGCATGGATTTCATCCCGTCGTCATACAGATGTACCTATGATACATTTTTCTTAGTTCCTTCACCATCCATGAGTGCTCCATATTTCTTTTATTAAGTCAACAAGGTCACCTCGCAGAAATACTGAGACCTCTGTCTAAAAGGAGTTTATCTTCCTAAGCCTTTTATGGACTTGTAACTTTTCAGCCGAAATTATAAAAAACGCGAGGTCTTGCTGTGCCTGGTGCACTGCAATTGCATGCCTGGAAACATCATAATAATAATAATAATAATATTGAGTTTTTATACAGCGCTTTTTCACTCCCTACGGGTGTCTCAAAGCGCTTCAAGATATTACCCCTGGTCACTGGGCCTTAATTCACTCCTTAAACCATCTCAGCTCCCTGGGGAGTATACAGCCTTGTGCAACAAATGCGCTACTCGGCTAAATTAATCACAAGAACCATCTCTGCCCTCACAGGTACCCATTTACCCCTGGGTGTAGAGAAGCAATAATAGTTAAGTGTCTTGCTCAGGGACACAAGTGTCACGACCGGGATTCGAACTCACACTCTGCTGAACAGAATCAGCAGAGAGGTGCTTAAGCAGAAAATATTGCCAAACAATGGTCTGCTAAGTAGAAATAATCAGTCATAAATTGTACATGTGACACAGTTTGGCTGGTAACCTGACTCACGTGAGCGTCATATTTTTGGGGGAAAATAATACATCACTTCATCTTTAACTTCAAACATCATGAGCAAATGTTGACGTCTGATCTGTATCTTCAAATATGAAAGTCTTCTTAGCCAGAAGGCAAATGATATCAATCTTCTCTTAAGCGCTATTCACACAGCGGCAATTTAACTGGGGTCCCTTGCTTAATTTTGGCATGGTTGTCAAATGTAGCAATGTTTGACAAGATTTTGCAAGAGAACTTGGACAGTAGAAACAATTGTTGTCCTTTCACATCATGAGGTACATTTGGTAAAATTTTACAACCATGCTAAATTTAGCAAAGGACCCCTGCTAAATTGCTCTCGTGTGAATGGCTTTATTTAGTGCTTGTTCAAACAAAAACAGTTTAGTTCTGACACTGTGTGCAGTGTAGATCAGGTTTTTTCTTCTCATCTTGTTACAAATGTTCTCGTCCAGTAAATTTAGTGTTGAGTATCTTGTGGATTGTCTCTGACATGTCATGTATAGATTGAATTTGTTTGTGAATTCAAAATATTAAATTCAAAATAAAATCACATTCCCCTATACTTTTATTTAACCCTTTTGGTCACAATTTTTATGAAAGTGCTGGCCTAGAAGATAGCACATACATGTATGTAGATGAATATACGTTTTCTGTGATAGTCTAGCTGTTAAATGTGGGTTCAAATCCCAGTCGTGACACTCGTGTCCCTGAGCAAGACACTAAACACATCAATTGCTTCTCATCACCCAGGAGTAAAAGGTTACCTGGGAGGGTAGAGGTTGTTGATCTGGGGTCGATTTTGCAAAGAACTTAGGTTGGGACTAGTCCTAACTTAGGACTAGTCCTAACTTACGTGTAGGACTAGTGTAGGACTAGTCCTAGGAGATGTTAAAACTAAGGACTAGGCCTAACTTAGGACTAGTCCTAGGAAATAGTCAAAGTTAGGACTAGTCCTAGGAGATATTAAAAGTTAGGACTAGTCCTAGGAGATATTAAAAACTTAGTGCTAGTCCTTAGTTAGGACGGGTAACTCGTCCTAACTCGAGATAAGACTAGTCTCTACTCTTTGTGAAATCCACCCCTGAATGATGAGCAAACCTAGGCACTGGAGCTGCATATTCCTAAGGAGTTGAGATGGGTTTCTGGAATTCTTCGAGCTGAATGAACTGTCCAATTATCGTGGAACTCATTTTGAGAAGCGTCACTAACTTCAAAGTGTGCCTATTAAGAATGTATAAATTTATACATGAATTTTACTACTACTGATGTAGCTTTATCGAAGTGCCCTTATTAAATAGACTGTGCTTACATTTTGTACTGAGCTGCCAGCGTTGATTGTCCTTGACCCATATTGCATAGAGCTACGTAAGCATCAACATCAGCTAACCGCATTCAGTTTGTTTTTTTTCCTAAGCAGAGATAGGTCACCAACTGATTTACCGTGTTATTTAAACTGATTCCCAACACATTCTTGTGAAGCAGATATTTAACATCGCGGTATTGTCGTCGCGCAAATCGTTGAAAGAGTCTGATGTAGGCCAACATTGATCGGATATTGATTGATATTGGTCGATATTCAACCACAATTATCATACAGCATTCTGACAACAATTATCCCAGAGCGTGCTTGAGCGAACAATGCAACAGCTTGCTTCATTGCACTCAATATTCTCTCGCTTAAACGCGAGACATTATGAGCAGCAGGAAAAATCAACGCGCGGTCCGTCTGATGTGTGTTTTACATGTTTTCTAATGAACTTTAAACTGTGTAATAACAAAATGGCCGATTGTTTGTGTATGAATATATTATGTATATGGGATTTGAGGCATTGCATGGTGAGGTATCAATGTATATTTCGTTTTCGGTAACACCATGTGTGTATCTACTTGCAAGGTAGATTGGTTTTTTAGAGAACTGTCTGGCTATATATTCTACTACCACGGAGTAGATTTTTCAGATTTTTCTGGAGATTTCTCAGACAGAATGGCTCAAGCAAGCTAGTCGAAGTGTTGAGACCAATTAAGAATTCATTCGGTGGTAGTGCAGTTAATAACGATCCTATAAGCTAAAGTAGTAGTCCTACTTTCCACCCATTCAGGTAGTAGTTAAAAAGCAGGACAGTTCTTTGCACAACTGAGCTACATGTAGAAGTCTATCGAAAAATATACTCCAAGACAGTTCTCTTAAGAACAAACTCTACGTGAAAAGTAGATTATAAACATGGTGTTACCGCAAACCAAGTATATAAATATATTATGATCATGGAAGTAATGACACCCTTGTTATTCCAACTATTGCCATCCAAAACATACGGTGAATATAGTTTTCAGTTTGCTGGACCTTGGAACGATCTCCCTCTACACATCAAACCAGCTACTTTACCGCTATCTCACATTTCAAGACTCTGTAAATTCTCTGTATTTAAGGAGACGTAAAGAAAAGAATAGTGTGTCATGCTTTTTTAACCTACTTACTTGATTTGTTTATTTTAGTCAAACCATATTTAACTAGGTTGACCTATTCAGCACAGCTGATAGTTGATAGCCCTTATATTCTATTTTAAAAAAACAAACCATCAAATATAAATAATAAGACGTTGGCTGGATGGTAACAATAAATAGGTAACAAATAGTTAATGAACAACCATTCTAAATTGACAATTTACATACCAGGAACAATTTCATGGCAAAAATCAGCTCACCACGCAGTTGCTAATGAGCAATATAATTGAAAGTTGAGTTCTGGAATGGCAAATGACAGGCACTGGACACCTTTGGCAATTGTCAAAGACCAGTATTCTCACTTGGTGTATCCAAACAAAATCTCGAACTTGTGAACATTTTTACCCAATTGGTCATCAAGAGAGAATAATGAAAGAAAAAACAAAACTTGTTGCACGAATTTGTGTGCTTTCTTCTCAGATTCGAATATTTTAGTGAGAAATTACCTCTTTCTCAAAAACTATAATAATAATAATAATATAATAATTTATTTTTAATATAGCGTCTTACATAAAAAATCTCAAAACGCTGTACAGTGTTTTACAAACATTAAGCTAAAAAGAGTAAGCAAAATACAGCAAAATTACATTGTACAATAAGAACAACAAAAACAAACAATGACAAACACCAAAACGAGACAATCAACAAAATTATAACACCATAGAAAAGGCAATGAAAAAAAACAAATGTAAAAAGTCAGAGATAATGTCTTTTGAAAAGAAATGTTTTGAGGTGGGTTTTAAAAATATCAAAGTTGGTGATAATCCTCAAATGAATGGGTAAATTATTCCAAAGGGTGGGAGTATAAATAGAAAAAGCCCGATCCCCATAAGATTTGCTAGGCCTTGGGCCCTTGGGCCAACTAAGGAAAAATTAAGTTTGACACCAACACAACTTCTAGTATGAATATGAGAAACGTAAATTGAAATTAATTCTGACAGATAGCGAGGGGCCGATTTACCATGATGAATAAGTTTTAAAATAACACAGACGATTCTATACTCAACACGAACTTTGACTGGAAGCCAGTGTAAATCAAAAAGAACTGATGTCATATCTGAAATGCGATTAAACCGTTTCCTAATAACAAGACGGGCTGCAGCATTTTGAATATGTTGTAATTTCTGAAATTGATAATTGTATAAACCAAAGTATAAGCTATTGCAATAATCTAACCGGGATGTAATAAAGGCATGTATAAGTTTTTCAGTACTAGATTGGTCTAAAAAATTTCTTAATCTACCAATCCGCCAGAGAGAGTGAGATGCAACCCTACACACATTAGATATATGAGCATTCATGGTGCCACTCGAGTCAAGTACCACCCCTAGATCACGAACCATATCTGTTACTCCAGAGAGAGTCGTTTCTCACAATGTTTTATCAACAGCTCTCCGTTGCTCGTTACCAAGCAAGTTAACGCTAATATATATTTTTTAGTAACGACCAAATGAGTCCAGTGCCTTTAAAGACGTTGTCAATGAATGTCATTGTACATTCACAAAGAAGGGGAGGGGGTTACTCTTGACAAGTCGTGACATTTTTTCAACGAGGACAAAATGAACAGAAGAATGACAATGTTTACCACCCCCCTCATCGTGCAATTTCAGAACATGTCAAAACGAGCCCCGGCGTATTTGCCAACTTAGTATCTTCATGCCAATTTAGAAATCCCCCACCTTTTATATCTCGGCAGAGTGCATGCTCATTCCACACCATTTACAGCTCTTTTTTTTTCTTTCTTTTTTTCCAAGAGGCAGCTCCTCAACGAGGCTCATCTATGTAAACGATTTTGAGTAAATTTGTTTTGAAAGAGTGTACACTCTGCCGTGAAATTCAGAGAGCGGGTACTTGAACTTCTTGCATAGGTCAAAAGGAAAATGTAAGGAGCTCACTCTGAAAACACTTGAAAAGTGAAGAAGAAAAAACACTCTCTGGTGAAATATGTCATTGGGTGACCGAGGTGGGGGGTGGGGGTGGGGGGGGGGGTGGGGGGGGGTTGGGGGGGGGGGGTTGTACCCCCATGGTTGCAGGTCTATGACCTGTACTTGTGGTCCTCCTGATACCCTTAACCCTTTCCTTTTTTATAACTCTTGTTCCATGGAAGTGTGCCCTTTGCAAAATGGAAATGGCCTTGTTCACAGATGAATTTCCAGGCCTGTACCTATGTAGAGTGAAACTTCTTTTCTTTATTCACACCATGTTCGAATCTTTGCTTGAACTTTTTCTTCCAAGTTCTACTGATCTCGTTGATTTATAAGAGAGATTAACTGCCCAATGTGATTGGGGGGGGGGGGTAAAAAAAAAAAAACTGCGATCGAAGTTCACCAAATGAAACGAAAAAGAGAGTGCCACGACACCTTGAACAGAGCACGTGTGGGTGTCATGCAATGCCGTCAAGAGTGAGGACTCCAGCTGATGTTTCGGAAACGTGGAAATAGAGCGTCCATCTGTTCGGGCCAGCCAGTCGTCTCAGTCAGATTGATTTTACTGTTACTGAATAGTTCTAGGAGGTATTGCTATGTTGTTCTCACCGTGCGGCTCCCCCGTCTATGACATACCAACCAACAGGTGCCTTCAATTGTTTTCTAAATGATTCGTTCGTGCTCTGTCATACGATGATGACGACATTGAGCCAGAAAACACGATTGCTTATCGGCTTACGATTCAACATTTTTCATTAAAAACCTTTAGTGGTACTTTGGAAACCTGCCGGGTTTTTGATTAATCAAGTCAGGAGTTCAATTGACTTTTGTGAATGTATTGGAGGGACACCTGCCTTTGGTGGAGGTTTCTATCAATTTTGTGTCAGTCGTTTTGAGTTTTAATGTAGTGCCAATTAATTGTGATCATTAAAAAATGTCCTTCCTTGGTGTCAGCCTCTGCCTGCCTGACACGAATCTCTGGCTGTTATTGATGAAAACACTTTCAACGTCTAATCAGACGACATAAATTTCAAGTGAAGGAAATTGATGTCTCTCAAACTGTTTTAATTAGCTGTGATTTAACGAGGTCGAAAAGGCTATGGAGGAGGGTTTTATGCTGCAATGTTCAGATTACAAACAATTAGGTAGAATTGTATGTATTCTCAGAGGACTAAACAAGACTTGGGTGGTAATTATAGGTCATTAACTTTTTTGTTTTGAAAAAGATTGAGGACTGTATACCCTTTGTGATTAGGCAGGCACTTAGTGAGGAGATTGTTTCTTGGGAGGTGTATTTGGAACTCTCTACCACCTAATCTTAGATCTTGTCTTTGTACCACGACATTCAAATCTCTTCTCTATATTGATCTTGAAAATGAAAATATTGTTTTTAGACTTTGGTAGTTATTTGAAGAAAAAAAAATGCACTTTTGACATCTTGACCTTTTGCTGTGATGTTCAGCGGTATATAAAAGTGTTTAGTGTTAGAATTGTGTCACATTCAATATTCATATTCATGTTCATATTTGATTAAACCAGTTCGCAGCTGAATGCTGACCATGGTTAGTACAAGGGAATAAAAATACACTAAAAGATTAAACCAGAAAATTAAACGGCAAAATTTTACATTCAAGAGCCAGTCAGTACCTATTCAGTAATTTCTGCTAGTCTCATCTATCCCCCAGTGGCAAGATTAAGTGATGCAGATAGCGCTCTCATTTGTGAGGAAAATAGTTGACTTTTTTTCCCACTTCATCTCGATTGACGTCACCGTGAGCAAAACAAAATGGAGGGAGAGTAATTGCCTATGATCAAGGTCATCGGACAAATGGTTAAATCGGTTTTCGCAAATTGGATTTTCGTAACTGGGTCTTAAGGGAGGGTTTCCTAATAGTGTAGGTAATTTTTGTTCAACTTTTTCTTCAATAACTGCAGCGTTTTTTTTTTTCACCTGGAGGGGGAGCGGATCTAATTTATTCATGTGAGTTACATTGCAAATACTAAGGGAAATAACACATTCAGGGCGTGCTCTGGGCTTCACAACTTAAATAATTAATGGGAAACAGATGCCTAAATTGATGTGATGAGACTTTTTTAGAAATCGTCTCAGTTGGAGAAAAAATAATTTGATCTTAATTTTCGACATGCATAAGTTCTTCTAATTAAGTTCTGCATCAAATAAATTACATAAGTTTTGTGAAACAGAATGAAATACTTCTCCAGCTAACCCAGAGGAAGCAAAACAGGCTTGTGGTTTTCCTGGATTTTTCTTGATTTCAGGATTTTGTAAAAATCTCCTTGGGCCTTCGAACTGTTTAGAAAAGAAGTAAAGTCGCCACCAAAAGGAGTGAGAAATAGTCCACATCATGTCCAAACCTGTTGTTTTGTATTTCTGGTGATGCACTGCGTCTGTAATTATCTTGAATGGTAACATCTGGAAGGTGCTGTGTCTCAGTCAAAAATTAAAGGTTAAAACACTCATTGGCTCAGACTTTTTAATATGATATTTTGCACAAATTTTGTATGATTTGAGGCATTGCATGATGAGGTTTGAGGCATTGCATGATGAGGTATCAATATATATTTGGTTTGCGGTAACACCATGTGTGTATCTACTTGCCAGGTAGAGTTTGTTCTATAGAAAACTGTCTTACTATATTTCACTACCATGGAGTAGTATCGGATGTTTGGGAGACTTCTTAGTTCTGAAAAGAACTGTCCTGATTTTTAACTATTACATGGGCAGAAGGTTTAGGAAATTGGCTGGAACTACTACTTTAGCCTATAGGATCGCTACTAACTGCACTATTTTGGAGTGAGTTCTTAAAGTTGGTCTCAACTTTTCAACTAGCTTGCTCTAGTCATTGTCAGGAGACTGCATAAGTTTTACAAATTATAAGCACACCGTTTTTACAGGAATGTTCACAATTATCCAATTTCAATCCTGGCAGAGTCATTTGCGGTACGCTTTGCTCAATCATCTGTGTTTGATTTTCTTTCCATTTAGAACTTTTTGTACCATCAAAGGTTTTTAAAGTTGGAAGCCGCACTACGATTGAAAGAAGTAGAAATCCAGATTTTTTGTTGTGAAACGTGTTGATGTCATGGACGGCATATGTTGAGGGGTCTGCACAAAGTATTTGCATGCATGAGTGACTTCATTGGACCACGCAATGATGTACTCGCTGTTGTACTTGAACTTGTCACTGATCTGGCAGTCTCAAGGTTTTTGTGTTGCTATGACACTGAATGACGCAATCTAGAAACCTGGAAAACCAGGGGCTTTTCTTTTTGCAGCGCTGATATTCTACATTTCTGCAACTTGGCTTCGAGTGATTTCCTTCCCTGTCTTTCACTTCTGTGGACCTTTGTTTGAATCCTGCTTTCAGACCACGATCGGTGTGAAATATTATTGCACATCAGCCAGAGCTAGTCCGTTTACTATTTGAAAAATTCATAACTCCTGTACCAAACATTGGAAATTGACAATCCATACATCGTCTTAATAAACTTAAAGGAACACGTTGACTTGGATCGGACGAGTTGGTCTATAAAAAGCGTTTGTAACCGTTTTTTTTTGAAATAAAATGCATATGGCTGGAAAGATGATTTGAAAGTAGAATACATTGATCCACACAAATTTGCCTCGAAATTGCGTGGTTTTCCATTTACTGTGCGAACTAACACGATCGGCCATTTATGTGCGCCTTGCATGTTGATTGCTTCTCAGTTTGTACCTGGTTGTGTATAAGTTTTCCGTTCTTGGGATCTTTCCTGCCACGTCACATTTTGAAAGTCTTTCAACATGTTCTCTTCATAGATATCTGTAGGCCTGGTGCTTCTAGTGCAAGGCACTTCCAAGCATTCTTTGGGTACCAGAATTATAAGCAGGCTGGCATAATTGAAATCTTACATTTATAAAGTAATATATGTAAAGAACCTGTGGACTATGGTACCTTCAACAGACTATTGTTATTATTATTTATGCGGCCAAGATACAAGACAATAAAGTTTACAAAAATACATTATTATACTACAAGTAAACAGAATCAGGAAAACTAGCAAATACAATATGTATGTAACAAAATCGTTAAAATAAAATAAATAATTGACAAGGGGAGAAAAACAAAACAGAGACAACAACAATAGGGTTTGCATTGGTTTGCATCTTACAGTTACAAGATACCAAGGCACTTCAGTAAATTTCTCGCTTGGTAGGAACTGTAGGCTGGCTATACAACTCTGAAATTGGAATTCGTGGTTGTCATGTAGATTTGCATTCACCTTGATTTATACGCATGCAAGAAAACTGTTAGCGCATTCACACACGGCAGATTGAGAGGGAGACTATACGGCAGTTATTAAAATGTAAAGAAATATCTAAACAGTTTAACATTTAAACTGTTTTAATTTTAATGAACACTAAGAAAAATAAGTGGAAAAACTCCTTCAGGAAAAATACGACAAATCATCTATAGGGGGAGATAAGTTTTCACCGAGACTTTGGAACTCCCTACCTGAAACTGTGAAACTTTCCAACTCACTTAAATATTCAAGAATAGTTAAAAATCTCATCTACATAGAGAAGCATTTTTGTTAAGTTTATTTTTCTTATTATGTTATGCTATTTTTATTGCTAGTTGGTTGTTCTTTTATAGAGCAGTACCATGAGCGCTGCTTGCCGCGGATACCGGCTATCAAAGTTTCCATTATTATTATTTTTCACAGTCAGCTTCCCATGCCAACAAATCGAAAGGAATAGAAATCCTTCGGGCATCTTGAGGGTATGTCGGAAATACAGACTGGCAGATTAAAATCTCCATTCGGGGGGATGATGAATCAATGAAGTTATTACTTGTTAACCAAAACCAAACCGGGGCAATTGATTTGCAGCATTCTGCCCTTCATCGTGTTCTTTAAAGGCACTGGACACTATTGGTAATTACTTAAAATAATTGTTACCATAAAAATTTACTTGGTAACAAGAAATGAAGAGCTGTTGATAGTATAAAACATTGTGAGAAACGGCTCCCTCTGAAGTAACATAGTTTTTGAGAAAGAGGTTATTTCTCACTCAAATAGTGGAAGACTTCACTCTGAAGCCTTTTATTATGCATCTTAAAGCAAACAAATTTGTGCAACAAGGGTGTTTTTCTTCTTTCATTATTCTCTTGCAACTTTAATGACCAATTGAGTCAAAATTTACTCAGATTGATTATTTTATGCATATGTTGGGAATCACCAAGTTAGAATACTGGTCTTTGAAAACTATTACCAAATGTGTCCATCGCTTTGAGACATCTTTAAATGCCTGTGTTTTACATCCGGTTTGGAGTTGGGTTTTTTTTCGTTAATGCTTTTAGGGACACGTGAATGACTCACGGCTAACGACACGATTCCATTATCTGATCCCTAATGAAGCATGATACGCACACCGTAGTGTATAAGCACTAATATCCAGTTCCAATGATATTCCTAAATGGGGGGTAGGGGAGGGGGTTGCTCCAAGGCATGGACAAATGTAGCATGTACCCTGTGGTTGCAAGAAATATCAGACTTGAGCCATATAGACCTTTATCAATGATTTCAATGTAAACAAACCATAGAGTTATATATAAAAACTAGAGGGCGCACTGGCCTATATACGCGCTTCTGCCGTATTCTAAGTTGACAAAACTGGCATCCCACAGTGTTTGTGCGGCCATTTTGTAAGTTGAACCAAACAGCATCGCGTAGCGTTCCATAAACACAAACTCCAACGTGTGTTTCATATTCAACGCGCGTACATAATGGCGGGCGCGTGTCTCCTTGCGGTCCCGTCGCCTTTGTGCAAGAAGCATCACCCACCCGTGCGCCCTCTAGTTCTTATATATAACTCTATGAAACAAACCGAGGCTGGAAGAACAAAATAGTCTGGTTTCTATTTGCAAAATGGTTATTAGCATTCCTTATTGTTATTTGATACAAGGTACATGACCAAGATGGAGGCAGCGTGATAAAGGTGTATTGCAGTCTTTGAACTTCGCTTGTGATGGGGCACAGCCTCTATTCAATAAGGAAAATCTAGGAAAATAAGGAAAAGCACAGGGCACTTTCAGGGGAAGTGATTTGTTCTCACAGTTTTATCACTGGCGTTCTGTGCGCCGTAGTTTTTAGTTGCCTTTTAGTTGAGTTATAACGGCTCCTTTAAAAGTAGTATTGTTCGTGATGGATATGATGTCTGCGTTCCAGTATTTATAACTGTTTTTGGTATGAATGAATATTCCCCCGGAAGGGTTACAAATATTTTTTTGAGCGCCCTCATGCAGTCAGATAATACGATGGATTGCTCTGGGTGCCGTGGGTTATTTTGAGGCCTGATATTGCCTGGTGATCGCCTTTCGAGAACCTCTTTTTTTTGCAATACATTGTTAGATACGCTAGTCAGATACGTTAGATGAGAAAGGCTAGCAGCGCTGATAAATGTCGACACGTCACTTTGTATCGATTTCCTCCAAAATGGACAAATTTGATTAATTTATTGACGCCAGGCATAAATGTAGAGACAGGCAACGCTTGAAAATTAAATTGTCGTATTGACAGAGATTAAAGGCAAGGGTTGGTGATGATTGAAAATGATGTTATCCGTTTTAACCAGGGCCCTATTTTGTGGTGCTGCTTACTGCCAAATTAGTGCACTGTAAAGAGCGCAGTTCTAGCACAGGGGCCAATTTCATAGAGCTGCTAAGCACAAAAATTTGCTTAGCATGAAATTTCTCCCTTGATAAAAACAGGAATGCCAACCAAATTTCCATGTGATTTTCAGGATAAACAAACAACAGGTAAATACTAGTAAGAAGCAACATGCAACAAATGGAAATTTTGGTTAGTAATCATGTTTTTTTATCAAGGAAGAAATTTTACTGGAAGCAAATGTTTGTGCTTAGCAGCTCTATGAAATTGGGCCCAGGTCATGTTTTAAGCAGAATTCCATTGAAAGCAGTCGCCATGAATTGAGAAATTACTCTTGTCTGATAAAATAATTAATTAAAATAGACCTCTTAGCCAATGGTACTTTAAAGGAACGTTACAGAATTGGTAAGAAACAAAAAACGTGAAGATCACAGGTTTACATAAAACTTTACATGGTCTAATGATGATGATGATGGTAGAAACATCCCTTGAAATGTTTCTGTCTGAAATTTCATATTTGATGAGTAATAAATAATCTAATTTCGCATTTGGAGTTTATCGCTCAGTGAGCGTTTTATTCATTTTTGTTTTGGCATCGATGCAATGCAAAATCCGAATTGGTTTTTCACTATTCTCTGTTCCTTTAAGTTAAAAGCAGCAGAGAGTTTGAAAAAGACCTCAAATACAATCCCAGGCAGTATGAAAGTTAGTTTTAAAGTCCTCCATAAAACATTTTGTTTCCCGTCAGAAGAAAAATAATGATAACCATTTTGCAAAGAAGAATTAGGATACATTTGCAGTATCCATTCATTTGTGTCTTTTCTCATTTATCATGGGATGTACTCGCTCTTGTTTGCACGGCGGCAGAGCTGTTTGCTGTAGCAAATTTGCATGTCCTCACGGCCATACCAATTACCTTTTAGTATATTTCATACTTCTCTTCGCTGTTTGATTTGTAGGGTAGGTGAACGTTTGGTATTTACTCTTGAAATTAATGGCAATAAAAACTTACTTGGTTTAGAAGTATATACCTATCGATAGAATAAAGCATTTTGAGAATCATTTGACTTCGAGGTAGTTATGGAAAAAGATATTTTTCATCCCCCCCAAATTTTAAATCTGAGAAATGTTACTGTCTAAAGCATTTCACAGATTGTGTATTCCAATTATGGATTATTGTTCTTGCGTGGACATAACCGCTCTGGACTTTTGGCGATATCTCAAAAACGCTACCACTTTTTGAAATATAATTTTGCACAGGTTAGTTTTATTGTATAATATCTACATTTGTGTAGTATTAAAACAATCTAACTTTCCAAAAACCAAAAGAAGTGGGCATACACTATAGAAATGAGGCAGTGATAGTGTATTAAGTCTAACTGTATTTGTATCTGATTTAGCATGAACAAAGACAAATTTACTTGAGTGGGATTCGAACTACCGACCTCCGGATTAACATGCATTTATTTCATGTGGCTATAAAGCAGTCACTAATAGACCAGTCCTGGATTGTACATGTAGGCCACGGTCATGGCTTAGATGCCCTTGGCGTAGGCCTTGGTGCCCCTTCAAATGTTTTCCTTAGACTTTAAGATATGCCTATGGAACTGCCTTTTGCAAAATACAAAAATGGCCTTGCCCTTTTAACAAATGTATATTATGCATACATTCTTTTGACATGTATTTGAGATTACCAAATAACTCTAGTGGGATTTTGAAGCAGACCAAATGGAAACACCTACATTCATCAAGCTCCATGGAGAATACCAATATAGATTTTGTGTGTAGACTCCGTCTTCCTGGATTTTCTGAAGAGCTCATACTTCACAAACATTTTGTCTGCGGTTGTCTAGACAGGTTTAAAAGATGCTATTGATTGGCTTGGAGGATCTTGTCATCTTTAATATGTAATCGTGGCAGGGCCGAGCAGTCTAGTTCAACGAACCCAAGCTCTGTCAGCAGCAAAGTGTGGGTTCAAATCCTGGTCATGACGCTGGTGCCCGTGAGTAGGGTACTTAACTATAGTTATAAGGGATTTGAGGCATTGCATGGTGGATCTTGTCATCTGTAATCGAGGCGTTGCCGAGCTGTCTAGTTCACTTTTGTAAACTAAAGCTTTGGTGTGTGTTGTCAGCAGCAGAGTGTGGGTTCGAACTTCGGTCATGACGCTAGTGTCCTTGACACCCACTTAACTATAATTATATATAATTGTTAGGGATTTGAGGCATTGTGAGGCATTACATCGTGATGTATGTATGTATGTAAATTTGGTGTATGGTAAAACCATACATGTGACTATCTACTTGCTGGGTAGATTATGTTCTTTTAAAAACTTGCTTTATGCACAGCCAGGCTCTTAGTGAATGACACCCATGCCTGCATCATTTTGGACTGTGAAGGGGGGGGGGTAACAGCATTACTCAGGATGATTGATTGATACACTTCACTTTTACAAAGTTTTTCAGTTAAAAAAAAAAATAATATTCTTATTTCTACACAGATAAATAAATAATACTTGAACCTCACAAATTACACCATAACTTTAACCACAGAGTTAACGAGAAGGTTTTATCTGGTGATCAATTTGCTCTATAGATGAACCAAGCAACCTATACTCATTTCATTTGTACTGCCTTGAGTAGGGTTTTTTCGTCACCCTGTACCGCCTTTGGCAAAGATTTTTATCTCTTTTTTTTTGTATGTGTTTGGCCTGTAACATAACAGTTCCCTGCGGCATTGTTGATATACCGTATTATACACATGATGCCAGGTATCCTTTGCTGAAAAGATAACATGAGTTTATTAAGCTGATAAGCTTTGTCAAAAAGTTATTTTTTGTTCTTCTTTTTCTTGCCCCCCCCCCCAATCAATAGCAATCTAGTTTTCGCTAATCTTAAACTAAAAATGTCTTCATCGCATTACAATAAAAGAAACAGGAGAAACCATTTGGCAGCTGTTCGTTGTAAGATGCCCGGAGCATATTCTCAAAGGAAGAGATAAATTGATACCCTTTGTGAGAAGAAGAGAAGGAAAAAAGGTTACATTATTCCTTGGGGTTCGTGCAAAAGCTTGATGTAAACAAAAATGAAGACTTGCACTTCTCTGAAAATCGTGATGTTGGATTTCGCTTTTTGTTTACTTGTAAAAAAGGATTTTTGTTTTTAGAAGAGAAGGGGTGACAGTTTGTTAAAGGTTTGAAAAAGCACCTCTTGAATAAAAGAAGATATTTTTGTACTTTGTGCGAGTAGTTCTCTTTGTAATCAACATGTTGCTTTTTGTTTTTAAAATTTTGTTAAATGAAAAACCCTCTTAATAACAAATTGTATTTTTAACAGACTTAAAATAAAATAAAATTGGGGGGGGGGGTGATCATCCTTTAACTATATAATTTGTATCATTTTCATATAAATGCTTCATTGATATAGGATCAAAGTCAAAGTTTTGTTAGTTTCCTTGATTAATTATTACTATAATTTTTTTTTACCAGGGTAGCCCCATCAGTTGTCATTGAACTTTTCTCCCTGTGACCCTCAGACACTTGCAATGTAAAGTACATCGAAATAAAGTACAAAAACAGCTCAATATTATCTAATTCTAAATAATCACACAATAGGGTCTTCACAGACAGTTGCTTCCAAGTAAATATCCCAAAAGGGGTTACAGAGGGAATGAAAACAATTCAGTTCACAAAGAATACTTATTTTTTCTCTCTCAAATTTATAAGAACAGGTTTTTCCCCAAGGAACATTTCAAAACATGAATTCCCCTTCTCCATTAAACAGAACATACAAATATGGTTTGGGCTGTATAGATCCTCAATTGATGAATGCAGAAAAAATTCATCTCATTTCGATGTGAATTCAGGAAAATGAAATTGCCTAATAAGAAACTACAGCATGCCCCGCGGCATAACGATATTATTTTCTAAATTTAAACCGTGTGGGAAGAATACTGGTTGTGATCAGTCGCACAAAGCTCTTTCAGAATTTTTAAGGGCTCGTGGGTGAAAGGACATATGTGTTTTTTATTTTAAAAACTAATCAAAATTCAACGCACTAAAGGTGCAGAGGAGTCGTGATGCAGAGTTGTATTTTTGAACAGTGGTGCCTGCAGTTTTTTTATTACCTTAGATTGGATCTTTTTTAATACCCTGAAGGGATACTCCTGGAGGGTTGTTTTTTAAGCATGATAGCTGTCTTCACAAACACGCAGATAACACTTGGTGAACGCTTGGGGAACACTTGGGGAACACTTTGGGAACACTTGGTGGACACTAGATTAACTTAAAGGCACTGTACACGTTTAGTAGTTGCCAAAGACCAGTGCTCTGTCTTGGTGTATCCCATCATAACCATAAAATAACAAGCCTGTGAAAGTTTGGGCTCAATTGGTCATTGAAGTTGCGAGAAAATGATGAAAGAAAAAACACCCTTGTTGGACGAATTTGTGTGTTTTTAGATATGAATAAAAGACTTCTAGCTAGAAGTCTTTTATTGTTTTAGTGAAAAATAACCTCTTTCTCAAAAACTACGCTACTTCAGAGGGAGTCGTTTCCCACAATGATTTATACTATCAATAGCTCTCCATAGCTCGTTACCAAATCAGTTTTTAAGTTAATATTTGTTTTGAATAATTACCAAATGTGTACCTTCCCTTTAAGGTCGACACCTGATTTGCTGTGGGTCGACACCCGATTAACTATGGTTGAGGCCCAATTAACTCTGGGTCGAAAACTGACTAACTCTGGCTCGACACCAGATTAACTCTGTGTCTAACACCCGATTAACTCTAGGTCGACACCTGATTAACTCTAGGTCGACACCCGACTAACTCTGGGTCGACAATCTGTGAACATGCAGTGAATGTGATCATCGAACACTACGCGATCTTAAATATGCAGATAACATTTAATTAACACAAGAAAACAGAGTAAGCTGTTGCAAACTGCTTACCAACCATGACAAGGACCTATGGCATAAATGCAAAAAAAATAGTTAATGGGCTGACGTTTCGACCCTAGCAGAGTCTTCCACAAAGTGTAGACAACACAACAGACATAAACAGGTAACTGAGTGAACCTGTTCATGTTTGTTGTGTTCTCATTAAATAAACATTCATAAATACTTCGGACAGTTTCACTATTCCTATTGGTGGAGAGCGCGTCACGTGGGTGTGTATAATCCTTTGTTTATGACCGGTAAAAAGTGTTGAAACATGGGCGTGACATGCGAGCTTGCACCTGTTCTAATAAGACAGTTTCTTCATTCCTATTGGTCGAGAGCAACGGCCGGGAGAGTTGTGCCTCACATGCCATACGCGCGACGCACACAGAATTCCCTTAAAAGGAGTTGTTTACCCGAGGGCGGCGGAGGGCTTTACCATTTCATAGCTGGAGGGGTGTTGTGTTGAAAGAAATCATTTAACAATTATAATTTTTGCATTTATTTTACTTCTTGACCAAAAAGTGATGATGTTTTTGACCGAAAAGGTATTTATGAATGGAAATCAAAGTGTGTTGAATCGGAGTGGTTTAGAAACCTGCCGAGGCCTGGTTCTTGATAATTTACCTCGACTTCTTCTCGGTACAATAATCTGTGAGCTGTCATTAAACACTAGGGTATCATTTCTTGAGCCTGCTGCGGCAAGAACACCCCATGAACACTCTGTCGACACTTACCCCACTGCTCTGTAATCACTCATCCAATAATCAATGGACACTCAGCAAACACTCTATGAGCACTCATTTAACACTCAACTCAGACACTCAAAACACTCAAGACACATCCACCCCAGGTAGTCAAAGCTATTGCAGGCCTCAAAATTATACCCATGGCCCCCACGAGGTGCCCTGTGCTGGTGCTTTGGTGCTCTTTGCAAAGATCCAATACAAATTTAAGATTTCCTCATAGAAGTGCCTCTTATCGGAGGAAAATTGCTGTGCCCCTTCAAGAATGACATCAGAGGCCTGTTATTGTGACCATATCAAATAGCACAATTCGATCTCCATATTTGTATTGTTCTATAGCACAAAATGGTGGAAAGTGCACTAAACTGGATTACATCTCTTGACAATCTACTTATGGCTTTAAGTGGTTGGTCTTTTCTTACAACTCATCTACTTGATTTGATCAAGGAGAGGGTTCAGAACCTGTAGGTTTGAAGGCAAAACGCCAACGAAGGTCTAATCGTAAAAAGGACTCAAAAGCGTTAAGGAACTATAATTGTTGTAGGTTGTTTCTGTTTTTTTGCAGGTTTTGGGTTTTTTGTTTTTGGGGGGGTGGGGGGTTGTGAGGTGTGGTGGATAGGTGGCAGTTGATGAGGATTAAAGAGAAAAATTATTTGTAACATTACAGTATTTGGCATCGCTGTGAAAAGATACGGACAAAATAGATATGAGAGATGTTAAATTTGCATCAGGGATAAAGAATATTAATTTTGGTTTTTACCCATACACCGATGTGTGTTAGCACTGTGTACTCAGTACTCTCCCGAGTCCTGTGAAAAAAATATCACAGGCATGTTACTCGGGTGGCATTCGAACCCACGACCCATGCAATTCTAGAGCAGTGTCTTAGTACCAACTAGACTCCCGAGGTTGCCCGGTAGCTAGAGGCAGTTCGAATCCTATGTTTTGGCAGCGGAAACTACAGGGATATCAGAGACAGTAAATTTGCATCGGCGATAAAGAATATTTATTTTGATATTAATAGATATGGACGAAATAGATATGGATGAAATAGATAGACTGCCAACATTAGGGATAGATAGCTCAGTTGGTTGAGCCAATATTAGAACGCTTGCATATTAATCCGGAGGTCACATGTTCAAGGCCCGGTGTAGGTTCAAGTCCTGCCCAGTCAATTTTTCTTTACGGAAACATTGTGGAAGTGTCGTGGCCAAGCGGTTAAGAGCACCGAATTCAAACTCTGGTGTTTCTGATCAGCAGAGTGTGGGTTCGAATCCCCAGCCGTGACCACTGGTGTCCTTAAGCAAGACACTTTTAGTAAAGCCGTTGGTCCCATGTGTTGTGTAATGCATTTAAAAGAACCCAGTGCACTTTTCGAAAAGAGAAGGGGTTCGCCCCTGTGTTCCTGGCTGTGGCACCTTGTAAACCCCTATAATGTGCTAAATAATTGGGTCTCAAAATTCATCACTGCAATTACCTATCTTTCTGAAAGTTTGTATACACTCAGCGCCTTGACTACCTTGTTTGGTAGATACGTGCGCTATATAAGACTTCGATATTATTATTATTATTCAACTCTTAAAATTTATAAAATTGTCAAGGAGATATTCGGAAATCAGACCTTTTTTTTCCTTTCTATTGTTGAAGTAGTGGATGGAATGTTAAAATGGAAACGGTCTATAAGGTTGAGACTTGTACGTCAACCTTTGGAGAGCAATTTTTTCCTTTTTCAGAAGTCATTCACTTTCGCCCCTTAAAGCATAATCAGACATTTAAGGACAAGCTTCTCGTAACTCATGATCTCTAATGGTTAAAATGCCAACGTAGTTTTCTTTAGGTAGAAATATACAACTCCCAAGAAAGACACGGAATGTTTTAAAGGATTCCTCTGAGAATTGCTACAAGGACAAAACTCGTCGTCGCTGCAAATTGCTCCTCTCTTCTTCAGTGGAAGACTGATCACCAATATGTCATGTTTTGAAACATATTTTCCTCTCCATTGATATTGAGTAGCATTGGAATTGACAGACGGTTATAACGGAAGGTATTCAATTTATATGCCATAATATTAGGAAGCGGGGCTTGAGACTAGTTTATCTTGAATGCTGCTGCTTTATATTGATTGTCCCAATCCCTCAGTCCAGATACATACAATATAGGCTCATTTTACGAGCTTCTGACATTTGTGAATTCAATATATGAGGGTGAAGGGGAGGGAGAAGAGGGGGCTGGGTGAGGAGAGTGTTCGTTAAGACTCTCGTTTCCTTGAGCATGTTCTAGATAAATATCAATCATTCAATTCTGGAAGGGCTATTCAAGACGTTAGTGTAGGAGGTTTTACGAATGTCTTTGTTTCAGTTGTTTCTTTGGGTGTTTTTTATAACAAAATTCCTGTATGCTTCGTTTGTGAAAGGGCAGGGGCACCAAGGTGATGACCACCGGGCATGGAGGCAATCACCTTCGTTGCCTCCGTGAAGTATCACTGGCATGCATGTGGATTTGGAAGCTTGCTCTCTAATTAAACATGGAATTAGACTTCTGGAAATCCTCATATTTATAAAACAAATTATGCATTTTTCATGACTGCGGCTTTCAGTGAATTTTTTTCCCACTAGCTTACTGCTGAAGCATGTATCAGACTTTGTATTAATTCTTAAACAAAGTCTGTTGTCGGAATAAATTAAGCTTAGAACTGAAAAAAATGAGACCCACTAAGACTCAATAAGACTCAAGCAAACCTGATAAATGATGCACTTCAATATCGGGAGTCTACTTTTTCTCTATTTATATCTGACTTGCAAAGCAGGGATTATTCTTCTAAGATTCACTCTTAGTGGTTTGCTGATGGCTCAAATTAAACAGATTTTTGGTTCACTGACATTAAGGCAAAACAAAAACCTTTCTAATGACGGATATTTCCTCTTATATAAGTCAGAAAATCCTCATGATTTTTTTTTTTAAATCAGAGAGAAGATTGAGTGGGATACTTTTTTTTGCGTAATTTTAAATATATTTTTTGAAGTTAGCTGAGCCTCCAAAATATACCAAGTAAAAAGACAAAAAAATCATAATATATTTAAACGAGAAACAAAGACTTAGATTATCTCTGAGATAAAATCTGTTTAAATTCTACTCGCACACAATTCTTGAAACATGACAATACTCATAGCCATTTGTTATAAATACAATTTCAAATTTTATCTATCACAAATATTTTGTTAAAATTAACATGGAAACAAAAATACAACTTGGGACAAGGATGCTACACTTTGGGAAACCCCATTTGCCAATCCTGCCCAAATATGGTCACCATTACATAGGTTTAATAATAACATGAACCTCAGTTGGGCAAAATTCTTAATTGTTTTCAAGCAACCCAGGAAATCGAAGTCAACTTCTTTGTGGATTTAATAGATTTATTTTACTGTCATTTAATTATTTCATGGCAAATGTTTACTTTCCATAAAACAATACAATATAATATGTTAAGCCATAATCTATGTTAAAAACGTTTTTAAAAACGTTAAAAAGGTAATTTGAAGAAACTGAATCGCACACTTGTTTGGAACCGTCTTGGTCTTGAATACACAGAAAGCTCACACAGTCAAACTAAGAAATCCTTCAAACTTTGTTTTAAAATGAAAATGAAAGACTGAATAAGGTTGTTTCTATTGACATGCTTAGAAAATGTGTACTATTGCCGCAGTAGAGTCTTTCTCATAGTTATTGGGTTTCTGTATAACCTCAATATCAAAACCAAACCCCCTGGGTTTAATTCTGTGACAATATCAAGCATGTTTCATAAAGAAGACACGTTCGTGATCTCTCTCTCTCTCTCTCTCTCTCTCATTGGACTCCTCCGTCTTTTCCCTCCGCTCCCCCATTATTGTCTTGCGATACCCGTGAGGTGGCCCACGCTTAATGAATTTCTGTGAGAGGTCGGTGTTTTTATTGTAGCTAATTTGTTCCCAGCCTGCTCTCAAAAGGGAAGAGAGCTTTCTTCATCAGAACAAAAAAATGCAGGATTGAGAGCAGAAACGAATTTTGTTATTTAAAGGCAGATACAAGGCTGTGTAATAATAGTATAGAGAAAACGAATTCAGTTTCTATTGTGCCGCCATGTCGTGTAACAGTAGATTGCAGGTTTTTGTAACGGAGGCTTGCGTTTTTAAAGGGTTTGGATACTTTTTGTACGCCACAAAACACAATGTCCACAGATTCACTTTAAACCCACACGGTTTCAAGTGATGGTAGAAAGCTTCCCTTAAAATATTACTGAGGTGCTATAGTTTTTGAGAAATGAGAAATGTCACAAAAAGTATAGCATGTACACTGTATACATGACTCTCCTGAAAACATTCTGATTTTCACTTTTTCTCTCTCAAAAACTTGACAACTAATGGTGCTGGAAATTCTACAGGTAAATTATATCACATACATCTTCATTCACAGTGAGTAGGGATTCATGTAATAATAGTAATAATAATAATTTACTTTTAATATAGCGTCTTACATAAAAAATCTCAAAACGCTGTACAGTATTTTTTTTTTTACATATTATAAACATTAAGCTAAAAAGAGTAAGTAAAATACAGCAAAATTACACTGACAATAAGAATGACAAAAACACACAATGACATAACAAAAACATGATCCATAAAGGCTATCAAAACCCTTTAAAGGCACTGGGGTGGATTTCACAACGAGTTAGGACTAGTCTTATCTCGAGTTAGGACCAGTTACTCGTCCTAACTTAATACTATCCATGCAATTTGTATATCTCCTAGGACTAGTCCTAACCTAACTCTTTGTGAAATCGAATCCTGGACACGTTTGGTAATTGTCAAAGACCAATATCCTAACTAAGTGTATCCAAACATATTCATAAAATAACAAACCTGTGAAATTTTGGTCATCGCATTTGCATGAGAATAGAGAGAAAAAAACACTCTTGTTGAGCGCAACTTTGTCGGCCTTCAGCTGAAGTCTGTTGTTTTTTCCGTTATGATGAGATGAGAAATTACCTCGTTCTCAAAAACTACGTTACTTCACAGAGGAAGCCAGTTCGCACAATGTTTATATACTATCAACAGCTCTCCGTTGCTTGTTACTATGTAAGTTGTTATGCTAGTTAACAGTTATTTTGAGTAATTACCAATAGTGTCCAGTGCCTTTAAGGGAAAGAAGCGGAGTCTGTATCATGAAACCTAGATCTACAGGATATGGTGTCCTGAATCGTGTGTGTGGATAACTCACTGTTTGTTTGCCTTCATAACAGACTGTAACGCTGACATTACAGTGATTCTCATGCGCCCGAGATACATCAGTAATACCTCCCAGATAATCAGAGTCAACTCTATTGCACTTTTGTCAAAAAGGTTATCATTTTTATGAGTTGAGAAATTGGGGGGGGGGGGGGTCTGTGAGATATCGAAAAAAATCAGAATCACGACAGCTCATTTGAAAAGTTTACAGTTCATTTGGAGTTTTTTTTCTTCTTCAAAACACTGCACAAAGATTATCAACTCATGTGCTAAAATGAACTTCCTTAAAAATAAAATAAAAAAGAGCAAATTATAATTTGTCATCCTTGTATTGTTTTTTCTTCTTCAGAAACAGGAATCACTTAATCTTCAAATCACAATCAAAGTTCACAGTTTGGTTTTTTGTTTTTTTTCCGTTTTTTTTTTCCTTTACAAAATACTGCACAAGAAGATGATAACCACATGTGCTCAAATGAACTTAGGAAAAAAATCAACGTATTTTTTTCCACCACTCCAACCGCTTGATCTTTAAATCCCACTCAAAGCAATTTCATTGAGATCAGTTTTTGATTGTCTTTCTCGCGCGTTTATCATTTCAATTAATACCCAACTGTCACTGGTTGTCCTTGGTCACTCTCTGTTGTAGTATTATCTCTTTGATACCATAAAAAAACACAACTACAACACTCCTACATATATTAAAGGCACTGGACACTATTGGTAATTACTCAAAATAATTGTTAACGTAAAAGGTTACTTGGTAACAAGCAATGGAGAGCTGTTCAGGCCTGTGTGCTTCGTTTTTGAAAGGGTAAGAGCACCAAGGCATTTTCTTCTTGGTAAAGGGCACTCTGATGAAATTTAATAGATGTTAAATTTGCATCGGGATAAAGAATATTAATTTTTGGTTTTTTACCCATATACACCGATGTGTGTAGCACTGTATACTCAGTACTTTCCCGAGTCCTGTGAAAAAAAAAAAAAAAAAATCACAGGCATTTTTACTCGGGTGGGATTCGAACCCACGACCTTTGCAATTCTAGAGCAGTGTCATACCAACTAGACCACCGAGATTGCCCGGTAGCTAGAGGCAGTTCGAATCCTATGTTTTAGCAGCGGGTGCGGCAAACGATTTAATAGATGTTAAATTTGCATCGGGGATAAAGAATTTCTGATGAAATTGCAAATTTGTACTGGAGCATTTCAAGGGCACCAAGGCAATGACCAGGTGCCACGGAGGCAATCTTCTTTGTTGCCTCCGTGAAGTATCAGGCCTGTTGATAGTCTAAAACATTTTGAGAATCGGCTCCCTCTGAAGTAACACAGGTTTTTTTTAGAAAGAGGTCTCACTCAAATAATAAAAGACTTCAACTGAAGCCTTTTACTATTGAAAACACACAAAGAAATGCAAAAAGGGTGTTTTTTTTCTTTTAGTACTCTCTTGCAAATTCGATGACCAATTTAAATTTGTCATGCTTGGCATGTTTTGGTTATATTTATCATTTATCCCATGCTTTTAGTATCGATACACCACTTAGTATGCCACTTCACTTTGTGACTTTAAAGGAACACGTTGCCTTGGATCGGACGAGTTGGTCTATAAAAAAGCGTTTGAAACCGTTTGTTATGAAATGTATATGGTTGGAAAGATGTTTTAAAAGTAGAATATAATGATCCACACAAGTATCACTCAAAATTGCACGGTTTTCATTTTACGTCGCGAATTAACACGGTCGGCCATTTATGGGAGTCAACTTTTTGACTCCCATAAATGGCCGACCGTGTTAGTCGACGAGGTAAAACGAAAACCACGCAATTTCGAGGCATATTTGTGTAGATCATTGTATTCTACTTTTACAACATCTTTCTAACCATATCAATTTTATTACAAATGGTTACAAACGCTTTTCGAAGACCAACTCGACCGATCCAAGGCAACGTGTTCCTTTAAACCATATGTCTGGAATAAGCTCACTAAAGATATCAGTAAATAATATAGGACGTTATCAATAAAGGATATCGTAAAGATCTTCAAGGAGTGCCGCCTCTGGGCATTTCATTAGACAAAGCCATTAATGCCATGAATATTGTCCCATATCAACACTACATCAAGCAAAATTGTAAGAAACATGAGCACATTTTGTTCGAAGGTAGTGGGCAGTTTTTAGTCAGCAGTCCAGTAGCAATTAAAGGAACATTACAGATTGGTGTGACAAAAACTCGGCTGAGATCACAGATTTACATAAAACTTAAACAGTCTAATGATGATGAAAGTAGATAACATCCCGTGAAATATCTGTCTGAAATGTCATATTTGATTAGAAATAAATAAAACTAATTTCTCGTTTTGAGTTTTTTGCTCATTGAACGTTTTATTCATTTTAATGCGACAAGTGTAATCAGTTTTTCACGTGACCCAGATGGCCAATCAATTTCAAACTTCTACAGGTTTGTCAGCTAATAAATATGGTGGATTACATAAAGTGCTTACATTGCCAGCAACTGTTTTGTTAGCAAAAGCCAATTCTGTAATGTTCCTTTAAGAACCATACCGGGATAGCCCGAGGGGAGTCGATGTCTGGTTGTTATCTTCAATGACAACATAGTTGTTTGTTTATTATTTTCTATTTACGAAAGGAAAATTTTGACTTTGACAATTCCATTTTGGCAGGTGAAGCCAAGTGATATGGAATAGGAAACAATCATATTGGATTTGAGGCATTGCGTGGTTTCGGTGACACCATGTGTGTGTCTACTTGACAGGTAGATTATGTTGTTTTAAAAGCGTGTCTTGCTTTATTTTCTACCACCGCAAAGAATTTGTTTTAATGCTGTGAAGCATCTGAACTGTCCAATTAAATCTTTCTTGCATAAATCATCAAAGAAAAGCCTAGCTCAACGAAACTCTATATGGGCTTCCAGTAATCAGTGAAGACTGTTTGTGTGAAGTGGGCTTGGCTTACAGTGGGGAATAACATCACACTTCACAAACAAGGATCATGTCATGAAGTCATCATGTGTTGAACCTCTAAAGGGAACGCTAAAGATGACCACAGTGTTTGGGAGACATTTGCAAAAATGATTGCCAACTATCTTTCAAACTCACAGAAGTCATTAAAGGAAGCGTGGATTGTCATTTCTTTAATAGAGTATAGAAATAGCTACAAATGGGTTTCCAATATCCATTATCGCATAAAGGCAATCCCACATGTCGCCCCCATTTTTCCCACTCAGGTATATGTGAGCCAAGCAAACATGTGTATTCTCGAGCTCTCCACTGGCGTTGCCAAATTGATCATCAAGCCTCTCTGTCTTCATATCGCAAGCTTAGCCTTGACGTTTTCTACTCCCCCCCCCCCCTGCCTCTTAATCATGTGCCCCTTGATTGAATGGGCTTTCACTGGGGGGAAACTGTCTGATAAGCTTGTACTGTATGTATACACAAGTTTGTCGTTTGTTTACTCTCTATCCCCCTTCGTGAAGACAATCGTCTTGGGTTGATTGAGATGCCTGAGACCCTGTCCTGGATGATAAATATTTCAACTCTATAATCAACGGAAACTACTTGGTTTACGTATGTTAATGTGTAGACTATGCAAGTGTTATGTGTATTAGAGCATGGGGACCTCTTAAATGCGTGAGTTTGTTTCCTATCACTCTTAAGATTTATGGCAATATATAACTTACCTGGTTAGAAGTATAGCAGCTTGCAACTCTTTCATTTACCAGTCACTATCGACCGGTTCAAATCCCACCAGAAAAAAGTTGTAAAACAAAAAAATAAAGACCGCACAGCAACACAGTTTTCAGAATGGATAAGAGGACTCTTGAGGGTGCTATAATTCTGACCTGTTTTGGGGGAGATCACCATTTGCGCAAAACAAATAAAAACTTAATGTGTTTACATGATCAATTTGTCACTTAATTATGGTGCATGAATGGGTTTTAAATAGATGTTAATTAATTTTTTGTTATTTTGTAATAGATGTTAATTTTTACTAGGTGGTAATCTTGTGATGAACGCATTAACTTGGGGCCTTTTCAAAACCTTGTTTTGAGCAGTGTACATTTAGCACATTGTTTCCAACATAACATCAAACAGAGCCTGGAGCTCAAGTCAGAGCATAATCCAAGGTTTGGAAAACACCCTTCATTTTCAGTTAATGAAAACTGTCATGTTGAAGATCGACACGACTTCAAAAAACATCTTCTGCCTTTTCTCTGTTCTTGTTATGCAATTCGGATGTCAAAAGCACTCAATTAAATAACAAAGCATTGACACAACTCGCCAACAGTCATTCGATGAAATCATTTCCGGCGGCCAGTGTCGTCCGCATGTCGAATTGGATATTTTTGCACTAGGAATATTTAACGGCAGGTTGTAGACGCAGGGATGAATTATGCATACAGTTCTGTATGCACGGTTGATACCTGTGACTGCTAACGTTGATATACTATTACCATTCGCACTCCGTATCTCATTTCTAGAACTCATCTCCCCTTTCCAACCCCTACTAGATCGTAATATTCAAAGGCAAACACCCTTGTGCAGGTCGGTGTTCACTATGGCTAGATAGCCCTGAGGAATTGAAGCCCTCGATCTCCAGCAAAGCTGGCAGATTTTACATGCATGTTTACACAGAATTACCAGCTGAACGCTAACAAAGCTTCCTGTGCCCACACCGCATCGATTCCGAGGTAATATTCTTAGACGGTTTTTTGTGTGCATACAACTGCTCTGATTTACTCAACTGGAGCTCAGCGGATCGGTGCGGAAATGTTTTTTTTTTTTATTTATTTTAAAGAGAGGGCTCTAAGGTCAATTTCAGTTTACACTCACTTTTCAACAGATAATGTTGCGTGGTGAATTTGTAACCTCACATATCACAAATGTTATAAAATGCCGTTTTATATGATACATACCAAGTGCAAATTTTGTCAGCATCCAAAACATCCAACAAAATGTACATTTCAAATATTTGTGTTGACATTTTATGTATGCAATTTTTTGTTCAAGTTACAATTCCTGAATTTTGATGATATTCCAGCAAAACTGCATTTAACTGGACCTTCTATTAAAACAATTTTCTATGGATGTATACAGACCTAGTTGTTGATATCCAATGACATCATGTTGTGTCAAATTTCGCTCAGAAAGAGTGTCAAATAATAATAGCATTTTGCATCATTATTTTTTTGCACGGTTAGAGACTTGTCATTTTCCCACACTTTTATCTGGACTCTTTCTGTTGGAAAGTGAGTGCATTACAGAAAAGGAATTTTACCTTGGAGCACCTCTTCAAAAGCCAACAACCTTCCTATAAAATGCATGCCTTTGATGGAAGTGCAGAAAACATCAGTTTCAATATTAGATGTTATTGTAGGGTTGTCCTCTTTTCATTTTTTTGTTGGCCCTTCTTAAAATTTCAAGCAAAACACTCAGACAAAGGGCAATAAACTGGACATGGATTCAATAAGCGGAAGGATGATCATTATTACCATGTGATAAAAAAAGGACAACTGCCTGGGTAAATCTTAAATAGTTTTTGGGCTGAACGAAGAAAATTTGACTAGGTGGTGTGTGTCGACAACTGTTAGCTCAAACGTTTATTTTGTTTCTATAAACGCAAAAATAAAAAGACACAAAGAAATAAGTTAACTTTTACAGAACCGAAACTGATTCAGCAAAGTGTTATGGCTTGATAGGCTGCGTGTAAAAATACATGGTCTGCCCAACTCACGTATGCTGTGAATCAATGTCTGGAGCCTAGCCTCCATTTCGCACTCATTCTAAAGTCACTGAGAGGTCGCGCTCAATATCAGTTTACTTCCTTCATCCTATATGATTACCAGATATTGAGCATTGGGGTCTCGGTTACCGTCAGGGGACCAGTCTGGGATTGTATCACTGACGCCTCTTTCGCTGTCGTCATTATGTCTAAAAATGTCGTAATTCTCCACATGGAATCGCTAGGTGACATTCATCCTGTCTCTCTCAAGGAAATTGCCTCATGTTGTCATGGCGATGGATACATGTTATCTCGCTCTTAATCAGAGCAGAGGATCTTTTTGGCCTAAAGCTAGATTTGCGGATGTAAAGGAGAGAGGAAAGAGATGAGGTTTGTATTGAGGGCTTGTAATAATGTCGGGATATCTCACAAACCTTACACTGAGAAAATGGAAACCTGTTTCATAAACAGTCAAGTATGGTTTCTTTTTGATGTGGACAGGTGGAGCCCGATATATATCAGCAATGCCACTCGGGACATTACCTTTGTTACCCCCGGGCCACTCAGAATAATTAAGTATTTTGAACTTTTTTTCGAAATGGTGCATAGGAGAGGGGGGGGGGGGTCAAAAATTATGAATGCAAACCAAAAGTCGGATGGTAGAAGCAACCATTAACATAGCCAGGGATCACACCCAAGTTTAAGTTACAACCTGGGAAGCGTCAGCAAAGGTATCACCTTTAAATGTATCTTAAATTACCTATTCAGCTTCTCTTGTGGTGTATTATTTAGGTCTTAAAAATGAAAGACAATCTACTTTTCACCTTGAATAACATCTTGCATATCCCTCTGAGTTTCAAGATTACACATACTTGAGATGCCTCACCTCATAGATGGAAAGTAAATGAAACTCCTAAACAAAACATTTGTAGAATGTTTACATTTTACCAGATATAGAGACCCCTGGGTTTAATGTCAATAAACCTGAGATGTTTTTAATAGTCTGCCTTTTCGCACAATGAAGCCTTTGAGAATGGAGGAAAACGTTCTCTTTGAAATAAAATAACATCAAAAACTCCTTTTGATAAGGTACGGCATTGGTATTGATGGTCAAATTGCTGCCCCTCGTTGCATTGTTACTCTCTTTGAATCAAGAGAATGTACAGTATTTGAGTCATAATAAGCTTTGTCAATAACAAGTGCCAGGGCCAATTTCATAAAGCCTGTAAGCACAAAAACTTGCTAAGCAAAGATAAGTTTTGGTTAACGGAAACAGGTTACCAGCCAAAATGACATTTAGTTTACCTTGTTGTGACTGGCGCCCCACTCAATTTTTTGCGAGCAAAAAATTTGTCAAGCGTATTTTCTGCTACACAGCCTTTGCAATTGGGCCCAGTTGATATCTGGGTTTATTTAAAGAGAAAATGATTAGGGCCTTTTTATATTGATTTTGTTTTTACAAGATTGCCACTGTCTATAGCTTTCAGATTCAAAATAGAGACTTAAGTTCAAAAGAGTTGCTTTAAAACACTGGACACTATTGGTAATTGTCAAAGACCAGTCTTCTCACTTGGTGTATCTCAACATATGCATAAAATAACAAACCTGTGAAAATTTGAGCTCAATCGGTCATCGAAGTTGCGAGATAACAATGTAAGAAAAAACACCCTTATCACACCTTAGTTGTGTGCTTTCAGATGCTTGATTTCGTGACCTCAAATTCTAAGTCTGAGGTCTAAAAATCAAAATCATAAACTACGTCACTTCAGAGGGAGCCGTTTCTCACAATGTTTTATACTATCAACCTCTCCCTATTACTCGTTACCAAGTGAGGTTTTATGCTAATAATTATTTTGAGTAACTACCAATAGTGTCCACTGCCTTTAAGCATAAAAAGTAGCTAACCTGAGTTAAAAATAAGGTTGTGTGGTGCCATAGGCAAGGGGTATATTGTGAAGAAACGTTTCTTCATTAAAATACCTCGATCTACAACCATGACGTTTTTTTTTTTAAATTCCTGATGTAATTATTGCATTAGCTAAACAAGTACAGATAACAGAAGACCTTAATTTAATTCAGGAGAAGCATCTGCTGTCTATAAACCCTGAAAACATTTAAGTACATGGAGTTGATCTTAGAAAACGATCGGTCAAAATGTTTGGCAGCGTGTTGAAAAAAAAAACCTGAATAAAGACTATGCAAACATATGCCCTCTATACACCCATCATATGCATGTCTAGGCTTGCCCCCCGCAGTGAAGCAGCACAACACTTGACGGTGAGTCGGACCCTGCCACTGGTTCCCTGAGAGCCGGTCCCGAGGTTCCTAAAGTCATATTAGCATCAGCCCTCAAAATAGCTTCATGCAGAGAGGAAAGTCAAGCACTCTGCTGGTGAGTGTGCCCGTTGGGACGAGCGGCGCACTGTGCTATGAATACTATTATGTATAGAGATAATCAAAATACTTTGCAAGAGGGTGAATTGTGTTTTCAAAAAGGGTACTTGTCATAAAAGTTAATTTTCGGGGGGGGGGGGGGTTGCTGCTAATTTCTGCGGAAAGTTTTCCTTTTAAATGTTGCAGAAGATTCGTCACAAACTATTATGTTGAAGCTTCAGTAGAATAGGTCTTTCACTTAGCAAGCACACAAATTTGCTTAGCATGAAATTTCTTCCTTGATAAAGACAGGATTACCAACCAAATTTCCACGTGATTTTCAGGATAAGCAAACAACAGCTGAATACCAGTAACAAGCAATATGCAACAAATGGAAATTTGGTAGTGAGGTAATCCTGTTTTTATCAAGGAAGAAATTTCATGCTTAGCAAATTTATGTGCTTAGCAGCTCTATGAAATTTGGCCCAGGCTTGCGAGCTACAGTGTTTAAATTTCATTACCAGAAATATATATTTTTTTAATGAAAGTATTAGCTCAATTTTGTTTTAAACAAGAAGGATTGAGTCGTCCTTTCAAACCAAAATATCTGGTCTCTGCTCAGTTGTTTACATTCCAGAGATGAGCACCAAATATGTTCTGATTAAATAATTGTGTGAGTGAAAGTTGTTGTTATTAAATGTTTTAAAGGTATAGTTATACTCTGGTAATGACCCCTCTCCACCCCGGGACAAATCTTTAATTTGTATCCCATATGCCTACTTATGAAGATGGTACTAAGCATCCTACGAAATTATTTCATCGAAAATGCCCCCGTTCATTAGAAATCAAGAAAATGTCAACAACATTTCTAAAGAAACTCTAAAGATTGCCTGAAGGCGACTTTCAGAGATTCAAACTTCCGATGGTGTCCGTTTGTAAATATTGCAGACACAGACACGATTGGTAATCGCTCAACAGGTAGATACTATGTTGATATGGATCTTTCACTTGTGACTAATTTTTATAGTGATGCCTTTAAATCAGCATTACGGTGACAAAACTTTCATCTTGTTTTTCTTTTCACATTCAAACTAGGGCTGGGCTTCGCTCAGCATCAGACAAAACCCGTCTTGCTGAAAATGAACTAAGCAGCAAATCTCTTCAATCCGCTGCATATAAATCATTTTCCTTAGCCGCTCCAGGACTGTGGAACCATCTTCCCATCACAATACGCACCTCAATTTCACTGCCTATTTTCAAGAAAGCACTTAAAAAACATCTTTTTCCTAAGTGTCTGTTTATTGCTTTATTATTCATTTGTTGTATTATCTGCATTGCTATTGTTCGTTTAAAGCGCTGTGGTCTAAATGAAATGGCGCTATATAAAAACCCATTGTATTGTATTGTATAAAACCAAACTGTAACCCTTCCTTTAATGTGTATTGCGATATTGAATACTTTTTTTCCTGGAAATAATATTTGTTTTCATTTGAATGGTGATTTATCATAGTTTTAAAAATGTAGCGCTTTGAGATTGTTTGAATTTTTCTCATTTGTCTGGTTTAGATCTGACAGACATGCGTTGTGTTTGTAAAACTTTATGCGGTTTATTTTCATCAAAAGAAAACTTATGCTTAAAACAATGCTTAATATGGTATTTACAAGTCTCATTTGGTCCAAATCTGGGTATTTTCTGAAATAGTGACCCTAGGTTTATTTGGTCGTCTTTTTGACTTTGTGGTTTGTAATTTGGTCTCATCTGCTTCGTTTGTAGAGTTATTGAAAGAGAACAATTTGGACCAATTTGATTTTTCTGTTGCTATTTTTCATTTACAAGAATTTTAAATAAGAAGATTTGATTTCTTAGAAAGTTAGTCTTCGTTTGAGTTGTTTCTCCATATGCAAGAGACTCTCTCAATAGCAAGTGTAACTGAAAGTACTAAATCCTAAAACCACCACTTTGCAACCGAGGGCATTTTTATAATTATCTGAAATTTGCCAGTCTCACTCGAGTGCTGTCTGTCGTAGAAGGCCTCAGACATCAGTCACTTCCAAAAGGCCACAGCATCGCCGGCTGTTGCGCTGACTCTTAAAATAGCGTTGTCTTTATCCCGTCCCAAAAGCCCTTGTAATTGGGAAATTACCTGGCACCTTTGAAGGCGAGCGGCTATAGCTGTGATATGGCTTAATTCCCCCATCGGAGCGTGTCGGCCGTGTAGCCAGGAGAAATTATAAAAGAGTTCTCGAGGGGAGGGGGGGGGGAATGCTTGAAGATTTCAAGACATTGTACTTGTTTTTGGTTATAAATTTCTTGTGAGGTTTGCCATTAAAGGGATAAAAGGGAAGAGAAATTTCTCACTTTTATCTGAATTCAGACTTGTTAAGACAGACTTTTTAAAAATTTTCCACATATAAAGAAATCCTTGTCTTTGATCAACTTCATCTCTAGTGCTGAGGACACTGTGTTCCCAAAAGCTCTTTGAAATCAAAACCGTTGGGGGGGAGGGGGAGGGGGGTAACATGGATTCTAGGTTCAGAATTTTTTGTCAGCAACGACTCTCAGCCCCTGGAGATAACGTTTCCTTCATTCATTTTAATATTTGTTATTTTCATTATATTCTTTTAGGTGTGGTGGGGGGGGGGGGGGGCATTTATTTCATATGCAAGGTTTGGCACAAGACATGCAAGAGGGGATAGCCGTGAGCATTTGATGATTCCGCAAACGTCTATCATCGTGTATTGGATATGGTGAATGTTTACTTATTGTCCCTGTGACTCATTTATGCATTCCAGGAATAGGCCAATGAATAATTTACTGTGGATGGATCGTTCACACGAACGTTCGTTGGTATTTTTTTTTTTTTTAGAGTAGTTCAGAGGGCGGGGTGATTTTTAAAGCAACTATCGCCGGACAAGGAAATTCAGTTTGAAAAACAAAAATGTGTCTGATTTTAATTCTTTCACAAGCCGACCAGCCGCTAGCGACTGGTTTGAATCCCTTCAGAAAAATAGTCCTACAATGAAAAAAATAAGATCTCATGGCTACACAGTTTTCGGAATAGGAAATAGGACTATTGAGGGTGCTATTGTGATAAGTTTTTTTTAGGGGGGGGGGGAATAATGTTTCCATATGGTAATTTTTTCACTAGTTAAATGGTGCATGAAAGGGTTAATCATCTGTTATAAAGATTGTATATTTTTAATTTGAGGGTTCAATTTAATCACCGAGCATTAAAACTAAATTTTTTATACCGTTTTTAATTATCCACCTACATGATGCAGAGAAGATCTCATATCCCCAGACGAGGGCACCTCTAATTGAGGTCAAACGCAGTTGCGCATTGGCCAATGTCTTGCTGTTGTATGTCTATTGGTCATATGTGTTTTTTAATGTTCAGATATATAAGAAAGCAAATCAACATTGTTTTGGCGATAGGTACTCATTGTTCCTGTTTCTCTTACAGCATGTGAAATGAGCGTACACAAACGATGTGAGAAGCTTGTGCCCAACCTCTGTGGTTCCGACCATACAGAACGAAGAGGCCGTCTGGAGCTTAAAGCCTACAGCGAGGGAACGGAACTCAAAGTAGAGGGTAAGTCAAGCACCAGACTATAAGATTCTGTTACTTTGTAATCAAATGTGTGCTAAACAAAGAGTTATATGTAAGAACAAGAGGATGCACTGGCCTAGTTACGTGGCTTGGTATGCAGCTCGCATAGCGTTGTATTTATCATGTGCACACTGGCGTGTAGGCCTACTTCATGTTCAACGTGCGTACAACATTCACCTTACAAAATGGCGTGCATGTCTCCTTACGCGGCTTGGTATGCGCGCATGCTGCCATTTTGTAAGTTGGAAAAGCAGCATCGCATAGCGTTGTATTTATCATACTCACACTGACGTGTAGGCCTACTTCAACGTGCATACAACATTCACCTTACAAAACGGCATGCATGTCTCCTTGCGGTCCCGTCACGTTAGTGCATGCAGCATCACCAGTGCGCCCTCTAGTTCTTATATATAACTCTATGGTGTTTACAGAAAGAAAACAAACTCTGTCATAATCAAGAGCTCTACGAAAACAAACAAGTTTTTCATGTTTTTTTAATTTCAAGATGTATCGTGACAAATACTGGTTTCTCATGATACATTTTGATTGATTTATTTTATTTATTTAGTTATTTTATTTTATGCAAGCATCACCCCCAAATAAAGATAAAATTCACTCTTGGTAAGGGGCTACAAGAAAGAAAAAAACATTAAGATGAAAATAACTCAGGGGAGCTGAAGGTATGAATCGATATTCCTCTAAAAACAGTCTAGATTGTAGGATTGAGGGAAACATGCACCAGGAAAGGAGTTCCAAAGAGATGTATGTAGACTAAAGCTGTTGGAATAGCTCCTTGTTCTACATCGCAGCAAATCAAGAGTGTATGGGTGATAAGAAGCAGAAAGCCTGGTGTCACGCTCAAACATCCCAAGAGGAGAAACTCGGTCAGACACACATTTTGTGGCACATTTAACATTTTAACTTGCATGGATGCACTCTTGGCAATTCCAAACTCAAACCAGCGACAGCTCAAGTTTGAATCTCATTCAGAGGGTTTGGGCATTTTTTCTAACACAAAACACAATGTCCACAGATTTACATTAAAGTTACACAGTTTGAAGATAATAATGGTAGAAAGCTTCCCTTAAAATATTACTAGCTGAGGTGCTGTAGTTTTTTTTAGAAATGTCACAAAAATTATTTTAGCATGTAAAGCGTATTTTCGTGACATTGTTTCACTAATTTCTCAAAAACTACAGCTCCTCAGCAAGTAATATTTTAAGGGAAGCCTTCTAATATCATTGTATTCCAATTGTGTAATTTTATTGTAAGTCTGTGGACATTGTATTTTGTGTTACAAAAAGTACCCTAATCCTTTAACCCTGTCGTTTTCCAATCATACAAGAACCCAAGGAATCCACAGGTTCAATTTTGCATTTAGCCTCAACAAATTAGGGTTTTTTTTCTCTCTGAAAGACCTTTGTGGTTTGACATGGTAGTGACGCAAACCCTCAACCAATTTGTTTCGGAATTACAAATCCTTTCATCATTGCTGGTGCAGGATTATTTTCAATCAAAAACTTGTTTTTTCTCTAGCCATTAAAATTGTCAATCAAACCCAATTTGGACACCCATATAAAGACCATTGACATTTCAGATTTTAATGACTTGCATTTTTTGTTCATGGTCATACTTCTGAAATGCAATCAGACTGCTAGAATGCTGTTATGTAACGGCTAATTATGAACAAAAACCCAATCGAACAGACAGCACCCGGAAGATGGATAAAAGATTTCATGACAACGCAGTATGATCCGTCTTTTCAAAATCTTGACTGATACATAAAAGAAACAGGTCTTTGATAAAGGCATTAGGTAAAAATCCCAGCGAACTAATAATCTGTTGATTGTATGCAGTGCGCGTCTTTTGACTGAGGCCATTCAACCATGACCACTGTGAAGCAGTTGCCTGTGTATGCGCAATCCACGGCAGTGTCTCATAACACATGGCGTGTTGACATAACCACTGCCAAACACTCACAGAAACTCAAATACCAGTATAGAAAACCACCACTGTGTGTTGGTAATTATTCAAAATATAATTAGCATAAAACCTTACTTGGTAACGAGCAATGGAGAGCTGTTGAAAGTATAAAACATTGTGAGAAACGGCTCCCTGTGAGGTAATTTCTCACTCAAATATTGGAATCTGTAAAAAGACTTCAAGTCTGAAGCCTTTTTTGGGCATCTGAAAGCACACAAATTTGTGCACCAGTGGTGTTTTTTTTCTTTCACGATCTTGCAACTTTGATGAAGGATTGAACCAAAATTTTGCTTGTTCGTTGTTTTAAGCGTGTTTGTTAATTAATTTCACTTGTTTCTCACAGTGTTTTATACATGTTGGGAAACACCAAGTGAGACTGTTGTTCTTTGAAAAATACCAAACATGTCAAGTGCCTTTAAAGGCAGTGGACACTATTGGTAATTACTCAAAATAATTATTAGCATAAAACCTTACTTGGTAATGAGTAATGGGGAGAGGTTGATAGTATAAATCATTATGAGAAACGGCTCCCTCTGAAGTAATGTAGTTTTTGAGAAAGAAGTAATTTTTCAAGAACTTGATTTCAAGACCTCAGAATTACATTTTGAGGTCTCGAAATAAAGCATCTGAAAGCACACAACTTCGTGTGACAAGGGTGTTTTTTCTTTCATTAATATCTCGCAACATCGACGACCAATTGGGCTCAAATTTTCCACAGGTTTGTTTTTTTATGCATATGTTGAGATACACCAAATGAGAAGATTGGTCTTTGACAATTACCAATAGTGTCCAGTGTCTTTAAAGAACTGGATGGAGCTCCTAAGACTCTTAAGGTGGGTAGAATCCCTCTGATAACATCAGACAAATGTTATTATCTATGAGGGTTGTGTACTCACAGGCAGGGCTCCCAATCTCCTGGGTCAGAAGGGAGAAGAAGTGTGTACTTAAAGAGTGGCTTAAGCCAGGTTTCCATTGGAAACTACCGTGCATTCCCACATGGACTTATGGTTCGCGTCGTTTGCATAGCGTTTTACAGCATGATCATGGCAGGTTTACAGCTTGGAACTGTTCCCATTGTACTTTTAGCGGCCCTGTTCAAGTTACCTCGGCTGTGCGGAAGTCTTCCACAAACTCTTTTGGCCTGTTGGTTTTACATCTTGGTTGTGGTGGGAGTAGACAGCGAGGGTAGTTTACATTGTGTCTCCATTGGATTTAATTTTTTGTCGTTCTACAGAAAAGTTGTGGTACTTTAACCAAAACATTCCTATGGGAAAACAGCTTTAGACTTTATCGAAAAGTTTAAGCTATGTAGACGTCATGGAGAAAGAGAGAGTGATGGTTTTTTTCTTTTTCTAACGTGATGTACATGCCAAAATGGGTATGGATTTTCATTTTAAAGGAGATTTGATAAGGGTATGATTTGGATATATTTTCCAGGTTTAAATAACTTTTTGGGAATTACTTTTGTTCCTGCTTAGCACCTTTCGAAAATTTACATCCAAGATTATCATTGAAACAAAAGTGAGCTCTGATATTTCTATTGGTTAAACGAACTTGATAAAATGTCACTTCTGCTTAGCAGCTTTTGGAAATGTGGGTCCCAGACTCCCACCAATAGTCAATGCACAGAAAAAGGGAGATATCATATTAGACTGGTTCTCTGATTAGCAAATACATTTGCAAGTAGAAACCACAAGGGAAACTGACAGGCTGCCACTTCCCAATTTTATGGCTCTGCTTACCACCAAATTTTGCGCTTGCCATCACCATTCTCCACTTAAGTGCAAGCGCCATATTTCTGTGCTGGCTGAATTCAAGTTTAATTCACTTCATATTCATTTCTATTTCTGTAAAACTTAAAGCCATTGGACCCTTTTGGTAAACAGTATTGTCCAAGGCCCACACTTCGTGTATCACAACTTCTATATAAAATAACAAACCGGTGACAATTTAGGCTCAATCGGTCATCGAAGTCAGGAGAAAATAACGGGAAAACCCACCCTTGTATCCGCGCGTTTCGCCGTGTCATTACATGTGTTTAAAATAAATCCTTAATTCTCGATATCGAGAATTGATATTGTTTTGTTTTTGTTCATAGTAGACACAGAACAAGCAATCAGAAAGGGGGGGGGGAAAAATCCAGAAAAATCATGCATATTATGTGCAATTTATCATGTCCCAGAATACCTTCCATCAATTCCAAACCTAATACGTGGCTCGTATGTAGATTTGTTCAATCAATTTGTCCGAACATGAAGACAACCAAATTTGCGGTAGCGAATCGGAGAAGATAAGAAAAAGACTGTTCTGGACTGACCTGGGCAATCGAGCCTGAGTCTCACGGGCTCCAGGGAAATTCAGCAGAATGCTTAGAAGAGGATAAATCCTTTGGAATTGAGACAAAAGCGGCCGGGAGTTTTTTTCCGAGAGTGAACTCATGGCCATTGCCGTCCAATCAGGGACTAATAAGTTGACTGTAATGTCTTTGAAGGATCTCTAGCGATATTGTGCAGTGAACTTTTTAGGACTTAACGGTAAATTGCAGTCGAGTAGAGTCAACCTCAGGGGCTGTACAGTGAGACAGGTGAATTTCAACCCCCCCCCCCTCAAATAGTGGCAAGAGGGTCGACCTTGTTTGTCTCCTGTGATTACTCAAGCGAAAGTCGTTCTTAGAAACTGTTTTAAGCAGTGTAGGGTTCTGTCATGTATGGTTGTGATGAGAATGAGTTAGTGTTTTGTAATCATGACATATTGTACAGCATCCTTGATTGAATAAAAAATAGTGCGTTTTTTAGAGTGCTTCTGACCAAGATTTGTCATGTTTGGTTAAGCTTTTATCAGGTATTGCATCAATTCCCATCACGGATTGAATTTATGTAAATGCACTATTTTTAACCATATTAGAAGAAAAACAGTACTTATGGCTAGCTAGAGAAGTGAGGGAGGGTCTTCATCAGGAACCCCCCCCCCCCCCCACACCTAGCAGATCACCCCCCACCCTTCCAGAAAAATATTATGTCAGTAGTACGCTTTCATACTAAAACTAAACAATGATGTTTTTGGGCAGTGTTTGAAGCTAAGGCATAAAAGAAAATGTTATGTTGGCGTAACGGACCCCCAAAAATAGGGTAGGTAGAGGTAGGGATTTTTTTTTTCCCCCTCCTTTCCCAGCAACAATTACAAAAATGACATGTTTTCTAATTGTTTTAGCCGGTAACAAAAGAAAACAAGGCTACACACAACAAATAGTATGTTTTTAAACTCTTTGACATTTATTTTATTTATATGTATGTAATAGATTTTAATCATTAAATTTCTTCCTTGAAAAAATTTAACTACCCAGGGTCGGCCGTATTTTTTAGAGTAGGTTGGGTTACCCCAACATAATTTTTTTAATTTTTTATGCCTGAGTGGTGTTTGAAGCTTTGCATGGTGATGAAAATAAGAAGTAACTATAAATAGTAAACTTGCGGATACAACCATGTGTAATATCTCGTTTGGGAGGAATACTGGCTCTGAGAAGAGATGTTTTTATCCTTACCAATCCCGTGTAATACGTTAAAGACAATGGACACTATTGGTAATTGTCGAAGACCAGTCTTCTTACTTGGTGTATCTCAATCTCAACATACGCACAAACAAATCTGTGAAAATTTGAACTCCATTGGTCGTCAAAGCTGCGAGATAATAATGAAAGGAAAAAACACCCTTGTCACACGAAGTTGTATGCTTTCAGATGCTTGATTTCGAGACCTCAAATTCTAAACTTGAGGTCTTGAAATCAAATTTGTGGAAAATAACTTCTTTCTTGAAAACTATGTCACTTCAAAGGGAGCCGTTTACTCACAATGTTTTATACTATCAACAGGTCCCCATTACTTGTTACCAAGGAAGGTTTAATGCTAATAATAAATTTTGAGTAATTACCAATAGTGTCCACTGCCTTTAAACACTTCCATCTTCTTCTGTTGTTTCTTTACAGTAATTTCAGCTAAGAACCTGATTCCCATGGACCCTAATGGTTTATCCGATCCTTACGTCAAGCTCAAACTCATCCCGGACTCCTCAGGAAAGAGCAAGAAGAAATCCAAGAAGATTAAAGAAACGCTCAATCCAGAGTTTAACGAGAGCTTTATTTTGTGAGTTTGCAGATTTGGTTCGCTTCTTTAATTCCTTAAAGGAACACGATGCCTTGGATCGGACGAGTTGGTCTTTGAAAAGCGTTTGTAACCATTTGTTATGAAATGCATATGGTTAGAAAGATATTTTTAAAGTAGAATATAATGATCCACACAAGTATCACTCGAAATTGAATGGTTTTCCTTTTACCTCGCGAACTAACACGGTCAGCCATTTTATGGAGTCAAAACTTTTACTCCACAAAATGGCCGACCGTGTTTGTTCGCAACATAAAAGGAAAACCCTGCAGTTTCGAGGCAAGTTGGTGTGGATCATTTAAATTCTATTTTTAAATTATCTATCTAACCATTTGCATTTAATAACAAACAGTTTCAAACGCTTTTCAACTCGACCGATCCAAGGCAACGTGTTCCTTTGATTCCAGTATTTCTTGATTTTATTTGTCAGTTTGTGTTAAAGGGAAAGTATACAATTGCTTACCACTCTGCTGGGTAAGCTGTGTAAGCTGGGTAAAACCAAAATTAGTACTCTTTAGAAAATGGCAATACAATCTTACTTGGTTAGAAGTACAGCAGCTTTCGATAGTGTAAAGCATTTTAAGTGTGGTTATGGAAAAAGATATCACCCAAAAATTTGAATTTGAGAAAATATGTTACTGCCAGATACATTTCTCAGATTGTGTATTCCAATATCAGGTTATCCTCCTGCAAGGATGTAACCCGTACCGCTCAAGATTTTTGGCAACATCTCAAAAAAAATGTCACCACCTCTTGAATATACACAGGACTAAAACAATCGAACGTTTTCACAAACCAAAGGTATACTTAAGTTCCCTTTTAACCGAACTCAGTAACCAGTAAAACTCTGATACTAACCAGTATGTTACCAGTAACCTTTTTTAACCTTACAAAAAAATTACTAATCTGATCAATAAACAAGTGTCAACAGACCCATCTAAAGGCAGTGGACACTATTGGTAATTACTCAAAATAATTATTAGCATAAAACCTTTCTTGGTGACAAGTAATGGGGAGAGGTTGGTGGTATAAAACATTGTGAGAAACGGCTCCCTCTGAAATGACGTAGTTTTCAAGAAAGAAGTAATTTTCCACGAATTTGATTTTGAGACCTCAGAATTAGATTTCGAGGTCTCGAAATCAAACATCTGAAAGCACACAACTTAGTGTGACAAGGGTGTTTTTTCTTGTATAGTTATCTCGCTGTTTCGACAACCAATTGAGCTCAAATTTCCACAGGTTTGTTATTTTATGCATATATTGAGATACACCAAGTGAGAAGACTGGTCTTTAACAATTTCTCATAGTGTCCAGTTTCTTTAACTAACTTTGCGTTTTTGTTTGTTTTTTTAAACAGCAAATTGAAAGACGAGGACAAATCTCGGCGGTTATTGGTGGAGGTATGGGACTGGGATCGAACCTCGCGTAATGACTTCATGGGATCGCTATCGTTTGGGGTGTCGGAGTTGATGAAGAATGGAGTGGACGGTTGGTTTAAACTACTCAATCAGGACGAAGGGGAATATTACAATGTCCCTGCCGTGGCCGAAGATATTAGCATTAGTGAACTACAAGAAAGAAGGAAGGTAAAAAGCAGAGTTTTTTTTAGTTTTTTTTTTTAAATTTAATTCCAATATCAGCAAATCATGCGTTAACCGATTTGACAAATTATTATAAAAACAAGTTCAGGTAGTGCATTTAATTGTGATCCTACCAGCTAAAGTAGTAGTTCCGACCAGGTAGTAGTTAAAAATCAGGACAGTTCTTTTCAGAACTGAGAAGTCTCCCGAAAGTCCAATAAATATACTCCGTGGTAGTAGAATAAAGCAAGACAGTTCTCTAAGATCAAACTCTACCTGGCAAGTAGAAACCCACAAGGTGTTACCGAAAAACCAAGTGTATATTGCCTGAGTCAGCTTGTGCAACATTTAATGCATACATTGTGCCATGAAGTTAACATCAATTTTTGCAAAAATTTTACACAACTGCAAAAGTGCATTTGGTTTATAAGTTGCACCACAAAGCATTTCACAAAACTTACCCTATGTACGGAATTATCATTTTTCCATGTACCCATTGTCCAGTTGTGATGATAAAAAGCAATTCTTGTAAGCAACAAAGAATTCAGTTCTCCTGCCTTTCTTGCCTCGGTTTGGCAGGGTTTGCTCTTAATGTTTGTAGTGACTGGTCAGCAAGACCAGTTAGTTTGGTATTTCACAAGTCCATCATCTTTTTCCCTGGTCCATATTACAAATGATAATAGGGAAGCTTTTCAACACTGAACTAGTCAGTCGGACCACTAGGAGTGATAAATCTGGTATTTTAACTCGCATTTGGCCAGCGGACCCACTGTTAAAGACACTGGACACTATTGGTAATTGTCAAAGACCAGCCGTCTCACTTGGTGTTTCTCAACATATGCACAAAATAACAAACCTGTGAAGATTTTTGAACTCAATTAGTCATTGAAGTTGCGAGATAATAATGAAAGAAAAACACCCTCGTCACACGAAGTTGTGTGCTTTCAGATGCTTGATTTCGGGACCTCAAACACTAATTCTGAGGTCTCAAAATCAAATTCAACTATTATAGTGGAAAATTACTTCTTTCTCGAAAACTACGTTTTTTCAGAGGAAGCCTTTTCTCACAATGTTTTATACTATCAACAGCTCTGTATTGTGTGTTACCAAGTACGTTTTTATGCGAATAATTATTTTGAGTAATTACCAATAGCGTCCAGTGCCTTTAAGGGAGAATGCTGTTTGGTAACAGTGGTTCAAACGAACAAACTAATTGCTGCGACCTTCCTGAAGTCATGGAGGGAAGAGGCCGATGGAGAGCCATTATTAGAAAAGATATAAATTTAATTTGATCGATTGATCGATGTCATTTTTTTGAAATAACTAACAATCACGTCTCTCTTTTGTTCTTATTTTGTGTCTTGTGACAGAGGGAGAATATATCAACTAAGTTTGACAGTGACATGTCTAAGAAAGATCTATCACAGAGGAACGTTGGGGACATGGTGCGAGCCAGCGATTTCAACTTCATCACTGTACTTGGAAAAGGCAGCTTTGGAAAGGTAACCTAGTGGTGTTTGGCAGGGGACTTCGATAAAGAAGACCTTGATTTCATGGAAGTGTCGTGGCCAAGCGATTAAGAGCACCGAATTCAACTCTGGTGTTTCTGTTCAACAGAGTGTGGGTTCCAATCCCCAGCCATGACACTTGAGTCCTTAAGCAAGACCTTGCTTCATCCTTCGGATGGGACGTAAAGCCGTTGGTCCCATGTGTTGTGTAGCGCATGTAAAAGAACCCGGTGCACTTATCGAAAAGAGAAGGGATTCGCCTGGTCGTCGAAGCTCAAACACCGGCAAGGACCCAGCTCAGTCAGCCAAATGTTTGAAGTCATCGGGGCACACCTCACTGCTGCTAGCCCGGCAGTGTGGGTTCGAATCCCGGTCGTGACACTTGTGTCCTTGAGCAAGATACTTTACTATAATTGCTTCTCTTTACCCAGGGGTATAAATGGGTACCGTATTTTCCTGCGGATAAGACGCGTCTTATCTGACTTTTTAGACCCCAAAAACATCAATGCGTCTTATCTTTCGGTGCGCCTTGTCTGCTGACGATTGATTTTTGTTTGATGATCACTGCGTGAAATAAAAAATACCTTCATGTCCAGTTCAAATCAACGATCTTTGTGTGAAGAATCCTTACTCAATAATGCGGTCGAACAAGGCTATTCAGACAATGAGACCGTATTTTCGTTCGAACAATGCCGCAATCCCCCAGACGGGCCAATTATTCCAACAATGCTGCAACGTGTTTCTTCCCCATGACCGTGCTTTCATTCCATTAATGCCATGCCGCAATGCGTCTAGCTTTCGGTCCAACAGACGTCGGCAGTGTACAAACGTTTTTCTGTGTGGCCGAGTATTCGTTCCTCGAGTATTGCCTCTTTTTAGACGTTTGCTTTTAAAAAGTATTATGGGAACGTAGCATTATCTTACTAGGATATGATTTGTATTTGTTTGTAAGGTTAAATAAAATAATACAACACTAGCCCCCAAAAATAGGGAAAAAAACACATTTTATTTTATTGAATTATTTTATTGCTTCAAAACTCCGGGTAGGAACGGTTGTTAAAATCATGGTTGCCCTTGCATGAAACTTGCCTGTAAAATCAACGATGTCCAAGGTCAGACTCGAAAATCTCTCAAAATGACACAGAAAATTAGCCCCAAAACGCAACCTTTCCGAGGTCTGTAAATTTAATCACGCAACACAAAAGCAGATATCACGCCTTTAGTCGTTGTTACTGTGAGTTTGACAATAAATACAAGAAACATTGAACGCTAGAGGGCGTTTTGGAACAATGTAATAGCGTGAGGTTAAACGCCCTCTATTGGTAAAAATTACGCGAACCAGCAATAAACGCATTGAGACAAGACTCGACGTGTCTGGGCTAGACTGCGCCCCTGTCTTTATCCGCAAGGTCCCTGCCGCTAGATGCAGTGATTTCGATTGGATACAATGAACGTGCAGTGACATAGATGCCCAAATAGTCACTGCTCTCAAGTCCACAATGGAATTTGACTGCGTATCTATACGTTCAGGCTGGGCATGCTTGGGATCCGCACAGTCACGTGGGAATTTTGGCGCATTTCCAGGCAGCGCAAATGCGAGGGCGTAGCGCAACCCTACAACGAACATCGCTCAATACGGTGCCCACATGTCTCCAACATCTGTTGTGCAATCTTGAGATTGAGCAGCGCAATCCACAGTGTACATGTGCATACTAATGTAGCGACATCTCGGCCGGAGGATATATTACTATACACACACGCGATGGGACTTATGTAAGATCTGAAAAGATAATATTACATTACCTCATACATATTTATTATAAAAACAACAACAGTCATTTGTAATGCACCAAATCACTCTTAAGAGATATTCAAGGCACAGAGAGAGGTAGAGACAACTAAAACAAAACAATACATGTACAAAAATATCCAGTGAAAAGAAAGCAAAATGACAATAAGGGAAAACACACAATATTTTTCAATAGAAATTTATAAAAAAAAACTATGAGTTTATTAAATGCATATTGAAAAAGGTGAGTTTGAAGAATAACTTTGAAAATGTGTGCATCGGAAACATTACGAATATCTTGAGGAAGTTCGTTACAGCGAGAAGATCCAGCATGCACAAATGTTTTGGGAACAACACGTAAAAATGAATTGGAGGACCAAAGGTTTCCTAGAGGGATGATACTGAATGAAAGGTTTGGTATTGTACTGTCGAGCAGATCCTATGCAGGCAATGAAAAATGAGGAAAAGTAAACTGCTCACAAGAAGTTAGGAAACTTTTTTCAATCAAGTATATTTTTATTATTTATTACTCTCTTTGTATTAAGTTATATATCAATGCAAAGCTGAAGTGTTCCTCTTTAAAATTATACCACATTCGCAATGATGACATGTTGCTGGACTTGGCCACATGAGTGAGAAAGAGACAGAGTCACAAATCAAATGTGCCAAAATTTAGCAATTTTGTGTTGCTGTATGAACAAACAATTAACACTGTAATTCAAGCAAGCAAGGCAACTTACTGATCTTAATCCACTTTATATTGAGACAAGAAGTTCAGTAACGAGTCTTGCAAATACCCAAACGAGGTTTTTTTTTCAAGAGATGGGGGTAATTGTGTGTGGTGTTCTCACTGGTGCAAATCTTTGTGTAAACCATTAATGGTTCTGAATCTTGACCGGTTTGATTATTGATCATTACCTATTGACTGTTTAGTAAAGATAACAGTAATTTTTGCACATTTGATTTGTGACTTGCCTCATTGTCATTCATGTAGCCAATTTCAGCAACATGTCATCACTGCAAATGTGGTATCATTTTAAAGAGGAACACCTCAGCTTTTCATTGATATATAATTTAATACAAACAGAGTAATAAATGATACAAATATACTTGATTGAAAAAAGTTTCCTAACTTTTTGTGAGCAGTTCAGTTTAGATACAAATCTATAAAGCATGTGGAGCCGCAGGAGCAGAACCTTGCAGACAATATAAACAAGCGAAAGTAATTTATAACTCCAGAAGGCATCGGGAGCCGATGGAGAGATTGTAACACTGTTGTGGCTTCAAAGATAAGACAATGTAACTACTCGGGCAGCTGTAATTTGTAGTCTGGCAAGCTAAGGATTTGGTCATTGATTGATGAGAGCGTTACAAAAATCTAAACAGGATGAAAGCCGGATTCTCACTGGTCTGTTAGTCATCATGTGACAGATTCAATCGTTACTTTGTACCAAAGAGCCACTTGAATATTCTTGTAAAGACTAATACATGCACAAACAGAACTTCATCTAGACCCCACACAGTGAACCCATCTTATACTCTAACTTTCATCCATCCCCTTTCTTATCCGACCAGGTGATGCTAGCAGAGAAGAAAGGAACCGAAGAGCTCTATGCAATCAAGGTCCTGAAGAAAGACGTCATTGTCCAAGATGACGACATCGAATGTACCATGACGGAGAAGAGAGTCTTGGCCCTCGAGGGCAAGCCACTGTTTCTCACCCAGCTGCATTCATGTTTCCAGACGGCCGACCGGCTCTACTTCGTCATGGAGTACGTCAACGGAGGAGACCTTATGTTTCAGATTCAAAAAGTCGGCAAATTCAAGGAACCTCATGCTGTGTAAGTGTTGTTGTTGTTGTTGAGAAGGGGTGGGGGGGGGGGGGTGCGGCAGCAGCGCTAGACCCATTAATCTCTGGGGGTGAGCTTAAATGTTAGGGGGCAAACATCAATTTTTAATTATTTGTACTGCTGGAGAGGCATCGACCTATGGCAGGCTTGCGCCAACGTTATTCTGGAGCTGGGGTAATGTGAACGTAATTGCGTTAGTATGGGTGTAAAGGGTTGGGGTTAAATACAATTTTGGCAATCTTGAAAAAAACTGAGGTAGGAATTTGAGGGCAAAGGGGACTGAGGTGGCCAATGTTGCCCCCTCTCCCACCATAGTTGAGTGCTGTTGTTGGGGGGGGGGGGGGGTAGGCCATTTCATTGCAAGAAATTGGACCAATACTTTGTTATGTCTAGTTTTGATTAAATGCTCAGCATGTTTCAGCCAGGGTTCAATTTCAAAGAGCTGCTAAAGCACTGAAGTAGCTAAGCTAAGCGTTACCAGCCAAGGTTATCAACCAAAATGCCATTTTCTTTTGTATTTTTGGGGCTGGTTTTCTGCTCACTTTGGCTTTGGGCCAGGATTTTTAAACTGAATTGTAAACATTTTTGTTTTAATTTTTCCCCTATTTGCTCCATGCTCGTTCTATATTGCTGTTAGAGTAAATGGTCACTTTGTATTGAGCTTGTATTTAACGTGTTGTTTGATCATATCTCATAATGTTTTGCCTTTGAAGTTTTCCTCTGTAGATAACCCTTCATGAAACCATTTACTTCTGAGCCCAATTTCACGGCTCTGCTTACTGTATGTAAAGAATCAGAGCTTACAGAAAGCAAAAAATTCCACGCTTAAGTCAAGCATATTTCATAGTTTAGCATGAAAAATTTGCTTGTGCGCCTGCATACTCTGCGCTTCTAGCCATTCTTCGCTTACACAGCTAGCGCAGAAAATCGGCACTTGCCCTGTTAGTGGAGAATGGTGGTTTTAAGCACAGAATTCAGCCGTAGGCAGAGCCATGGAACTGGGTCGTGATCATCTTCACCTTTTCCCCACTGCTTTAAATATGACTTCAGTGCTTTGTGGTTGTTTTTATCCCTTTGCCTCAGAGAAAGGCTCGGATTGGATGTCCTTCCCACTCTCTGCTACTTGAGTTGCTTTTAACCTTGATTATTGTTTACATTTTGCTCTTTTCCTGTGATTTATCTGAGGTATTCATATTCTGTTGTCTCGTTTTGATTTTATCCCCTCTTAAGCGTTTTGATTATTATTGTTACCTTTTACATTTCTATTTCTGATACTTCTATGCTTACTTGAAACTGTGTTTAAATTTTTGTATTGTTTGCGATTGACTTTCCATGTCAACCTCTTTTGCATAATACAACCCATAACATTTTAGTTATTAATTTTAATGACATGTTTATTTTCTTTACTGATATTTTCATATTTACATAAATTTGCATGGTAATTGTTCTTTTTTATACTGGTATTTCATTTGACCTAGTTAGATTACATAGGCCTAATTACAATCCATAAAAATGTGATAAACGTGGGGAAATATTTTCAGAATTTTCTTTAAAAATTACTATTATCATTATTATTATTCTATTTGATTATTAACCAATACAGTTGTAGTCAAAGGCTTAGTGTAAACATTAGAATTGGAACAGTTGATGTACAAATACTCGCAATTTAGTTGGAAAACAAATATGTGTTACTAAGAAAGGTTTGAGGTAACTCCATGTGAATATCACCTTTGAGTTCTGAAAAGAACCAGTGGTTAACAACTCACCAACAATACCCCAAAAAGATGTAGATGGGTTGCAATATGCGTCATATCACTGGAAAAGTGCATGCGTGTACGCGCTGCGCGTGACTCTCGTGCACTTTTCACGTGTTAATACATCAAAGATGGCAGTCAATGACGCGTATTGCAACAATGGTGTTAACCCAAACCTCTCTTAGTTAATAACTGAACACTTTCACAGTTGACGTTTGATTTCGGCCTATGGCTACCTTTTCTCCTGTACAGATTCTACGCAGCGGAGATATGTATAGGTCTACTCTACATGCACAGTAAGGGAGTCATTTACAGAGATCTGAAGCTTGACAATGTCCTACTCGACTCCGAAGGACACATCAAAATTGCCGACTTTGGCATGTGCAAAGAGGACATGACTGACGAGAAAACTACAAGAACATTCTGTGGTACGCCAGACTACATCGCACCAGAGGTTAGAATTTGGGTTCCTGTTTCTGGTCGATGCTGTCAGATTTGGGACTTTTTTTTTTGGTAGTTGATTCAATTCAATTCAATTCAATTATTCAAAATTGGTTTATTTTATTGGAAATACATCACCAAATAAAAAGTCAAAGACTGAGGGAATTTGGTGTACAATGATATTACATTAATAATACATGAATATTATGTTAAATACAATATACAATACAACAGACAAACAGGAATTGTGAAAGCAGCATTTAAAAAAAGAAAAACCCCAAAAACTGGTGAAAATTAAAGAGGAAACAAAAGAGGAGACAATTCAATACAACTACTTTCTGGAGGCAAGGGAGATTTGGACACAAGGGGAGCACATCAAAACATATTTTGGTTTACTCGGTACACCATGCATGAAATCTTGGCATCACTGAATAACATTTGGTGCGTTCGATTAGCTTCCCTGGGTCGACCGCGATCTGCCCCCGGTACCGTTCAAATAGCTTTGACGTCATTCCATGGGCTCACCCGGGTCAGCCCAAGTGCCCTGCTTGTGGAACGGGTCACTTGGGGCTGGCCCGAGGTGCATGACGTTACCGCGAGAGGGCCAGTGATTGTTCGATTAGCTCTTATCAGGGGCTCACCCGAGTGATCCACCGCGAGGTCGACCCAGGGGAGCTAATCGAACGCACCCATTAATCATACGGGTTCTCTTCATGCAAGAACAAATATCAGTTCAGACTGAGGTTCAATCTCTGGCTCCGGGCTCTCTTTGATGTTGGAAATACCGCAAAATAATGTAAATTGCTCCAAAATTGATAACGGAGCCGGAGCACAAGCCGAGGCTTAAGAAAATGCCCCAACCTTGTCTGCACTACTCTCCACCAGGGTGCCATCTTTGTTTGGTATCTTTTCTTGTCAGTATGGTGATTAGGGTTTAATAGTAGAGTAAGTAGAGAAAAGAGACCGGCCTATGTTTGGTATCTTTTTTTGGCAGTATGGTTATAGGGTTGGTAGAGAAAAGAGACCAGCCTATGTTTGGTTTCCGTTTACCAGTTTTCGACTTCCGCAGTGAATTTGACTGGAACATTTCAGCCAATGGCAGAAGCGGTAGTCAAAGGCGATTGATTCAAACACGGCCCTAGCTTGGTAGAGAAATGAGACCAGCCTACGTTTGGTATTCTTTTTTGCCAATGTGGTTATCAGGGTTGGTAGAGAAAAGAGACCAGCCTATGTGTGGTTCCTTTTTTGGCAGTGTGGTTATTGGCTTGGTAGAGAAAAGAGACCAGCCTATGTTTGGTATCATTTTTTGCCAATGCGGTTATTAGGGTTGGTAGAGAAAAGAGACCAGCCTATGTTTGGTACCTTTTTTGGCAGTGTGGTTATTGGCTAGGTAGAGAAAAGAGACCAGCCTAAATTTCTAAGGAGTCTTGTTCTTTTTCCTCTTTTTCTCAAGTTGTTTTGTCTAATTCTTTTCTTTGTATACAGATTGTTGCCTTACAGCCATATGGCAGAGCAGTAGACTGGTGGGCTTATGGTGTATTACTCTATGAAATGTTAGCTGGTCAGGTAAGAAAATTCCTTCTTTTTTCCCTCCTTTTTATATAAAAAAAAAAAAAAAGTAAACGGCCTGACGTGTTAACCCTTTGAGAAAGACTCTGCTGTGGCCGAAATGTGGAGCCATTAAGTATTTCTTTCATTTATACTCGAGGTCCTTCTGATTGGATTGCAACAGCTAATTCTATTTTCTCTTTTTTTAATGTAAATTCTGGCTTTTTATTTCATGGAGGAAATTGCCTCTATCCAGCCCCCAATTCTTAATGTCTTCCTGACGATGACTAGAGCAAGCTAGTCGAAACGTTGAGACCAATTCAAGAACTGACTCCAAGGTAGTGAAGTTCATAACGATCCTATATTAAGCTCAAGTAGTTGTCCCAGTCAATTTTGTATACCCTCCGCCTGGGTAATAGTTAAAAAGCAGGACAGTTCTCTTCAGTCTCATGAACATCCGATAAATCTACGCCGCGGTAATTGAATAAAGAAAGACAGTTCTCTAGAACAAACACTACCTGGCAAGTAGATACACACCTGGTGTTATCGCAAACCAAATATATATAGTCTTCCTGCTTGTTGTCCCTGATTGGAGGGCAAATGATGGCAGCTCTGAATTACTGATTCTGGTTTTTACCGTGCGATGTTTGATTTCCTCGACAGCCTCCGTTCGACGGCGAAGATGAAGATGAATTATTCCAGTCTATCATGGAGCATAACGTTTCCTACCCCAAGTCTATGTCTAAAGAAGCTGTCTCTATCTGTAGAGGGGTAAGTGCTAGCTAGAACTTTTCATCAAGTATGTAAGCACAACAACTTGCTAAGCACAGAAAAGTATTGCTTAACAGAAACAGGTTACCAGCCAAAACTTAATTAAGTTTACATTGTTGTGACTGGTGCTCCACTAACATACAGGCTTGCAACTTTTCAGCTGATTAGCTGATTTCCTCATGTTCTTTTCAAAACAGTGCCACAGAAAACTGAAAAACATAAAATAAAAACTGTGCAAAAGTTAAGCGTGATCGGCCATTTTCTCTTTTGTTTGCAATTAGAAAGTTGCATGTCTGCTCATAGAAGTGCCCCTTCCCAGAGGAAAATTTCTGCGCCTGAACCCATATATTATACAATAGTTATTTGACTAATAATAATAATATTTATTCGGTCAAACACATTAACAAGCACATGTACACACATACAAATATTTAAGAAAACAAAGTAAAACAACAGTGGGGTGCCCAGGAGAGCGAAAAAGTTTTAAAAATAACTATCACCAAAAGGCGTGTTTTGACTAAATCCCCAAAAACACAATAAGGCAAGAGAGTGCATATAAAAAAGATAATACAAATCACTGAACAACTATAAAAGGCAAATGAGCATGAAAGAATATTGTCGTGTATTTCTCTTGGTAGTTTCTAACTAAGCACCCTGCTAAGAGGCTAGGAAGCGCCAACGCTGAGAAGGATATTCAAGAGCATCCATTCTTCCGTCGTATCGACTGGGGAAAGCTCGTCAACAGGGAGGTCCAACCTCCCTTTGTCCCTAAAATTGTAAGTGAATCCTCTCCGTCGGTTTGTCCGTCCGTCTGTTGGTTTGTCTGTCTCTCTATGCAACTTTCTTCTTTTTTTTTTACAGTTTTCTACCCTTGTTTTTTATTTTGGAGTTCTGTTTTCACCTACAAACCTGTCAGGCAGGCAAAAATTCAAATTGTGAGCAAGTTTTGTTTTTGCGTCCTGGGATAGCGGAAACTTGATTTCACTCTGCTGTGGTCACTCAGTGTATTTTGTTACATGGCACTTTGTAACTCCTCTTAGTCCGTGGTAACTGGGTTTTCATTTCACAGTCGTTTCCTCACCGTGTGTCACTGTCTGTTTGTTTGTTTGTTTGTTTGTTTGTCGCAGTGTCATTGTACTTCCTTAGAAAGATTTGTTTCTGTAGAAATGTTTGTTTTGAAAGCAATTCTTCACTTTCCTCGTTGATTTCCATTTTCAAAGTAGTTCACTTTACCAAACATTGTGAAGTTAGCAGCTCATTTTCTTAATTTCAAATTACGCTAAAGAGGATGCTTTTTAATAATGAAGGAATGCATGCGCGGAGTCCAATGAGTAATTAGTTACAGAGACTGGTATCAACATGAAGTGTGGAATTAAGTCATACTATAAATTAGTCTGTTGCGTTGTACATTAAGACTTGCAGATTTAGTTCATAAAGTATATGATTCTACATATTGTATATAAAGAATTTTTGGGGTTGACATAGATTAATTTACTAGAGTGGGATTCGAACCATTGACCTCCGGATTAACGTGCTGGCGCTAATCCGGAGGTCGTTGGTTCAAATCCCACTCTAGTAAATTTGTCTTTGTTCAACCTAAAAAATCATTTTAAAAAGTTACCCAGTCAGTTTCCCTTGTGGTTTATATGTACATAAAGAATTCACAACAAGGCAGCCCTCTGGGCCCAAATTCATGCCAAAATTATAGTCCAATCTCTTGCATGCAAAAACTAGATAATGGTGAGGAGTTTTGACCCTAACAGAGAGTCTAGCCTCTGCTAGGGTCAGAACGTCAACAGTTTCAACCCTAGCAGAGTCGGTTGTAAAATGCTCCCTTTAGCTTTTGAGAAAGACCCTTCTAGTTAGATTGCCAGCCAGCAGATCCTCATACGCTGTGTCAACAAGCAGTCACGACTCCCCAAGAATCCTTCCTGCTGCTTTAACAATTCTATCTATGCAATCCTTTGTATTCTTACGAACATTTCCACCCAAACATATCAAGCAGTAGCCTCCAAACACCTAGCACCCACTGTGTCATGAAAAGTTCTCAGTTTGTTACAACAAATTTCATCACTTTTCTCTCTATTGTTCACCTCAATTGCAATGCAACAGACACAGTTATCGTTGCTTTCCAACACTACATGTTGTTAAACGCCTCTCGTTTGTAGATAATCCACTGACTACTATGCCTGCTTCCTGAATCAAATAGTCATAAGAAACCAGCCCACCTTGTAACCCTGTTTCATTTGATGATATTCATTTTATAGAATCCCATTATCTCACCCCCCTCGTCGTTGATTTGTAATCATAGATTAGACATCACCACCCACCCCGCCCTCCTTCCCCCCAGTGTTAAAGCGGCTCCCCGTCCTTTCAGCATTTAAACCCGTGTATTTTCCCCTGGTGTCCAGTATCTTAATAGACAGAAGCATTTCCAATAGTACATGGGTAAAGTTACTGCACTGTATTACTCAAAGTTTATTTTTGAAGTTGTTGAGTAAATTGGTAAATCTGAGAAACTTGTGAAATAATGCATGACTTTGCCCATGTAGAGTTTGTATACCCTCAAGGGCTGAAGATACACACACACTTTGTCAAACTCTTTGAAAGTATGTCTGTGTCATTATTAGATAAAAGATACAGATTTGAGCAGTTTGGATACAGTTTTGGTTCACCCTCATTTTAATGAAAGGTCAAACTTCAGAAGTTTAGAACTTTGCTGACAAAATCAAACGTATTTAGACGACATATATGAATTCACCATGTTTTGATAAACTCGGGGCAAAATGACAAATGTCCAAGAAAACAAGTTTTTAAAAAAGCAAAACCTCCAAACAGAATGGAAAGGAAACTGCTTTATGATACATGCCCAATTTAATAAAAGGCTCGGTGAAGTAGTTAAGCACAATGCTTACTATAGAACAAATTACTGGCTAAAGTAGTGTATTCTAATCTGTATTATGGTGTCCTGCTAAGTTATGCTTAGCAGAGTATTTTTTGTTCCTTAAAAAGGGTTCTATGAAATTTGGCCCTGTATCTTCAGCCCCTAACTATGTCAACCTACCATCACCCATTAGTTAGTAGAGCACAAGCTGGTCCCCATGCTAACCCACCAACTATATGTAGTAGTGTACTGGTACCCCGATATTGTTTTTACCACCTCCCCTATTTGTGCTTTTTCCCTTTTTCTTTTCCCCCCTTTTTCTTTCCGACAGAAATCCTCAAGAGCCGCTGAAAATTTTGACCCCTATTTCACCAACAACCCGGTGACCCTGACCCCGACTGACCAAATGATTATCCGAGCTCTGAACGAAGACGATTTCGCCGGATTCAGCTACGTCAACCCTTATTTCCAGTGACAAACGTAGTGTGGTGGTCGGGGAGCTTTATCCATGCGCTTACCCTCTCCAAGAAGCTGTCATTTCCTCTGTTGTTTTTTTTGTAGAAACCCTATACATTTTTGTTGTGTACCATTGTTTCTTAGTGCTGCATTGTTTGTTTTTCGAGCACGGAAGGGGAACCATGCCGCAATTGCGTGAAGGGATTGAAAAGGGTGTTGTTGATGTGTTATTTGAGGCGATTTACTCTGGCGTAACTGGACTTGTTGTGGTTGTTTGTTGCAACTCTGGGAAAGGAAGTTTCAAAACGTGCGTTTTGGTTTGTTGTGAGTCGCTAAAAAATTGGTTTATTTAAAGATGCAAATAAGAAGTGAATGGCTCTACCTTTCAAACCCAGTAGGTTTGAGGTAAAGTTGGTTGAAAGGGTTAGTACAGTGCAGTCAAAACTATCAAACTTTCTTTGACCAATTTTGGAAAAAGATATTTTCTATACGATTTTTGATCCAGGAAAAACATGATCTGTTTTCTAAAGTTAATATTCACATTTCAGACAAAACTTTGTATGAAACATTTAATTAAGTCTAGAAGATGGGAAACAAAGTAAACCGCAAAGAAGTTTCGGAACTACCAAAAATCTATGGAGTTTAAAATCAAATAAAAGTGCAACCATCAGACCAACCTCAAAATCTTGGCTTAGGCTCAGGCTTCAATGTTAGAGCAGTGTGCATTTTGTACAGAGCTGCATAAGTTCGAGCATGGAGCCAGATAAGTTAAGCCAAAGTTGGGAAAACGCCGATTTGATCTTTCTGCTTTGCTGGCAAATTGTAGCATGGTCCCCCTTGCTATTTAGTGCTTTTTATTAGGCCTTAAATCAGGATACCAGAGTTGCTTTTATCACCAATGGTTTTCTATAGCTTTTTAAACTAGTCTTATATACAAACAGCCATCAGTAGCTATATTAGAGCAGAACTTTTTTTACTAATGGTTCACTGCATATTTTGTAACGGGTAAATTTTGAATGTAATTTGCGAGAATATTTAATCTGTGTTTTTTTTTAATTTCTGTCAGTTTAAAATCATGGTTTGATCTCTTCATCCACGAGTATTTTGTGTCACTGAAATCATTGAAATCATTGACTGAAATCATTATTTGGCTGAGTGTTTAGCTCGTGCAGGACGATTGTTCAATCCTATACGTGGCCTAAAATGAGGGAATAAGTCGTTAACTTGTTTTGTTGTTTGATTGGACTGCATGGCATGTAATAATTGCACGGTATGACACATTGGACTCTGTTAAATTGACTGGTGAAGCCACCTTTTTACCACTTCCCTTGCGCCATTTTACCACTCCTTTTGCGCAATTTTCCCACTCCCTACAGAAAGAAAAGAGTGTTGTCAGCCCAATAGTAATTTGATTTGGTCCTGTCTCCCAATTAATTGATGCATGGCCCAATCTTATTCCAGCAGCAACCAAAGCCATACCGACTCAACAAGTCGGTTACCAGTTGGTTTGAACAGCATCGTCACCGCGCTCAACCGAACACGCAAAAACGCTCAACCGATGACCAATGTTTCTGGTTGGGGTCGCCAAAACGCACTCCAAATGTCCTCTCATGTATTCGTGCTCATAGTGCCGCTAAGAGTGAGTGGCAACATGGCTGCCTTTTGGCTACAGACTTTTGGCTGCAGTCAAGCTGCTGATTTTTTAACGAAAGTAGTGCATAACTTACACTATGGCGTAATCTTTGTGAAATCAGCTGCAGCAATTATGAATCCGAATGTATTGGTGGGTCTCATTACATGGGTCTGCTTACCATTGATTCTGCGCTTACAGAGCCATGTAAAGCAAATCATTCTGCGGGTGGTTAATAAGTGCAGATTTTTGACGTATTAGTACTTCCATGAAACTATGTATGCCCATAAAATAAGGTATGCCTGAATGGTTTTACAGGAATTTACTTTACGTCAGCTTAACCAGATCCAGTGTGTTGGAATGATCCATGCATGGTTTGAGTGTGTATTGATGTCATGTCATTTTTAGTTCCCCTCCTCCCCTCTTTTTTTTCTTTTTTTTCCGCATCGGTACTCTAGGCAAAGTTTCAGAAGTTAGGAGCAATTTTTTAAACAAATTTTATGCATACTTTCTGAAGCTTTAATGTTTGCTGTGAAATAATATATGCAAAGTAAAATCCATACACCATAGCTCAACTCTAAAATCACCTTTAAATAATTTAGGCATACAATTCTTCTAAGTCGATATTCTTGTTTTTGAGTTCTTAGCTATGCCATAACAAATTTGACAGCACTGTGCAAAGTCTTGCGCTGTCTGGCATTATCTAATTTTTAGTTGTTGTCTATTTTATTTTTTTTATGGCTCAAAATGAATCCCACAGTACATGATAGTGCAGTAATATTTTTCAATTATCAGAACTGAGGCGAAGGAAATTGGAGCTTTGCTGTTTGGGATTTTGACCTAAAATCAATTATTTCAAATCTGTAATATTGAAAAGTCCTTCAGTATTGTGGTAGAAAAAAGAAATTTTAGGTTTTTTTTTTATTTTTATTTTTTACGTCAAGGTTTTCTCTCGTATGCAATAATTGGTTCAGGATATAAGTGTGATTTGATCGAGTCTAAACAGTACTGTCTTTATTTATTATGCCAGTATAAGTTGAAGACCAATGAACAATTTTGAATTTTTGTTACAAACAAATTGAAACCACCATACTTTTTAATTCGCCACCGATTTCAATTGCGTTTTATTTTATATGATTTTATAAATTGTGAGAAAATAATTTTTGTTTGTGCAAGAAATGATACTCGCAAAAAAAATACTCTAAAAATAGATTAATTATAATAACAAACCAAACTACCAGATATCTAATAATTGTGTAAAATATGAAATATGTTTTGTAAAACTCCACCAGTACTATTTTTGAGAAACTATTGGTTTAGGGGAAGATTTTTATTCCAACCACCAAGTATAAAATCAAGAATTTCCTCGTCAAAGACCAAGAAAGTGAATTTTTGAGACAGAAATTTTAATATTCAGGGGAGTTGGTACCAGTACTATCTTTATACTAATTGATCTTTTTAAGATTTAAATTAAACTAATCAACCGGACTATCTCTGAAACAAGACCAAGAATTTAGTCATTGAATAGTCCTTCAAGAAAACCTAATTTCATTGAGCGGACTTATTCACTCCACCAAGAACAAAAAAATGTAATTATTTCATCAGTACAAAAGCATTCAATATTTCTCAAAGCTGGAACGTTAAAGGAAGAGGGTTGAGAAAATGTTGCTTGTTACAGCCAAAAAATATTCAGGCAGGGCGACCAAAACAGTAGCATAGAGAGAGATGGTTATATCCGTGGGGTAGAAGTTCTTTCAGGATTACTTGTTCGAAGTTATTCACGTCAAAGAGGGTTCTCTAGGTATCCTTTACGTTTGTTTTTTGAGGTGTTTTTGAAGTGAACACAGATTTAAATTGCCAATTTTGACACCCTTTCCAGACACAAGCAAAACATTTCAATTGTATATGATTTTAGTTTGGTTAGATTGTGTTATTTTAAACATATCATCATTATTGGAGAAGGTCGGTTTGGATCGAAAGCTAAGACCATCTACCCTACTCATTTTATATATAACATATGGACATATATCTAGGAAAATTATGGTCTGTAAATAATGCTTTTATGCTTTATCTTTTCACCTCAATCCCGCCCTCTTTTTCAAATAATGCCACACCCCTTTGTCTTCGTCATCAATTTTCCCCTTCACTGTCCATCACCGCTTGTCTTTTATTCCCTGGTGCCCTCCACAATGCAGAAAGGATCCCAAGACACCAGTAACTTCGACAAGGAGTTCACTCGAGAGGAACCAGTGCTAACCCCGACTGACAAATTGTTCATCATGAATTTGGATCAAACAGAGTTTGACGGGTTCACTTACACCAATCCTAATTTTATCACTCGTTAGGGTGCAGTTAGCACTGTAGGTGCGTTGTGGTAAGTCTCAAGTCTAGATCTATAATTCTGTCCAATAAACACCCCCCCCCCCCTTCCTCAAAAAAAAAAAGAGAAGACAAAACAAGCAGAAAAAAACAGTGTTTCCTCTTGTGCAAATGAATCTGTCTATAATGTGATGCGCAGAGAAAGTGGCGATTTGTTCAGTCAAAGGGCAGATAATTTGTTTAATTTTTTTCAGAAAAAGTTGCAAAGTGAATTTGTTTTTGCGAAGTGCAGTTTAAGAATACTTTTCAGGAAACTGGTTACCAGCCAAAGTATCGAGTAATGTACAATGCTTGTGACTGTTTCTTTGGCTAAACTCTATTACACTGTAAGGACATCCAGCAAATTTATCTGTTCATTTAATGTATTTCGTCTGTCGGTTTTTCTGTTCTTGACACATTCTTGTGGGACAGTCACTGTAGAAAGTTCCAGGTATACATATCATCTTTACTTGGAATTTGGCTTTGAGCTGTGTCAAGCGTTCTAATTTAAACAAATTAACAGAGTGAAAACTATCTTTATCAAACTTTTATTGAAATTATTTGTATTCTGAAAATCTGAAATTTTACATCATAAAAAAAAGATTATCTATAGAAGTTAATAACATGATGAGTAGTGTCATTATTGCAATCAACACATCACCTTTTTAGTTTTATTTCAGAGAAGCACTGTGTTTAGGTTTTCTAGATTTTGTCACATTTTGCAAATCAGAGTTCTGTCTTTTTACTAGAAGCCTAGAGTCCATCAAAATGTCAATTTTATTCTGTACGAACATTTTTTCACATTCCATTTTTAAAAGTTCAGTGCACTTTGTAAATATTAACCTCTGATAGATAGGTTACTGTACAGTTCATTAAAACAGAAAGATAACAAAAAAATAACTGTTTATGATTTAGCAAAGGCTAAGAGGGGAAACATTTTCCTGTAATCCTTATGAACATATAGAAACCTGGACCCATATTGCACATAAAAATGTAAAAATAACAAATCCCCTTTTCTATGTGGTTGTTGTCAACAAGTTCTTAATTTAAAACCAGATAAGAACAATTGAAACTATTTATCACAAAACAGCTACACAATAAATCGCAATACTTTCACTATTCAAAGTGCAATTTTTCATCCACCTTATTACTAGGCGTACATTATAGCCATGAGCCATTTCTAAACTGTCATGTGAGCAAAATAGACCATTTGAAAGAAATCAAGTATTGTTTTATTTAGATCTAATGCATGAATTAAACAGTTCAAAACATTGTGGAAAGATAATTTTTTGATCCACATTTTCATAAAGGCATTTTATCGGGAATCTTTAAATTTGTTTTTAAATAATCATCGTAAACAGATACAAGGGTAGTCATACCATCAGCTGTTTAGTTTGAAAGATAGAAGTAGTTTTTTCACAGTGCACAAAATATTTTGCTAACTTCTTATATTTTACTGTCTTGCAAATTAGTTTTCTTCTAGAAGAAGTAAAAATATAATTATTTCAAAATTGCTCTCACCCTGTTGTTGTTTCAGAAGGCCTTAATCTAATATTGATTTGTAGGAGAAAAACAATCAGTTTTAATCTTTGTACTTCTTTATTCTCCAGTGAAGACAAATTCACTTGTTCCTCACTTAGTCAGCTTTTTTGGCAAGGGAATGGTTTTTTTTGTTGTCTCAATCTTAACATTCAAGCCATTGAAAAATATGAGTTTTTTAATCTTAGTAAAAGTTTAGATTGTATGAGATGGCTTTGCGAAAAATCTAATGCAACTTTTAGTTCACTATAAAACTGAAGAAAAAATGACAAAGAAATGTTTTCCATTGCAATGTATTTCTTTGTAGACAATATAAAAATTTGTCTGCTCAGGACGTTAAGTTTGTTGGTGCAGTTTGTGTGGATTTCATAAAATTATATTCTGGAGCTCCTGAGTAATGGAGTCTATTGACCAAGAGTAGTCTCCAAAGACAATGTTTGGCGCAAAAAAAATCATTTTCATTTGTGGATTTTATTTTTTAGTTGTTTACAAACTGAAACACATTTTTAGTTTAATGATCTTTAGTCAAAACAGACAGGAAATTACAATAAACCTTAAGGCGCTGACCTAACGAACTATAGAAACTAAAATTGTGACTAAACTTATTGGCTTTTGCTGGGTTTTTTTTTTGTGCATCTTGAAGTATTCTTTTAGAATGTCCAGTATTTCTTTAAAAAATGCGAGGCATCTTCCTCCAACAGATTATAATTCCTTTTTTTCCACATCAGGGTTTCAAGTTTCTTAAGTCCAGACATTTATTTTCAGGATGTATTCTTTATCAATTTATTTTTTCAAGAACTTTTCTGTCGAGTATTATTGACTTAAATACAGGGCTATATTTTGTGCGGTTTCAGTACTCATTAATCATATTAATCTTGATTTTACCATTGGTGATGTCACACAATACCCTGATTGGGAGATAAGAGTTTCAATTGGGGTAGAAATGGACCCAATTGGGGTAGTTTGATTGTTTACTAGCTACTGATAGCCACTGATATCCACATTGGGAGATAGCCGTGTCTGAAACGGTAACTTTGGCTACAGCTACGGCTAAATCAAGCTCATCTGCCTATTTTTCAACACTGGCAGATACGCGGATCTAGCTTTACCTGTAGCTGAAGTTATCGCCGTTTCAAACACGGCATTAAGACTCCCAATCACGGTAGAAGTATATCCTGTTTTTGGATAGTTTGTTTATAAATGCCCCACAACGTGCACATTCAAACCTGGGACCTATAGCAAAAGAGGACAATAGAGTCCACGGTTCCGGAAAGGTCCATGGTTGGCAAAAGTGTACAAAACCAATGGGAGCTGTTGCAAAAATTAAAGTTGCAGTTGTTGCAGGCGTATACACACTTGTATGTGTGAGCCATGGCTAATCTCATTGAATAATATATATCAACATGTAGTACAGTACTGCTGTAATTCTATGCATTTAACAGCCTACATAAACATGCAGAGTTTGACCCCAATACATGTACTCTTTTCTCTAATCATATTTATACATAAAAGAGCTAATTCTGATTTCACGGTATGTAAGCAACCATTTGGTTCTGGTTCTCCAACTCTGTAACCTGCAGCCGATTACACAAAACGCTAGGATCAGTCCTATCTCGAGTTAGGACGAGTAACCCGTCCTAAGTCCTAGGATTAATCCTAAGTTAAAAAGAGTTTGGTGAAATCGACGGCTGCTCTTATACTTGGGACCAGCTTATAGGAATTGGTCATCGTGTAAGAACTCAAAGTTATGAGATTTTGCTTCTAGTCCTCAACTCAAATTGGCTGATTTACTTAGTATAAGTTTCTCCTCAAAGTCAAATGTTCCCTCTTTATGCCATCGAGTATTTTCACATTTCCGTTCAAGTTTTTTTTTCTGATTTGGTTTAGAGTTGGGGAGGTGTTGTACATTTGTACGTATACAGACAACAATTATATACGTACAGGCTTTGTATAAAATCTGCACTTTCTTTCAATGCATGCCTGTGGTTGTCGAAACCATTTAAGATTGTCTGTAGCTCGATAGAAAAAGTTACTTCTTCATTTATATCCATGAATGTGTATAAAAGATTATACCAATAAATAACAAATATAGCATCGTTAGGATTTAGACTTTTTTATTCGCCTCTGTCGTTTTAGAAAGTGTATAATACTTATTGAAAAATTATACCACAAATTTCTACAATATTTAACGATACATATCTTGAAGTTCTAATTTTTTTTTTCTGTGTACGGCTTTGGTCGGAGTTTGTTGAGGATCTAAAGTAAGTGCTGTAAATTAAATAAATATGAAGGAGTATATTTACTGGGTTGTTTATATTTTGGATTTAATTATTTTAATATTCTATGCTTACAATAGTTATAGATATTTTTAAGTTTGAGATTTGTCCATTTATGAATTTCACATTGGGACTGCTTAGTATTATTTTTACAAGGATGCATCTTTAATTTGGGCTTTTACGTCCATTTGGGAGACCAGCGTTTGCTGGAGATTGCCCAATTGAAAACACATTTCAAATCAATCGACATCATGAAAGACGGAGAGCTTGTAAATTATTTGTTAAAGAGTGAGTCACATAAATCAACAAATATGAAATTATTGTTTATTCTTAAAAATTATTTTTGATACCACAAAGAAGATTCTATGTTTAGGCTAGTTGAAAAGAAAAAAATAAACTGGTTAAAGATGATTGAACAAGTTAGAATATATAATGTCAGTTGTGCATGACGATGCAATGTTATTGGAGGCTGCCATCTTGAAAATAAGGCTGTGGTCCCAAGTAGCGGCTACAGCTAAGGCTACAGCTTGATTTATAGGACGTCCTTAGCAACACACTTAGCAACAGCCGTAGCCGTAGCTATAGCCGCCTATTCGGATACGGCCTTAGTCAAAGGTATTGCATGGATTCTCACAGCTATCCGTGTGATTCTCACAGGTTACAAGGTGGTGAATAAAAGTGCTATCATTTTACATGATATAAAATCTGGATGTTGTTTTCCTTGGAGAGAAAAAAATGTGTTTTGACTCCCTGATGTGTTCTATTTCGTTGTCATGCATACTTGTGAAAATGATACTTTCATCAGCTTTTAGGTAGTGATAGGTATATAAAGAATGGTGATTTCATTGTGCATAAAGAAACAAATTATAATATGATATTCTGATTCTAATTAAACTTGAACAAAAATGAGTCTCTTTTGCATTTTGGAGTTTTTGTCGTTTCTTTGTGTAAACAAAACAAGACTTGTGTGTTGAATGTGCAGCCGCCTCCCGCTCATGGATATTCATTATACATCTCCATGTATTGGCCAGTTCACTCATGAATATTCATTATACATCTCCAGGTGTTGGGCAGTTCACTCATGAATATTCATTATACATCTCCATGTATTGGCCAGTTCACTCATGAATATTCATTATACATCTCCAGGTGTTGGGCAGTTCCAATTAAGACCACCTGTGAATCGCAGAGTTGGGCACTCCAGAGGCTTTGATTGGTTGGATTGCCAGATGAAAAATTCAGTAGGTTCCCTGTGGAGGTCTCCAATTGGTGCAGGCTGCCATCAGACAGTTTGGCCATTAGAGTGGCGTTGTATAAGACCCCATCTACAAGACTGAAACAAAAAGAGACAAAATAATTGTAATGTTTTAAAGGTGGTCTGCTCTTCTGATTCCTATTTCTATGCTTTTACCCGTTGCAATCGTGTTCGGCAACTTAACGAGGATAACTGGATGTTGATTTGTGAACATAAAAATACTGTGAATATGTAGAGCAGGCTTGTTGAAATGTTGAGATGATATAGAAGTTAATAACCAAAAGTCCCCTTGATCCACTAAATAATCGGCGAAAGTAGTTGAGTCCCGGTCGATTTCAGTCAGTAGTTACTATAAATAAGCAGTCTCCGAAAATCTGCTCCGTGGTAGAAGAACAAAATCTACCTGGCAAGTAGATACACACAAATATGTATTGATACCTTGCCATGCAATACCTCAAATCCCATATAAGATGGCTGGCTTGTGCGTAAAGTGCTCCCTCTCACCAAGGTGACCCCGGATCGATTCCCGGTCGGGGCCATATGTGAGCTGAGTTGTGCGTTGGTTCTCTGCTGTGCCACGAGGGTTTTCCATACCATACGGTTTTCCTCCCTCGGGGAAAAAAATCAAACACTTTCGATCTTTCGCTGTGCTCCGTGGTCATAATGGGTTGATGTGGCTTGCAGCCAAAGGCGCCCTTGCATGCCAGCTTCTCGAACACGTTGTAGCCGCGTCCTTCGCAATTCAGCTCTTAGCTGCGAGTAAGGATGGTTAGCCCCCCCAAATTATTAAAGAACATTCTAGAAATAGAATGTTACCAGTACTTCACCATACCTGGCATTTTTATGTTGATTCGGGACGTTGTAGTCCATCAATTTCAGCATCTTGTCCGTGTGTGGGTTGAACGCTATCATAGCACCAATGTTGCTGTTACACTTTACTTCTAAATCACTGTCATCCTCTTGGTACACAAGAATTAGAAATAACAAACCCTATAAAGATGTATGGAGAAAAAAAATAGCATTTTTATTTTTCAGGAATTCTACGTATGTGGACCAGTTTCAATTACTATCATTATTATTATTATTATTGGTGAATTAAAAATTCAAACAGAGCAGCCCAAGGGCTGAATTGAGTTTAAAAGATATACAACAAGAAATTATAAAATGTAAACATTAAATAGATTATGTTTATGTTTTTTTGTCATTGATGCTAGAACGTTAAATACAGGCAATTCAAATAAGGTGAAACTAATTGTTTACCGCTTCAGCAACTGCTTCCAAACACGACACACGGCTTCCATTTGTCACTGGTTTGATCGGGACTTCTTTAAGCAGCTGACCCGTCTTCAGACACCTTCAAAATAACAGATTTCTTTAAGGCACTGGACAAAATTGGTTATTGTCAAAGACCAGTAATATCACTGGGTGTATCCAAACATATGCATAACTTAAACAAACCTGTGAGAATTTTTAACTCAATTGGTCATCGAAGTTGCGAGAGAATAATGAATGAAAAAACACCCTTGTTACATTACTTTGTGTGCTTCCAGATGCATCATGAAGATTTTTAATATTTGAGTTAGAAATTACCTCTTTCTCAAAAACTACGTTACTTCAAAGGGAGCCATTTCTCACAATGTTTTATACTATCGACAACTCTCCGTTGCTCGTTACCAAGTAAGTTCTTATGACAACAATTATTTTAAGTAATTACCAATCAATAGTTGTCATTGCTGTTCACCAAATATCAGGCTTGGAATTTTGTCTCTGAAGGAGCAGAATGTTACTAAATACTAAAATATATCAATTTTTTTAATTCAAACTAATATTATAGTCCAACCAAGTGTGATGTCTGTGACAACACAGAGTTATAATCTTTCTTTTCACTGCTGTCCGCAATTCTAGTTTTTTTTATACACAAAAATGGCTGACCGTGCAAGGGGTGAATAGACCTCTTTCATGTGACATCACAGGACCCCAAACTGCCCTCAAACAGCAAAGGTGTCAACCAAAACAATATATGGTGTTCTTACCATAAAAGTATGTGACTACTTGATGTGGTTGCCATGACAATCCCGGCAGTTTCTTCAACTTTCAGTAATGATGTCAACTCCCTGCTGGATCCAGTGGCTAATTCGACTAAATGCACGTCCCTGAAAAAAAAAAATGGCTCATACCTTGTGGAAAAAATTGAGCGCTTTGATAAATGCCCTCGAGTGTAATAAAGCACTAATTTAAGTTCTTTGTACTATTCTTAAAATATAAATCGGCAAACTAGACCCCCCCCCCCATAAAAAAAAAACAAGTGTGAAATTAGGGGGGGGGGGTTATCAGTAGGGGAAGTCTGTTCACCTTGATTCTGTGGAAACTTGGACGGAAAACACAGTGGTCTTATTCTTGACATCCTTGACTGCAACAATGAAATCCTGTTCGCTAGTAGGACATAGAAGATAAGGCATCTGAGCGTCCACTGACTGCGGCAGGATCACATCCAATTGCTGAAAGTCCTCCGTCAATGTGTCAAATGTCAATATCCTGCACAGAAACCACACAAAACCACACACCAGTTAGTCAAATCAGGCCATTGCTAATGAAACATCAAAGGTGAGGCACTTGATCATCAAATGACTGGGAGAGGTTCGAATTCAAATCAGATTTTCTGTCAATGTGGTACATGTCAATATCCTACACGAAACAACATGCACACCAGTTTTTGATATTACTACACTGAAGGTATTAGGCACTTAAACATCAAGCGACTGGAATAGGTTCACATTTAACTCATAGATTTAACTTTTGTGTGTACTTTATATATCAATATCATATGAGGAAACACCAATTATTGGTTTTACTACATTGTAGTTGAGGCACTTGGTTGTCAAATGACTGGCATAGGTTCACATCCAACTCATAGATGTTATTAATGTGCTACGTGTCAATATCGCACAAGAAACCACCAGTTATTGCTGTAACTACATTTTACAATGAAGGTGAGGCACTAAACCTTTAAATAATTGGGATAGGTTCACACTTAAATTTTGTTATTGTTTTTCCACAATAGGTTCGCATTAAAGGCACTGGACACTATTGGTAATTACTCAAAAATAATTGTTAGCATAAAAACTGACTTGGTAATAAGCAATCGAGAGCTGTTGATAGTATAAAACATTGTGAAAAACTGCTCCCTCTGAAGTAACAGAGTTTTTGAGAAAGAGTTAATTTCTCATACAATTATTACCAGACTTCAGGCCTGAAGCCTTGTGCAACAAGGGTGTTTATTCTTTCATTATTCTCATGCAACTTCGACGACAAACTGTTTACAGAGCTTAAATTTCATCCATAATCTTAAGAGAGAAGAGATGAAACAAAATATCGAAGATGTGTTTAAGTAGTTCATACCTGACAGCGCAAGAGGCAAATTTCCCGGCGACAACCAGAGTCACTTCGTTCTGTTTACTGCACGACAAAAACTTCAACAAGATGAACTCCTCATCCTAAAAATTTACAAGTACAAACAAAATAATCAAATGAATGGTTTGTCCCTATTTAATATCAACCAAGATCTTCGACACCTTTCTCGGTTTACACCAGGATACTGATCATTATTATTAATAAAAATAATAATAATAGTGGCTTCTTATATAACGCGCATAACCCTCACTCAGTGATGCTCACGGCGCTTTAACAATACAGAATTTTCCTGTATGGAATGTGAGACTACGTTTGAATTATGACACCTACTCCTTTTTTGGAGGAATTTGGAATGTTTGATGTGTCTTTTTTGATAGTTGCGCAAAAAATATTTAATTGCCTGTTGTTTTTTTCTCTGCGGCTTTTTTTCATAAGTGTGCACAAACAGGGCCCAAGTTTATAAAGCTGTTTGACAACAACAAAATTGTGCTTCTGCTTAGCAAAAATTTACGGGGAACCAGTCACAAACAGAATACATTACATGGTAATTTGGCCGGTAACCTGTTTCTACTTAGCAAAATTTGACAGGGAACCAGGCACAAGCAATACACATTACATGGTATCTTGGCTGGTAACCTGTATTTTGCTTAGCAAGATATTCCTTGGCCCTATCGCCTTACCTGAGGTATAACCCAAGCCCGTAGCATCTTCCACTCTTGTGTGCCTCTGTAATACAGCCAGAAAACTAAAGTGCGTTGGTAAACGAGGGCCAGAATACTTGTCTCTTCGTCTAGGTTCACCACACCGCTTGTTATATCCCTGAGGGCGGGTGACTGCTCCCATGGAAGATCAAGCTGAGTAGGATAAATGTTGGATGTACAGTTTTAGTCTTTGCCCTGCATCATTAGATAGTTTCGCAAGCGTGCGGACACAGATACGGATATGATAACCGTATACGTTCACGTCAACCGCGTGTTGGAATTTGTTTCGCAAAATATACAACTGTATGTGTCAAAGCTTTGGGGAGAAAAAATTATTCAAACTATTACCTCAAAGGGAATCCTTTCTACAAAAATAATTCACACTATGTCTTTTATCTCAAAACGACAAATAACCAACTTTTGGCCGGATTGTAAATGAAGATTGTCAGAATTCAATAATAGTCAGTGTACCTTTAAGCACCCAATTGAAGCTAGATTAGGTCCGGTAACCCTCTCGTCTGCCTCATTGTCCTCACTAAGTACCTCCACCTCGCACTGGGACATCGCTTTAGGCTCCTCAGCCCTCCCAAAAGGACTCCCCGTAGCTCCGCCTGCAAAGGGGGACTTTTGTTGGATGTTGCTAGAGACAGCCTGTGGGTGGACTGTCGGCGGTGTAATGCTACCACTGTTTGTTCCCTCATTGACACCACTTGTTGGTTGATCCCCAGCCGATAGGTTACCGGTCTCATTTGATACTGCTTTCAATAGAGTGGAGCAGTCTGTCGAGCCATCCTTCGAACTTGTGGTTTGGTTTGGGTAAACAAACACAGTATGTTGTTGTTGGTTGCTTCTAAAGTTACGATTTGTAGCTTCGAGTGGGGAAGTAACTGAAGGTTGTAAACATGAGCTTCCAGCCCCTCCTTCATCGAGACATGAATCCAATTTTTGGTCTCTGTCGCCCAAATCTTCACCCTCAGCTGCCATTTTTACGTCCTGAAGAGAGGGTGAGACATTTTTAGTCAAGATGACCTGGTCAATATCGTCTCTAGAGCAACTTGGTGACAAACCTGGAGTACATCCAGCGCTCGGGAACGCCAAGCTACAGCTGTCGTGAAACTGGGTCAGCGAGAACTGGCTGTGGAGAACGTTCTTATCGGGAGACTCTACGACAGGGAAACTGTCAGGATGGATCTTTCCACCGATACACGATCTGGCAGGAGACCTTGAATCAAGAGGGGGTTTGACTGAATTAATGTCGTCCAAGGGAAGCAACATTTCAGGTGTGGAGTTTTCAGTGATGTTTTTGTCGCTTTGGTAAGGCTTTTGAATGGGATGATCATGAGCTACTGGGGTTACATCATCCTGAGTTACTGAGACGACATCAGTTACTGAGACTACAACACCCTGAGTTGTTTGTGATAGGCCTAAGACTAATTGCTCATTGAAGTTTTTCTGATGGTGTTCAGCTGGGATGCTTTTGTCAATGACATCGCTTTTGTATGTGTTGGCGTTAACTTTCTCCCTTTCCAATGGTAGGGATGAACGGAAGTTCTTATTGCCGTCTTCACAAGTATATGTTGCTACTTCACCAGCTTCTGGTAGAGTTTTCAATTTGGCTTCCTTCAAGGTACCAAAGTGATCGTCAGGCAGAGCAAAATCTGAACATGGCAACCTGAGATTTCTCAGAGAGGGGAAAATACTTCCTGGATTGAGTTCATGTTGGGATACTGTTCTCTGGTGATCTTCAGTATCAGGGTTTAATCTTAAATCAAGAGTTGATACATCTGTTGTATATCCTGAACAGAGGTCCGGAGTGTTGCTGGATGATTGAGGTTCTCGCATGGAGGCGGTAGGGCCAGAGTTTGATGATTTACTATCCTCATGGTTGGGTGTGAAAGTGATCTGAGCATCAGTGCTGTTCTTCGATAAAGATGCTCTTGAACTTCCTTTCAAAATGACTCTCCGTCTCTGAAGCTTTCTGGGTTTTGTTTGCCGGGACAGTTTCACCTGATCGTTGTCCCGTATGTTTACTGCAGGACAATCCTGAGGTCCTGGCAAAGAGGTCTTCAGGAGAGACTCTGAAAGTTGAGATCTCGAGGAATCCGAGTCCGACACTGGGGGAAAGTTGGAAGCGCCTGTTAGATTCTTGCAAGGTTCAATTTGACATTGGCTTAATTCCAGTTGATTTCTGCTCACTTCAGATTGATTCACACAAGCTGCTTTTACCGTGGTCGCTTGAGGTACTGAATCTTTAGATCTAGTAGAATCTGTTAGAGAGTCTATTTGCTCCGTCGTTCTCAGTTGAGTATCCATGTTCCTTTGTGAATCATTTCTGTCCATGTATCTTTGGGAGTTCGAGTGACTCTGACACTGAGAGCTCTGACTGGAGCTCATGCTTCTAGTACGTCTGACGTAATACTCCACCGGATACATCAGCCCCTCGATCCAGGTATGACTACCCTCTTCTGTGCTCTGGGATTTCACTACCTCTTTCATGCTGATGTCAGATGCAGTCAGCTCACGTGGTTTCCTGGAACTTTTCAGACTGCGTCGACCGGCTCTCCTTTTTTTAATCCCAACTTGAGGTGGCTTTAGGGCGGTCTCAGTGGTCTCTATTTTCTCATTCATTTTGTTTGTGTTGTTGTTGCTGTTGTTTTTGCTTGGGTTGTGAGTGGCTTCTTGAAGTGGTGAAATGCTGGAAGACTTTGTGGTGTCGTTGTCAAATTTATTAGAAGGTAGGTCAAGATCCAGCTTGCCCTCCGCTTTGATTCTTGAATTGTTCTGAGGATGCGACACAGCAAGAGTTACTGGAGTGACATCCCTCTCAGGGCAACCTTCTCCTACAGATTCTGTAAATTGTGATTCTGGGACAACGAGAACCACATTCTGGTTGGACCTAACTCTGTCCTCTCTCCTGGTGTGGGTGCTTACTTTAAAGTCCCCCAAGGTGTCGTTTACCAATAATGCCTTTAAAACAGTTGACACCTTAATGTCATTCGACTTATCTGGAATGGATGAATTCACTAGCTCAGGAAGAGAAGATCTCTTGCTCCTGGATTCAAGTTGCTCCTCCTGCTTCTTTATCGCCGTATCTCCAAGATGGCTTTCTTTCTTCTCTACCTCACCATTGTCAGGAGAGTCTCTCTCAGATGGAGTCTCCTTGGGAATAATGAAAGAAACGCTCCTCCTCTGTCTTTGGCGACGTTTTGTGGCCACCACAGACTTGAACTCTCTCTCTTCAAGACTTTCATCTCGTCCATCTCTTGCCTTCTCATCTTGCAATGGTTCATCAGTTGTGGGCTTAGTTCTTCTACTGAATGTATGCGTACATGAGGGGGACGCTGAACTGAGTTGCACCTGCTCGGCCAATTTCCTCTGGACGTGAGAACGGGCTCTCTTTGCTTTCTCTGATTTCTGTAACAAATGAAAAGACCAGATTGTAAAAAAAAATTGTGTTTTTTTATATAATATTGATAACGTCAATAGATGATGATGAGATAACAAGTCTATTAAACCTTATGAATAATCTTTTAACCACTAAATGCTGGATGCTGTGTTAAGATACATAAGGATTCATGATTGGAGACTTTGTAAAGATGCATTCCTGTGCTGGATGAGTTTTAACAGCAGATGGTTTGTTGACTCGCTAGGCAAGTTCATTGTGAGCCTTCACCACAATTATAAAAAGGGTGTCCTGTTTCATGGCATCGACTACAAACAGGGACAATAGGCACTGGAATCACAGGCTATCTACCCTTTACTTGGGATACTTGTGTTACTAGGGACTTTCGTTCATTTATCTGACATACTAAGATTCGAATCGATCTAATGGCTGCCAAGATTGCTCACATTGTTCTCAGCACTGGAATCATTTTGTTTTTTTGAACAGGTATTGTTCTTCTAGTTCACTTTTGAGCAATCCCTAGGCTGCTGGTTTTTCTTTTAACTTTGTCCCAATTTTCCTCTGTATTTCTTTGTCTGATTCTCAACAAAAATAACACCATGGGGGGTACCATTGGCGTGAAAAGCAAGATGGAACCAGTTTAGAGAGCTGTCTTGCTGTGTATTCTTCAACCACGGAGTAGATTTTTTGGATTATTTGGGAGACTCAGTTCTGAAAAGAACTGTCCTGCTTATTAACTATTACCTGGGCGTATGGTAAAGAAATAGGCTGGGACTACTACTTTAGCTTATAGGATCGTTATGAACTGCACTAACAAGGAGTGAGTTCTTAATTGTTATCAACGTTTTCACTAGCTTGCTCCAGACATTATCAGGTTATGTATCTTGTTCTTCATGACAAACCTCCACACTGCGTAAAGTCCTCTCATAATCCTTCTTCATACTGGCTAGCTTCCTCCGAAGCTGAAACAAAAGCAAATAAAGGCACAAATAAATCTCCCAGTTAAAAGATCGCATGCCTCCCGTATGCAAAAAAGACAATGGTTCACACTTCACTAACTTTGGGAGGTAAATTCTATGGGCATTTAAACAAGGAAACAATATTACTAGCATTTAATCACAATCTCACTGTACTGTGAGATTGTATTTATGCCAGTATTTACTAGTAGCAAAAGACAATTGTATATTTTAGATAAAGTTGAATTTAATGAAAGAATTATGCTTTTGAGGATGTTGGAGTGCCCCTGATGGAGTTAAGCAAAATATGATGGCACTAACTGGGTGCTGTACACCTCTTTTGAAATTTGACAGTCAGCAACACTAACTAGCTACTAGTATAATCGTCAGAGACAACGTTTCAAAAAAAAAGGAGTACAATGAAACTTGACAGAGATTTCTCTGCCTCATTGTCAATATCTTTTCAAAGACCTATGAGGTTTGTTCTGCTATCGTCTCCATGAAAGAAGAATGAACCTCATAGTTCTGCGAGTCAGTCAATATCATACCTCCTGTTTTTCAGCTGATTTATCTGCCATGATGCTAGATAGTGGTCAGGCAGAGTAGCTTTGTAGGCATTAACACTCATTAATATTTGAACAAACTGGAAACAATTAAAAAGGGGGAAAGAAAGAAGAAACAGATTGGGATTAATCTAAAAATATATTTTAAGTAAGACATGGTCATGTCTACATATAGTTGGCTTCACATTCTACATTCCTTTTAACAACTATAGTTAAACATTTATTTATTAAATGCACGAAACAAGCTTGGAACAGGTGCTGGCCCGTAACGTAAGCCATTCCTTTACTAATTTATTTCAGTCATGTCATGACAATACAAAATAACAATGTCATTGATTGTCAGTGAAGCCTTTCTTCCACTGGAATTGAGTGAAAATTCCAGCCTGCAAAAATATGAATTTATGACAGAGTCAGCAACGCATTCTACAATACAATGGAAACAACACAAAACATTTTTATATATCATTGAATCAATGATATGAAGGAAAACTACTTCTTGTCTTATACAAACTATTATTATCAAAATTATAGTTTCTAGAGTAGAAGTAAAGGACAACCAGATTAGTACTTTATACTTGGTGGGAGGTACCTACTCCTAGTCCAAGAACTATGAGGTTCATTCCGCTAGCATCTCCATGCGCGGAAACGCTAGCGGAACAGGTTAGAGTAGGGAGGGATCAAATTTACCTTTTTACTAGCTAGTAGTAGTAAAACTAAAAGTAGAACTGTTGTCTGGACTGAGGTGAGAGGGCAAGGATCGAGTAAGGACGGTAGGGACTGAAAATTGAACCGGGTGTCCACAGAAGACAGACGTCTGTACCATACATAACACACACAGACACACACACACACAATTCACAATCACAGACCATGGTAAGACACAGCAGAGCCAGAGCTCGAAAGACGGAAGGCAGTTAGTTAGTAAATAGCAGAAACTAAGTGGCAACCACTGCTGATACTTTTTCTTGATAGTGATACAGCAGTGTCACTGTCAGTGGCACTGTGACTGTCTGACTGAGCCAACCCGTGGCCAACCTGACAGCCCACTATTTCTTCTTCAAAATATCTTAAATCTTCATTGAACGAACTTACAGAACATTAATTACATAACAAACACTCCAAATTGTTACAAAGTATCAAAATCGTGAAAAAGAAACACCAAAACTTACCGTCTGCTTCCTGACATTGAATCAGCCGCCATTACAATTAGTGTAGCGCCCTCTATTGTTAAAACCCTCAAGAGAAAATCCGAGACTCGCGCTAGTCTCTTCTTGGTTTTCCCGGCGAACTTATCCTACAGTAGTCATTGATTTAGTAATTATAGTCATCCCAAATTGTTTTGTGATATGTAGCCACATAATAATATGTTGGGAATTAGAATCTAACTTTTAAGAAAAAAAGATAACAAATAATAACTGGTCTTTCGAGGGATCTGTGACAACTTTTTTGTAACTTCACTTCAACAAAATAAGAGAAACAGAAACACACTTTTGTCATCAACGGAACTACTTTATTTCATCTGGGTCAATGTTCCCACAAAGAAAACCTTCTGTAAGATATCTTTGTAAATTTCAAACAATTATCTCAATAATAGGATAGGTTTCTGTGTGCCGCCACCACATTTTTACTCATTTTTACAAAAAGGGATACCTCATTGAGCTAAATTAGATACTATATTATTTCATATCGAATGAAAAAGTGGTGGCGCCAAATACAGAAAATTTTGCCAATAATATCCTATAAGGTTGGAGAAAATAAATGCTTTACTTTTTGAGAAAACATTAAAACAAAATAAATTCTCGATATCGAGAATTACAGATTTATTTTTAACACATGTCATGACACGGCGAAACGTGCAGAAACAAGGGGTGGGTTTTCCCGTTATTTTCTCCCGACTCCGATGACCAATTGAGCCTAAATTTTCACAGGTTTGTTATTTTATATATAAGTTGTGATACACGAAGTGTGGACCTTGGACAATACTGTTTTCCGAAAGTGTCCAATGGCTTTAAAAGCCCTGTGAGATTGAGAATCAACTGTTCACACATGTATACATAACTTACACGGTATAATGAATGTAATTGTTGAACAACTTCCCTTAACATATTTTTGTCTGAAAAGCTACAGTTTTTAAGAAATGATGAAAACAATCAATTGTGATCTCAGGAAATCCAATATTTGAAAGTGAAACCACACATGTTTTTTATTTGCTGTTTTCTCCTCTCACGACACTCTGATGACTGATTGAGCTAAAACTTTCACAAGTTTTTGATTGATTTATGTTGAGTTATACAAAGTGTGGATACTGCAAAAGCATTGTCATTTTGAAGCACGCTATCAAAAACACAAGTGTTTCTAGTATTTAAAAACCTTGAGGTTGGGGCCTATTTTTTTATCGATAACTATGATCAATTCAGAAGTGTACAAATATCAAAATTACATTTAAATGATAAGCAAACACATTACATTCCTGTTGCGTTGTATTTTCAGGTGAGCAGTTACCATGGTCAAGTGGTTAGATTACAGGCAATCACAAGGTTGTCGGTTTGAATCCCCAAGCTTATTGCTGACTTCACAATGACTAGAATAAATATGGTTGTCTAGTTACTGAATCACAATCATAGACGTTACTGAATCATAATCTAGATGTTAAACCAGTGTTTGTATGAGAGAGATTGGCTGTTGCTAGCTTGGCGTTTATATGAGTTTGCCGAGTTCCCTTCAAGATTTTATCTTCTACCCTTGCCCCTGTGAGACACCTTGAGCTTCTTGCGTATTCCAATCGCATCCTCCGTGTCGTCATCGCCGCCCCGACCACGCCCTTTCTTCTTGTCGTCACTATCTTTCATTTCCTGAAGAAAAGAAAACATAAGATGGAGGTTTGCGGTAAAACCAAAAGCATAGAACATTCGGGTGTTTCAACAGTAAGCTCCAATTGACATCAGGATATTGCTGGATTCAACCACTCTCTTAATAATAAATAAAAATGTAGTGTTCGGCTTCCGGGAGAAATTAAAATAAACAAAAAAATGCATTGCAGATGCTTCGTTCTCAATTTATTTAATGAATTTTCAAAATCGCAAAAAATTGCAAAAAAACAACATGGTGCCGTCATCATGAAGTCACTACAAATTTAGGCAGTTCATGTCAAAGCATTTACGTTGTGCCTTTCCTATATCGGGACCTAATCTGACAGAAACTCACAATTTTCGTAAAGTGTAGAGCATAAAAGGAAACCTTATTACAAAGCATTTACATTGTGCATATTATTGGGACCTATACAAATCTGACAGAAGCTGAAATTTGTGCAAAGTGTATAGCCTTACAGTAACCTTGTTACAAATCATTTACGTTGTGTCATTCCTGTATCGGGACCTAATCTGACAGAAACTCACCATTTTGGCGATGCGCTGAGCTTCCATGACTCTCTCCATTAGTAACATGACTTCTTGTTCCTCCGTTGGAAACAATGGGAGCTTCTTATCGATGAGCTGTTCAATGCGTTGATACAACTCCACATCGTACCTAAGGGGTGGGGACAGGAACAAGACAGCAATGAGTTCAGTCAAACTGGGAACAACAGAGCTTCTTAAAGACACTGGACACCTTTGGTAATTGTCAAAGACCAGTCTTCTCACTTAGTGTATCTCAACATATGCATAAAATAGCAAATCTGTGATAATTTGAACTAAATTGGTCGTCAAAGTTGCGAGATAATAATGGGAGAAAAAACACACACTTGTCACACGAAGTTGTGTGCTTTTAGATATTTGAATTCGGACCCTCAAAATCTAATATTTTACTGAGGTCTCGAAATCAAATTCAAATACTTTAGTGGAAAATCACTTCTTGCTTGAAAACTATGTTACTTCAGAGGGAGTCGTTTCTCACAATATTTTATACTATCAACAGCTCTCCATTGCTTGTTACCAAGTAAGTTTTTATGCTAACAATTATTTCGAGTAATTACCAATAGTGTCCAGTGCCTTTATTGCATAATTTGATAATCAGCTCTATGAAATTGGGCCCAGAGATTGAGTTCAGTGCTAATATTTGTCGGCCACAACACGCCATTAGATTCTCATTTGCTACTTACTGAGTTACAAATGTGATAGATCGTCCAGCTCTGCCCGCTCTGGCTGTTCTACCGACCCTGTGGATGTAGTCCTGACAAAGAAAAAAACAATTTTGAAAAGATTGGGGGAAAAAAAACCATATTAAATAAAACATTTGACAAGATTTTCTCTATCTAGATAGTTCCCAGTAGATGCCCAAACTTTTAACGAAGTCGCGTCGTTCATTAAACAATCATTCAATGAGTTTTGTGAAATCTGTGCATGCCGCACGTCATTCTCACGCATAACGCATTGCTCGTAGAGATGGCCGATTTTCGCATATTGCAACCAATCTATATGACAAACCCCTTCATGTTTTGGGTTATATTGGTGCATTGTGTAGAGTAATTAGGCTTACCTTAGAATGTGTAGGGATGTCAAAATTGATGACAACATCAACGTGGGGAATGTCTAGACCTCTGTAAACAGTAAAACAAGAAGGCAACATTAAACCCATTTGCTACAGTGCTGACCAACACTTTAATCACACCATCCAACTGCGTTGGCTGTGTATGCTGGCACAACCGTTTACGGAATAAATGTATACAATAACAAACAACAATAACACAGCATTTTTAAATCGCACTTTATCTGTATAACATTCAAAGGCACTGGTCAAGAACAAGAAGTAAATTTCACTCGATATCTTTATAGGCTAATCTGAAGAGATGGGTTTTGAGAGAGTGTTGGAATCGTGAGATGTCTTGTGTGTCCTTGAGATGTTGAGGCAGAGAGTTCCAGAGGCGGGGTGAAATGTTACTAAATGCCTGTCCCGAAAGCTGGATAAACGGGTCAGAGGAACATAGAGCATGCTGCCCGATGACCTCAGACCCAGCCTGACACTACGGGGCTGAAGCATGCTCTGTATGTAGGTAGGGGCTAGTCCATGGAGAGCCTTGAATCAACACAAGTGTGTAATCTTTCTAATGTTTAAAGTGCTTACCTGCTTGCTACATCCGTTGCAATCAAAATAGATCTACTCTTTCCTTTAAACTTGTTCAGCGTTCCCAATCTCTTGGACTGTTGATAAAAAGACAAACATTGGAAGCTTGATTAGAATTTTACAAAGGCCATGGAGGCAAAGTGTTGTGTTGCTCTAGTGTTGGCCTTGGTGCCCTTTGAGATTTCTTTTCCAGGCGCTCTGAAGGCTATTTCAATCACATTATAAACCTCTACCCTCGCAGGTACCCATACACCTGGGTGAAAAGAAGCATCTATAGTGAAGCATCTTGCTGAAGGACAAAACAAGTGTCTTGACCCTGATTCAAACCCAAACAACGGTGACTAAACCGCAGAACAGAGAGAACATAGAAAGTTGTTTTCTCCCTTTGATTCTGGTCTTGTAAATAAACATTTCTAGACCAGGAAAAATTGGGAGCTACAAGTCCTACAGTCTCATTAATTTTTTTTCTCCCCAAATGCAAGTCCTGAAATGGGGCGGCTTTTACCTGTGACATCTGTCCATGTAGAGGAATAGCCGTCATACCAAGGTTGCGCAACATCACCGCCACTCGCTGCGTGTTATTACATGTACTACAGAATACCATGAAGTTGTTACCAGCTAACTCATTTAGGATGTACACGAGATAACAGTCCTACAAATATATAACAAGAAGACAAATGTTAGAGTAGGAATTCATAACAAAATATCTAGCTGTTATTAATTAAGGGTAGTGGGGTTGGTGTAGTGGTATTAGTCCTTGCCTTTCACCTCTAGGACCTTGGTTCGAATCCCGCAGGAAGCACTATGCTGATTGGGTTTTCAGTCTCTACCTGACTGCATTGGTTCCCTTGATTAATTCTAAGGATTTTTTTTCTCCCACATCTAAAACTAAAACTTCCTCTTGTGTCTTCTCTCAATTGGGTTCTTGGCCTAGGAGATTGTTTAAGTTCACTTTTGTTAATAAATAAAATTTTAAAAAACAAATGATTCAAGGCAAGACGATTTCTTGAAACTTACTTTGTATTTTGCCGGAATGAAGACGTAGAACTGTTGCAGTTTTTCTACCGTGTCGTATTTGCTGGATACCTCTACTTTGACGGGTTCCTTCAGCGATGCTCTTTGTAATTTAGCAACCTGTGAAATCATTTGACAGAAGTTAACAATGCGAATAAAACTGAGTTTTTATGGAATAAGAAAGGCAGGAAAAGCTGCATTAAGTCAGTTTCCCTTGTGGTTTATTACTTGATATTTGAACTTAAAAAGTCGCATGTGATCCCAGGCTACACGGCAGTTAATGGATGCATGGCTTCTGACTGATACCCCGAGCCAAAGATATTGTTTACCTTCCAACAACAATAGAACAATAATATTGAGTTTTGTTTTAAGTTGATCTTTAGTGGTGAATCTTTAAAAAAAAAAGGGAAGTGAACCTTTTTAGTCATGGTGGCTGAGTAAAGGTACGTATGTCTCTCTTTGGGGATGACTTTCAAGATTTTATCCAGCTCTGCTTCAAAATCCATGTTCAGGATTCGATCCGCCTCATCCATCACCTTCAGATACAAACAAAATGAAGATGTTAAGCAATATCAATATATATTTGGTTTGCGGTAACACCATGTGTGTATCTACTTGCCAGGTAGAGTTTGTTGATTAGAGAATTTCTATAATCTACTACCGCGGAGTTATTAACTGACTACCACGGAGTGAGTTAATGAATTGGTCTCAACATTTCGACTAGCTTGCTCTAGTCATCATCAGGAGACTGAAGAGATAAGAGAGAAGTGGGTCTGTTTATAGGGGTCGGAGGTTTCAGTGTAGAGTCAATCACCGCTCTGATTGGTTCTCCTTAAAGGAGACGTGTGGTTGGTTGGCTCAGGGCTATCGTGTGGGTTGCCCATATCATTTATTAAAAAAACATTTATCACTAAAATTGATCCGTTATCTCAGCCTGCCATGTGAGACAGTATATATTTTCCTAGTATCTGTGACAAACTCACCAGGTATTTCAAAGCACGGAGACTGAAACCTTTAGTGTTTTCCAAGTGGTCCACAAGTCGTCCAGGTGTGGCTATAAATGACATTAAAGACAACCAGTTTTTGGCAACAAAGGATAAACGACGAGTGAGAATAAAAAACTGTAGATTTATAAAAACCCATTCGGCTTTAAAGAGTAGTTGGGGAGAATTGACATAATGGGCCAAGGAAGAGCTGGGGAAATAACATCATTGCTAACACAAACAGAACCTTCTACCAGGGGTCACTTTCATAGAGCTGCTTAAGCACAAAAAGTAGCTAAGCACAACAAAGTCATGCTAATTAGAACAAGGTTACTGGCCAAAATACCATGCCACATGTATAATTTGCAACTTGTATACTGCTCATTTTAGCTTTTTTTTGTGTTCGAAATTAGGATGTTATGTTAACATAGGAAACGTTGGCAAATTTCATATCCGGACATGACCTTTACTTTGACCTCTTTATGTGAATGGATGTAGAGGTCAAGTCGTTTGTGGCTGCTATGGTCTCTAAAGGGTTAAACAGTTTTGTTTAAGAACCAAAACATAATATACATACCGACTACGATGTGAGGTTTCTTGGCTAATTGTAGTGCTTGCGTCATCATATCGATCCCACCAATAACAACAGCTGGAAATAAAATAATAACAACCAATTAAGTAGGATTTCAAACTTGTATATTATTACGTTAACCAGGTTTAATTTCATTTACGTCAATTGACCCCTATGGTTGACACTAATTTGTGCTTTAAACTGCTCCGATAAAAAAAACGAGGTCAACCTGGTAGCAATCTAAGTAATCTTAACTAATGTTAAGGAGGTTTAATTTCACTTACCACAATTGACCCCTATACTTGACCCTAGCGCTTCAAACTGCTCAGATATCTGGTAGGCCAGCTCTCTCGTTGGTGTCAATACAAGAGCAAAGAGTCTCTGTGGTCGGTCCAGCAATGCCTGTAAAATAGGAATCGCAAACGCTCCAGTCTTGCCTGAACCTGTCTCGGCTAAGCCAATGATATCCCGTCCTGCAAAATTCAGAAAATATTATTTCATCTCTTCATCTAGAATCAATCCGAGAAGTGTACATTTCAAGGGAGTCCTTGCAGGGGTGGAAATAAAGTGTATTTTCACGGTAGTCGGCAGGGCTAGTAACCCAGAATTTTGTAGTAGCCCTGATGAGATTTTGGTAGCCCCACAAACAACAGTATGTCTTGGATCATGGCACAAATTGGTCACCAAAATTAATTCATTTTACAATTGCATCAGCACAGCTCATTATTGTTTGTCAATGTTTAAAAAAGGGGTAGCATGGCTGTAAATCTGGTACAGTAGTCCCCGGCTAGCGGGCTAGTGGCAATTTCAACATAGGATTATCCCAACACTCACACCAAAGTCGAGGGCGCCATGATGGTTGACAACCTGTTTCACAAGTGTTGTCAATCCCCAGAATAAACATCAATAAAATGTTCAAGGGCCTTTCCCTGGTTTGGTATTCATCACCTCTGCTATTAACCCTCCCATCTCTTTACACACTCGCAGACGTTAATGCTCAGGTAAAACTTTAGGGTTAGATTTAATAGACTCTGCAGAAAATGCAAGATAATGGTTCCTTCTTGAGACATGTGCACAGGTTTTCCACATAAAATTAGAGAATTAGGACAAAACCTTTTTAAAACAAACCTTGAAAGCTGAGCGGGAGAGCTTCTCGCTGGATCTTGGTCGGAGTTTTCCATTTCAGACGCTCACATGCCTCGCACAATACATCAACGACACCCTAGTTGAAGACATGTAAATCAAAACTTAGGCATATTTTGCACAAGGGAAAGGAGCTCCTATATATCTATCTATCTATCTTCCAATAAGTACATCCCTCTGGAGGAGTATAGTCGTACTGTGGTGCAAAAGTGCTTGGCCACGGGAACAAATATCAAAAAAATGTGCTACAGACTGAGGTCAAGATGCAAGTAAAACGATGTTTGTGTGGTAGACTATCGGGGGGTGAGTGGGTTCAGGCGACTCCGGAAAACCTCCAGAGACTGAGCTGAAACCACGGTGGCTGGTAGGGTGTTCCAGATGCAGATGACACTTGGGAAGAAACTATGCTGGTATGTGAGTATTGTACAATGCTGTGAATTGTAGATGGTGGCCTCTAGTCTGATTTTATGAAGATGGGTGTAAATAGGGTGGTGCAGCTGGGATGGCAACAAGACCGTGCACAATCCTATACAGCATGATGACTTTGCTTTTGGCCCGGCGTTCATGAAGCGATTGCCATTGGAGGTTATTCAGCATCTGTGTGACAATGTTCCTTTGGTCGTAGTCAGCCATCACAAATCTTGCAGCACGCCGCTGAACCATTTCTATCTAGTGGAGATCAGATCTTGGGTGTGTGGGTCCCATACCGATGACGAGTACTCGTCTTGTAGGCCAGTTCCTTGATCTTTTGAGGGCATTTTCTGAGGTTGCGACGAAGAAAGCCAAGGGTGCTGTTGCTCTTGTTGCTAGGCTAGGCTAGAGTCCTAAATTCCCTGCAAACCTAGGAAATACTCTTTACGTAAGTAATAAGTGCAGAATTCCCTGCTTTTCCGTCATCGTCAGTTAAGCGCTGATTCGTCAGTGCTTACGAAGTTCGGTTACGCATGTTTTGGTTAGCAGAGCAATGATTTGTTGGTCCCTGCCACTAGTTCGTGGCGATCATCGTGACCAACTGAGTGGTGTAGCTGAGTGATAGTTGCACTAACGTAACCATCCCCCTCTCGATGGCGAGTCGGTCGGGAGGAGGGTTACGTTACTTTATAAAAAATATATTATAAATATAATAAAAGTTATATATCGCAACAGACTACAGACTAGGCATGCTACATGTGCTAGGTCAGGTAGTACTGTTTAGTGTTTGTAGAACTGTAGTTACACAGCACTTACGTTAACTATGGATAGTTATGTTAATTATTAACCCTTTAAAAAAGACAAACAATACTAAAAATTGTAAATTTGTAGATTGTTTATAAATTCAGAATTGAATGAACAGAAAACTAGAATAGAAGAATCGTCAAAATTTGTAATTAATTTTTTTAAACAATCACAATCATGACATTAACATGTTGAACAGAAATATACTGATGATGATACTATTAACATTATTTAATCTCCTACCAAAGACGCAAATGTTGTTGTTTCTTCCTCGCTTTTTTCTGTTGTATCTTCTGTCACCGTTGTGGTTTTCTGTTCACTCGTGGAAGCTGCCATTTTGGATTGTTCACTGGTATTGCGCAACATGCTACACACTGTGTTGTGTACAATGTTTGGTCAGGAAACCAGCAGCATGCGAATTGGTAGACTTGTCTAAGTCGTTGCACCAAAGTAATCGTTTGTGTCATGTCAGAGTTTTTAAAATAGCGTCCTCTTGTGTGATTAAAAAAAAAGTTGTTGATTTTACAACCATAAGAGCTTTCAAATAATTATAGCTCAATGTTTACAACACATGTGTATTGTACGTAGCAGTAGCAAGTAGGATAATAAGGCCAATTGTAGAATCCTACCATACATGAGTTTTGCCTAATGATAAAAACAAAAAATAGTTCCTTTATTTCATAATATTTTCAGCGGGGTGCAAAACTTCCTTGCCATCAACACTTTGCTACCTCCTATTAAAAGCTACAAGGGCGCCATCTATGACAAGCTGCATGCACCAAGCTGCATGCTACCAATGGCAACCATGTTGACTGAAGGGTCGGGGCGCAGGGGGAGGGGGATGAAATCTGCCCAACAAATTTTTCATTTTTCTTCCGCCTGACTGGTGACAGAACATAAACACTAGCCTGTCTAAACCTGTATTATGGCACTCTACGAGGAACACTAATTTCTACTGTCTTGCAGATTATTTTAATTATCAAAATAAAATAATGGAAAGAGCACTTCTTAAAATGTCATAATATTAACATTATAGGAAAACAACTTCTTGTTCATTTGGTTTCTCATTATAGGAATAAATTGTTCTTATTAATAAGGTATATCCTTTAATTGACACATTTCAAAAAGTAGAGAAAAAAATGATGGATTTTTCGAACCGGCGCTTGATTGCTTAATTCCTAATGAATGCTGATGTATATGTACAATCTAATCTATGAGTTTAGCCTTTAATTTCAAAAGGTTGTAGCGGGGTTTTTTTTATAGATAAATCGCAAAAATAAAATCCCCGCAGCGGTTTATGTCCACACAGGAAGAATATTTCGAAATTGAACTACACAATCTGAAGAAAAAAAAACTATTGTCAGCAACGAAGTTCTCATTGATTTAAAATTTGGGGATAATAAACTCATCCTTTTCCTAACCGCATGCACATTACTTCGAAGTGAAATTATCAACATGTTTTTAAGATAGGCGTTATAGCCAAGTAAGGGGATGTACGGGGGACCACTTTACACAATTAATTCGCAAATGATTTGGAAATAAAATTAAAGCTGAATAATGATAATTATTATTTTATCACAACCTATTGTGGCGCTGATGTATTATGCCTGTCAAAGAAAAAGTCATATTAAAAAATCAGAACCATTTTTATTAGACCATGGAGGTAAGACCCTAATTCCTAGAACTAAGAGGTTTCGTTACGGGAGACGATATTAGTTCTAGACCCATACTCCTTTTCAACATTGTTCACATACTCAGATGTCCCCTGGCGAGGCTAGTGACGAAGCTGAGTTCAATGAAAGTGCCAACAAAAAGACAGTGCTCAGTTGTTCTGGGCCAAATTTCATAGAGCTGCTTAAAGATGCTATGTCAGATTTTTGGCCCCAAACATTAAAAAATAGATTTGTTTGAGTGAATGGTATTTCAACGAGAAAAGGTTTAACGAAAAAAGTTTAACTTTTACTTTTAATGGTCAGGAACCATGACAAAAATTTAAAACGTTTCTTATAAAACACATAAGAATTGGTCACGTGATATAATGTCGGGATCCCGACAAAAACTAATTTTGAGCACTTTATTTCACTGCTACTAATAATTGGCAAACTTTTTCGAGCAATGGCTCAAATGAAACTTGTAACTTTCTCGATCCCCATCAAAATAACTATTAAATTTTAAATCAAAATTTTTGGGTCAAATCGGCCAAAAATCTGACATAGCATCTTTAAATCACAAATAGATGCTCAAGCACAACAAAACTGCCGGCTTACCAGTCTCAGGTTACCAGCCAAACTACAATTTTACATATACCATTTTGTGACTGGTGTTCCGCTCATCAGGCTTAGCAGAGAGCTCTAAAATGTGGGCTTGGCTGAAACCTGAAACACATCATAGGTGTGGACACGATACAAACATGTAAGAAGATCATCATCCCTCTTCACGTTCCACCAACCCGTAGACCCCCCCCCCCATCAATGTTTTAGTGTGTATAAACATTAAAACTGCCATCCTCAAACATTTTCCGGATTTTGTTTCAGGATTTCTTTTTGAATCGATCTTGAAAAACGACATCCACATCGAAAAGCACTACGACAGTGGCAATTTTGATGTGAGGAAAAAAAATGCATCTCCCCTTCCCGTTGGCCCATATTCTACCTCCATAACCACCCTTCGATGAGCCATATGAGGGACAACTCCTTTTCGAGTGACCTTCCACTCTTTTAGATTGAAGTTTGCATCTTTTTGAGTGATTTTTCACTCTGTCCTGGAGTGAAACCCCTCGAAAAAGAGTGAAATAACCACACTCTTTTTAAATAGCCATATGAGGGACAACTCGAAATGTAAAGAGTGTGTTTTTCACTCTTTAACATTTAAAAAGTAGGGCCTCACCCATTCGGATCAGTCGAGCTTTTGTAAAGTTGGAGGACCCAATTCGAGAATCCGCACACCCATTCTCTTGACCGTGTCCGACTTTTGTGGACATGGGCCAGGGCCCACATTTCATAGAGCTGTTCAAGCAGAAAATTCTGCTGAGCAACAATAGTATAAGCACTGCTTGCAGGATACCAGTTACAAATTCCACTTGTGAATTGGTAGGCCTTTTTTAGCGGGTAACTTTTTTTCTGAATGGAAGGGAAGTGATAATTTCCTATTTTGATGGCCAGCTACAAAACATTAATATTATTATTGTGATTATACATTCTTTTAAAAAATGGGGGGGGGGGGGGAATGACGCGCTATACAATAATTTACGCTGTTGATTTATTATAATGTAACTAAATTAATTCATAAAAAAGTTCTTTTCACTAAAGAAACATTTTTTTAAATCCCCTTCTTTCACATACTTTGTAGACAACCTTAAAGGTAACCATTTTGTTTGGTTATCCACTAAAATTAATGGCATTTCAAACTTCTGGTTATGATGCATCAGCTTTCGATACGGCAATGTAGAAGCATTCCACTTCGAAGTAATGTGGTTAAGATATCAGTTTTTATGCCACAAAATTGAAATCTGGGAAGCGTGACTGCGAGTAACGTTTTCAGATTGTTTATTCCAATTGGATTTTGCATCCTGCGTGGACGCTCCGAATTTTCGGCGATTTCTAAAAAAAATCGACACTTTAAAATGATTTGTTTAGAGGTTAATTTTATTGTACATTCTACATTACATTTTTAAATATTATGAACTACTGACAATAGGCCTATCACACAGACAACCGCAAACGTATACAGCTTTGAACACCAGCCAAAATTAGCAAGTCTGTCATCTCAAATCAACGGATAGCACATGACGATAACATACCAAATAATATAAAAATACTGGCAAAATTTCAGACCAAGACCTGAATAATAAAATAATCAGGGTATATGCCGACCATATCCAAAATCTCTCACAGCAGTCATAAGTCCCATATTGGCATAATACCAATCAACTATTGATGCTTAGCACAGCATACAGTTGTCATTTTTTGCGCCTATGAAGTCCTTTGATGTTGCCGCCGGCTACCGACAAAGGCAGGATTCGTAGGTGAAAGAAAATGTCGGCCCAATCTACATCGCATCATAATTGCCCATTTTCCTAAGCAGCCTTCCACTTATCGCAGGGAAAACCCAAAATAAAAAAAAATATGGAAGGGACAGGAGAGAGGGAGAGGGTGAGGGGGAAAAAACTACAAAGGAATGGTATAACCCGGGCACACAATTGATGGTTTAGCCATAGGCGTATTGTTGGCGTTGAAACGGGCAACTCGCTAATCCAGCTCATCCAGTCCCACTGTGTTTATTCATTCCCTTAAAAAAATCGCTATATGGAGTTCTTTGTCAGCCTTGCAGGCCATGAACTGCAGCGGCGGGTTTCTGCCGCTCCTTTCTGTTTTTATGGCCGATATGCTGCAGAGAGATAAAGCCGGTACGAGCAAAGCAGACCTGGTCGTTGGCGGCAAGATCAGAGAGCCTCGGCTGTTTTTATTAGCGGTGATAAATGATTAACGTCGGCACAGTCCGTCCGCCTCTCTTCTTTCGCTGAATGGGGCCACAATACAGTGTGAGTCTGTGTGCAAGGCGTATCATGAGGAAGGCCTGTATTGAATATGGAAGTGTTTTTTTAGATTGTGCGGGGTTTGGGGTATTTTTCTCTACACTACTTGGATCGGTTTAATCACTGAGGAGAATTGAGAAGTGTAGCTTGTTATAGATTCACATCGTGTTCGTGTTGCCAGTTTCTTTGCCAAGTTCCCCGACAGTTAGTAAAAGTATGATCATAACTATTGATTTTTGTTGTATACGAAATGGTCCAAATGTGTTTTACCTCCAAGCCTCGGTTTGGTTACGTTTATTTAAATGGTGATGAACAAAGGGTTCCGATCCGACCGTTATTAATGATTATAAACATTTGAAGAGAAATCAACAGATTATTTTACAGACTGGAATTTTGCCAAGTTTCCGGCTATTTATTTACTTGCCCTATTTATTATCCATACATTGTTTCCCCTTATGTTTTTGTTTTGATAACTCCGGTTATGTATCAGATCGGATTGTGCACATTAAAAACAAAAGGAAAACATTTCTTTTCAATTATTTTTATACCCATTAATGAATCTACTATTCAAGTTTTGTATTATATTGTCAGTTTCTGTTGATACAATTTTCAGGACTGTACCCTAAGCATGACTGTTTATTACCCTTGTTTACATACCACAGTCAATATAGCACGTCGCCTCCATATTACACAAATCCAAACCGTTTTATGACTTGGTTGTTGTACTAAGATGGCGGCTAACAGATTGTTGTCAATATTGTCACCGATACCTGCCAGCAGCAAACGCTATTTTATAAATTATGGATCCTAAATCTGTCTCCTCCCTGTGATCGGTTTTATTGTGCGTTTTCCCGGCCCCTCCACCTGAGTATGCCCTTCCATTTTGCTCTTAAATCGCGTCAACTGCTTACCCTAAAAAAATGTACAGAAATATTATGGAGAAAAGGCGACCCTAAGAGGCAATTTGGCTCATTTATACAAGGCGCCGTCTTGGCTTGCGCGGAGGCCCGCAGTTGACCGGACCCCGACCTAGCCCGGTCAACGCCAAATTAATTCGTTGGCTGATTTGAATGGAATCGGCAGGGAACATTCAGCGGCTCCATGCCGTATGGGGAGCTCGGGTATAGAGACACACACACACACACCCGCAAGTCTTCTTCCACTGCCATGGATTTTGACGTTGCTCTGGTTTTGGGGGGCTAGCCATTAACACAACTGCACAAAGATCCTTGAATTGGGGCCGTTTGTTTTGCACAATTCATCAATTTAGCCTCCTCATTTTGCCAACAGTAAGTACATGAGTGATGCAGTGAATCATTTTGAAACGGTCTTTTTTTTCTCTGCCTTTCACGCAACGTTGACCCGCTGGACTTCCGTGCGGTCCTTTCTCTCTGTGTGCCTGGCGCTAGAATGCCGAATGCCCTCGGGCATCGGATCATTCTATTCATCAAAAAGGGTAAAACTGCTATACTCGACATAGTTTTACCAATCATCATTTGAACCTCAAGCACAAACATATTGTATAAAAAAGGCCGTCATAGTATTTGTTCAAGCTACATTTATATAAACAATACAAAGAGAAATAGTTCCTTACAGTGGCGGTGTTTATATTAAGATAAGTGACACAAATACAATTGCGCCTCCCCATTTTATGAATGCACGCTTCCGCAGGTCTAAATTGTGCTCCTTTGTGATTGGTGCGGCTTTTCCTTTGAGGTAACGTCACTGCCCTTTGGGAGCCATCGGGCGGCGGGCACATGCTTTGATGTGTTGCACTTTGAAACACACAGAAAAACTTCTCGCAGTCAGAGACGCTATCCGGTAAGTAAAGGACGGAACGGCCCTACAAACTTCGAAATTCCACCTTTTTCACATGGTATTTCTTGTTGAAAATGCTTACATGTGCTGGACGTGAGTTGCCTACGTGTAGTCCTGGATAATAATTGCACCAGCTTTTGGCTGATCGACGTTTGGGGTGAGTGAAATTACGCTTTGTTGACTATTGCACCAGTCAACACGAACGCTTCTCTCGGTCGAGTAGTGAACAGTACATGTACATGTAGTTAGTGCTGCTCTGTGTGTAACCATCACGGCATGGTTTGAACTACAATCGCCTCTTGTACGTACCGTCGTACAACCTACTAAAGGGAATACATGGCTGTATCACAAGTGATAAAGCCTTGGTGGTGGTGAAGGGTTACATTGTGTGTTAAAACGAGCTTGATATTACTGGCTTTTTGGGGCTGATTTCGGCGGTTAGAGCTAGCTCTCTCTACAGGAAGCTGTCCCAGCAACAAGGTTACTTACGGATTGTCTTCTCAACATGGCATGACCAAGCTCGACCTCCGTACGTATTGAAACCCATTGGCTGTAGTGTGTAGTAAGTCAGTGTACATGTATTTGGCACTATCGTGCAACTAAAGACATCTGGGCTGTGATTTTTAAGCTACCCCATTTTCAAATGTTATCCAGACTTGTAATTGGATGTTGAAGTAAATTTGAGGTTTGTTATATGATGCTTTTTCTTTTCAAATGCCAGTGTTGTTTTGTTTTGATTACTGACAGTTGGAAAGCAGCAATTTTATTTTATTTGTGTAAGAATACATTTTAAAAATTTATTTTATTTTTTTGTCAAAAAGCAAGAATAGCCTTTTTGTAAGTATATTTCCAATTTGTTCAAAATAAATCCAAAACAATTCACTTTGACACAGAGTAAACTGTAACTATGGCTATGATTGACAGCTAAATGAAATAATTGTATTCAATTAATATTCTGGAAAAAATGCTGTGTATCTGACAGCCGTCATGTTATTTATAATTTGGGGGTAAAACTAAACAATTAATTTTTGGTCGAAGTAAGTGAAAAGCGACAATTGGATTTGCATTCATTTTTGTTTTTGATAGTGTATTAAATAGGTTACATTTTAACTTTTGACTTGAAAACATCTTTGAACATTTTTACCTTGTAGGTCATGTACCCCGTATGGAATAGAAATAACCAACTGTGATGATCATTTAAACAGAGAAGGAACCAGACTATTTTTCCTTCTTGCCTCATACTGGTTCCTGGTATGAATTAAAGAAAAAACACCTGCAAATAAATAAGAAGTTTCTAACAACAATAAGTAAAAGCAAAGAAACGTGTCATGGACAAATTCAATTATGTATAAATCGCACAAGAGAAGGCCATGGCTGTTTTAACTTTGATTAGTCTTACTCGTTTTATAAATGGATTTTTGCGGATTTAATTAGGTCATCTTTAATGGTCACACGTCAATAGAGCAAGGTCACGCTATAAAGCTGCATGGGTTTCAGCTAATACTTTGTCAACCCAGATTTCAGATTTTACGTTGTTACGTGTTCATTTTTTTGTACTGAGTTTTACGCAAAAATTATTAAGACTTTCATTTCGGTTGTCTGTATGGCCATAGAGCCTTTGCTTTGTTGCATTTGTAACCATGCAGGCTGCCGTTTGTAATTTACACAGTTCAGAAAAAAGGGTGGACAACAAAAACTCTGGCTTAAAATTCATGTATTGTAGTTTGAGAATTTGAGTCGCACAATTGTTAAGCCATTCATAAAAAATGTATTATTATTTTTAATGTATTTTTTTTTTCTGTTTGCAGAAAGTTTGTTCAAATTAATATCCGACTGTTAATTTTTATAAACAACAGACAGATATTTTTATGTTTCAATGTCAGCTATTTTCCTAGTAGACCACTTGAGTTATTTCCAGCCTGTGGGTCAGGCTGGTACAGTTATCAAGCATAATGTACTCTACTGGAGGAAAGAATGCACACTCTAACAAATCCCCATGGTATGCATTTTGTAGTGTGATTTCAAAAAACACACAAGTGAAAATGAACGACAGTGCAGTTAATACACTGGCAGATGGTGAATTGAACTACTATAAATGCATGAACTAAAAGCAGTTATCTACGTTAGTACTTAATATTAAAATAAAATATGGATTTCCAGAACTTCCAAAAGACTGAGTTTTTTTAAAAACCCAATCACAAATTTGTTCAAGGTTAATTTTTTTTAAATGACCTTAAAATAAGTGGAGTACATGGACCATGTAAAAAATGTCATGGAGGAATTATTCGTCAAAATTATTGGAATCAGGGTTAGTAAAATTTCAAAGGTGAATGGGGGGGGGGGGGTGATTGTTTAGATCCATAATTATTTTAGGAGGCTCCTAAGGAGACTATATATAAAAAAAACTCTGAGCATTTGATGAAATAAGAGACAGAAGTCTTGGGTCTTTGCCCAGGGGGGAGTTGGTTTTGTTCCAGAATCAACTACAGGGTTCTTGTGAGATGACCTCGTTTGAGGTATTGGAACCAGATTAAAAACATTCTCGTAGACTCTTGTGTTGGTTGTGTGTGTTCATATTGGATGGGTTTTAAGTAGTGTTTCTACCGCAGGCATCTGCTGATGAGGTTTTTTTTTTTTTTTCAAGGGATTTTGTAAACTTTAGGTCAGTACTTTATTTTCATGTTTTTTTTTCAAAGGATTTTTTGTATAACTGGAGGCACTCTGTACCCAAATTTTGGTAGTGTGGTCTAAGGATTCTGAGGTATTTTTGGGTAAAAGGGTTTGGTGGTGTTGAACGAAACAAAGTTCATCTTTGAATGTTATTAGTAAAATTGTGCCTCGTGCTTTGGTATCAAATCTTAGTTTGTGTAATGCTTATCATTTTTATGTAACTTTGTAAGTATGTGTTTTATTGTTTCTTCAAATATTCTGACTTGGCGTTTAACTTTCTGATTTAGTTTCACAATCAATTTAAAACCCAAGAGACGGAGGGTCGAATAGTTGACTGTAATTTATCTGGACTCGAATGTGACTGTAGTTGAATTATATGTATTTTTTTAAGTGAACTTATCAACGAAAGCCAATCAGTTTTAAGGTGTGAAATAAGGAAATTGGGTTCATTTCACACTCATTGGTCAATTTTTTCCTGTGGAAATCTGCCGTTGGTGTTTGTTGGTGACCCTTGCGCATTACATTTGTGCTGCTTGGGTTACTTCTTACACGCTCGATGTCCCAGAAGGGAAGGGATAAACTGAAAATATGAAGGGGGTGTAATTATACGCAGGGTATATGGTACAACAGAGATTTGTAAGTCGATAAATTATGCGTGCATTATAATTACTGATCCTTGTAAAATTTTGTTGCAGAAGTACTAACTTGTGATTTTAAACTGACTTTTATGGTATTTTTTTATAAATTTTCAGGGATTAGTTTAAAGGATTTCTTTACAATCGGAAATATAGAGGTATGGCCCACAATTATGTCATTAAGTTTGGTCTTTTACTCAATTTTATCTTGGACATTTTTTGTGCACTTGAAGAAGGGCTTGTGAGAATTACTTGTATTGCTGTCCAGTCTAAAATTGTAGAGAGTGCGTTATGTAATGCCCATTTGTGTTCAGAACCAGAAGGTTTTTTTCATCAAGCTTTCTGCAATTCTTGCTTCTTTTGGTGGGACAATTTTAATGGTTTATGTGAACATTTTCCCACATGAAATGTCCAGAGCAGTAAATCATCCGTGACTATAAAAAGACATTAAAACTGGAGATTGCTGGGATGTAGAAAACAGACTTGTTTTTACTGCCCTCCCATAGTTTTTATAACACATGGAACCTATGCTGTGGTCAGAGGGGGCCCCTTTTTTCTTTTTTTCTTCAGTGCACCAATGATCTGTGAGGACATGTGGCAATGTGTGCTCAGTGGACAAATTCCTGAGTGTTACATAACAGGCGTGCATTCATTACACAGGGGGCAATTTGGGCAGACTCTAGTGCTCTCCATTACCATTTGCATATGGGATTACTCATTAACATAATTCTTTGTCTCTTCTGTTGTTGCAGGTTTATTCAGTTGGTGATAGGAGTTGAAAGGGTGTTGTGCATAGTCGAGTTGTCATCCATTGATCAAGTTATCCCTATCTCACAGCACTTATGAATTTCCAATCCTGAACCCACTGGATATACTGTGTGAGGTTTTTTTTTTCTTCAAGCAGAAGGAGACTGTGTTTTCAAAAATTGGGAAGATAAATTAAGGAGACTCCTCATGCTGCTGGTGGACATCTTTTCGCCAAATTGTGCGCATTCCGCGGCGCCATGACACTTCAGGTATATCACTATATGGCAGATTGTGGTGGAAACTTCACTGAGAATCTCCCAACAAGTCAGCGGCCACCTGTGCCGGGTGAAGAGAATGAAACGGTGTCGACCAGCTCAGTCAGCATCACCAAGGAACGGTCACCCTCGGCAACACCGCGTCGGTCGACACTCATGTCGGCCATGAAACTTGGACTTGGAGGTAGAGAGGAGGATGAGGCTCCTCTTGGGTTCGAACCCGAAGGGTCGGCGTCCGTGACGCCACCCTACACTCGTTGGACTGAAAGCCTACACGCCTTACTCTCCGACGAGGATGGAATATGCTTATTCAAGCAGTTTCTTGTACAGGAAAAAGCTCAGGACCCTCTTTTATTCTGGTTAGCCACCGAGGGATTTAAGAAGAAATCAGCCGACGATCCAAAACGGAACGAACTAGCCAAGGTCATATATAAGAAGTTCATCAAAGCAGACGGTCAACAAGCGGTGAAAATATCCTCAACGTTAAGAACTAACATAGCGGGCATGGTCCGCAGCTCAGTATTCGATGAGTCCCTGTTCGACCCCGCCCAGGGCGAGGTGGAGGAGAACATCCGGGAATCAACCTATCCAAGTTTTCTCAAGTCAGATATATACGTGCAATACATAAACAATGGTGGAATAAGTCCCAAGAGTAGTGAGTGCAGCTCCAGCGGTGAGAACTCACGAGTAACAGGTTACCTGCCAACCTTACCTGAGGATGCCGAACTCACTGATATCCCGTCTGGGGAAAATGCTGCATTAAATCAGGGACAGGTGCCTCTAACGATGGAGATGCTGATGAAGACTTCGTTTCACCGACATTCGACGAGTAAAACACAAGAAGGGTATGTATAATTAATGGCTCGGTTTTAACGGACAATGAACACCAAAATGTGTCTTGAAGGTCGAACTGGTCGGACACCTCTTTTGACTTGTAAAGAACACAGAGTACATCAAATGGTTACTGTATGAAACAGGCGATCAGGCAATGATCGCATTGAACAATAACTTGAACCAGTTTATTTCACTTGCTTGAACCAGTCAATACAGATTTTTAAAATTTTGGTTGAACAGAGGAATGTTAACTAGAGCGAGATTTGAATGTGATCTAGCACTAGTTAGCGGTTTCTTTCTGGAACTGATTTTTTTTCCTGCCATATACTAACTTAGGTTGATCACTGCGATTTGTCTTATTCCATTCAAAACATGATTGTGTGGGGGGGGGGGGGGTGAGGGTCATACGAAAAGGTCATGGACACTTATAAGGCTTTTAAATCTAAGATACTGACAGTGGCTCGTTGGCGAGATAGAATTTTTAAATCATCAAAAAAACATGGAGTCTTCCAGAGGATTTCATGGTTATCGGGCTGTCCGTATTTGAAATTAGGCTTAACCCTTTTTTGGAGGGAGGCTTCTTTGATGAGAGACTTTTTCCAGGGTGTATCCACTGTTGACCTGAATGTAAAGACGAAATCAGGGATTAAGGCCAGAAGGAAATGGCCCCTCCAAGGTGATAAATTAAAGCGAAAAACAAACAGTCGGACTGCTCCATTTCTGGGCTGTGTTTATTCCATAGATGTGTAGTGGTGTGTGTGTGTTTACAAGGATGTTTACATGCACTTGAACAATTTATATCCCAAGATCAAACAAGTTCAGCTGTCTCTCTGTCCAGGGGGGGTGGGGGCACTTTGGTGGATATTTTATGCGTTTGTGTGCAAAATATTTGTATCTGGTCTCTGTTAAAAAAAAAAAATGTATTCTGACTTAACTGGTGATCTCCATAAAAGTAGTTAAGTTTTTCTAGATGGAGCATTGTAAATATGTTTTACCTCGATTATTTTTTTTCTTATAGTTTGTCCAAAATAAGAGGGTTAGAATGTTTGGTATTTTTTATAAATTTTTAAATTTTTGTTTGTGCGATTAGCCCATAATGGTCAAAAGGGTGAACCGTGGTATTTATTAGTGTTAAGTTAGCTATGAAAGTGATATTCTGATTGTAATGATAACATGCTGGAACAAACTGTTACGGCATTGAATGGGCTGGTTTATCACAAACTGCGGTAATTATGCAATTCAGTGTGCATGTAGGGGTAGTGCAAACTCGTAACCAACAGGCTTTGACCTTTCCAAATTAGCCATTTAAATGATGCATTCTGGTGAAACTGGTTGTGAAGCACTTCTATTTTGGTGGACCGTGATAAATCGAACCTTAGTGCGTCTTTGCACGAATGAACCATTACAGAAAGATTTACTTAAGTACATTGAGGCATACTTCAAAACTATACAAAAGTCATGGTAACCTGTTTCGCGACACAACAAAATCACTTGAAAATATCATGTTTTGTTTTGCTATAAACTTATAGCAATTTGTCTGGACTTGAGCTAGCGATAAAATCTGGAAATTGAGTTTTATGCATGCATAGCTAGTTTAGCTGGTTACATTAATTATTTTTTCGTCAAAAGATTAATTTTGGAGAAAAACAAATTGTTACTGGTAACCTTTGTTTCCTGATAAGGTACAAGTAGCCAAACAGCCCTGATCCCCTAATCTGTGCGCTTGTTTACCCTAATTGATAACCCATGTAATGTACCTACTTGGGTCACTGCCTACTGACCTTCCAACGCAGCCGCTGCAACTTTTGGACTCTGATTTTAACCTTTGAATACTTCCCATTTTGAGCAGTGCTGTGATAGCGTGTATAATTTGATTGGAACTTCTCTTTGGTGCAATACCATACTGTGCTGCATACACTGCTTATGATAGGTTTATCCACATATACACTGAAATGACATTAAATTCATAAAATCCTAGCCAATGCAAACAATCACCGATGTTGGCGCCAAGGTTTGGACTGATAAAAAAAAACATGTATTGCTCCACAGCCGCACCAACGACATGACTATAGCATGCTAAACATGAACAGACAAAACGTACTAGAGATGTTAAGGGCTTATCTTATACGCAAAGCTTGTGCCCCATATCAAAATACAGCCCATGTGATTGGCTCAGTTGTACATCGAAGGAGGGTGCTCACGTGTGTGAGTCACTAAGGCAATTATGTTCGCAGCAGATGCGAAAACCCTGCATTTTATGACTCCCTAAATAAATGTGCTCTGCTATATTTTTGTTCTCTCAGAGATGGGCCCAGTGTATTTAACTGACCAACCCAGCTTCGACCTCATGAGAGAAAAAAAAGAGAGAAAATAGAATAAGTCCTAGCTGTTGTAAAACGCTTACAACCCAAATATTGGACCGATGGTATAAAGTGGGGGAAAAAGATAAACATAAATTTTGTGAGATGATGATAATTTAATTCATAAAAGGAAACAAACAATTTTCTTTTTCTCTCAGAAAACTGTTATTCCTGTCTTGAAAGGGATATAGATTATGTTTATTGCACTTTCACGGCGATAAACTCTGCATAGCTTCAATAGCATAGCATAAAAAGGAAACCAGCCAAAATACATGGACCATTTTGTTTGCTCCATTTGTGACTGATGTTACAAACATTATTGCTCACTAAAAAAACGTTAATTACTTTTCTCCGTTTAAGCAGCTCAATGAGATTGCACCCTGGTCTAAATCGTCAAAGTTTTGCAAAATTACATATTTGTTTTTTTTACATTCCCTCAAGCAGAACATTTCACATTAAACTTTTGAAAACGTGCCAGATGACAACAGAAACAGAGGTGTTTAATGTTTATTATCGAGAAAGGAGTGTTGATCAAACCCTTCTGATAATAAATATTTTGATGATTTAAAAAAAGAAGAAGTAATAAACCACAATACAAAGGAAACTGACTGGGTAGATTATTTCTAGGTACATCAAATTTGAACACAGACAGTTGATTGCAAAACGCCTGTACACTTTATTTCCTTTAAAAGCCCTGGACTGTTTTCAGATTGATGAATGAAATGAATCCACTTAATAGGATTTTAACAGTTAAATCCTCCAACCCTAAAAACAACTCTTCTCATAAAAAAATCCTGAAAAAACCCTCTGCTAGGGTTGGATTTCATACAGTTTCAAAAATTAATGACTAGCAGGGGGAAAAAAAGGAACCATAGAAATAAATTTACTTCTAACAGTTGCAGAGTTATTCACCCAAGAGGTGATTGGTGGGAGATAAAAAAGAAACTATGCAACTCGTAAAAAGAAAAAAAAGAAAAAAAAGCAAGCAACAGTTTGTACACTTCTTCAGATGACGTCCATAAAAAAGCTATGCAATCAAGCAGGCTGGCTCCATCAGAGATGTAAAACCGCTCTCTTATTAGAAAGACCACAGACAAATAAAACTCACAAAAGACTGCTGGATAATAAAGCGAGGCCATAAAACGTCAAGCCCCATAAAGTTTTTGTAACTGCACCTTGAAATGGCCCCTGGTTAAAATGAGATCAGTATACGGTCTGTGTGGCTGGGAGAGGGAAACCAAATGGAAAGAATTTTGACTGTTGGTGTAAATGGTGTCATTTCTGTTCGAATTTTTTTATATATATATTTTGTTTACCCCAGCAATAATAAACCCAGTTGAGAGTGGTAGCTTTGTGAAGTGGTTCACAGACTTGATTGATAACACTTGTTTTTTATATGAATGGGATTTATCTATTTGAAAGGAGAATTTAAGTACACAAACCAAACATAGTTTCATATAGGCCTTAGGCCTCTACTATAAGTGCAATCAAGGTTTTAGCCAGGATTAAGTGAAAGGATGTCCAAATTTGTGAGTAATTTAAAAATTGGGTGTTCAAACTGTTCACCCACAATACATTTACATGAAACTTAGATAAAACAGGGTGTCCAAAAGACTCACGGATATCCCTCTGGCTAACACTATGTAAGAGCAATTGGATTCAATATGTATAAAAAAAAAAACAGTTGATAGATAAAATCTAGTCACCCCCCCCCCTCCTTTTTTCCTTTGACTGAAATCACAAAGTACACTAAATTTATCAACCCCCTGACTGTACATTCTGAGATACAATATTAGAGTCAATGTCGTGCTACACTAGTGGGTTGCTTTCTCAATTACGAAGGGCACATAGCGTGGATGGTTCGCTGTGACCTTGCTGACCTATCCAGTTGAAGTCAATCTCTCCGAGCAGAGAAAACCAGAATTCCCATGTTGCAGTCCGCCAACCATCTGTGCAATGCATAATCAGTTTGCAGTGTGGCTGTATGTGTGTAATGAAGGGATCCATTTTAAGTGAGGGTTGTGTTGGTCTGGGGAGCATGCATTAGGCAAAGGTTAAGGGGACCTTGGGTGGACAAAGCCAGGTCTTGGCTTCAGTTCAGGGAAAGTTGGCCCCCCTGGGTGTCTCTGGGGATAAAAGCCAATTAGGAATGGCCAGAGAGTGTAGAATTATCAAAATTCTTCACACTCTTTATGGAACCGTTCTGTGGCTCGAATACACTGACAAAAAATAATCAATGCTTTTACTTTTTGTTTCATATAATTTATTGTTTTTCCCCTCATTGTAGACAAAAATGCCTGCTATCAGGCCCTTATGTTACGAGGTTCCCTGTGTTCTTTTGCAATTATGTACAGTGTGTGTATGGATACTGAATCTCACTGAAATGGTACCAGACTACTGAGGTTACATACATTAACATAATTAAGAAGAGGCAAATGTGTGTCCTGGACCTTTCCTTTAATATATTTTATTTTGAGATCGGAGGCAATTCTTTACTTAACTCTAAAAAAAATTTTAGTTTGTTTTATCCTGCATAATAGACAACATTTTTTACAAATCTGCCGACATACGCATAAATATACATGTAGCATGCAGTTTCAACATTTATGTAATGAATGTCTTATAGCCAAGATGCTGTAAAAGTGCCTCGCTACATGTAAGTTTTAAATGTTTCCTTGAAGATGCCTTGAAGTGTTTGAAGCATCTGACTGCTCAGTAGTACATAAAAAACAAAAGCACAGCTGCCAAAAATGAAAAAAAAAGCAAAACATCTCATGCTCATGGTAAACATTTACACACAGGTCATCCTGCTTTTTTCCCAAAATGCATGATTGGATAATAACGTAAAGGGTCTTTTGCCTTCGTTCATCCATAAACTGGTTCGCCTCCGTTGGATAATTTGAGTTGGATTGATCACCACCAAGTTGAGTGGAGTCACACTGGGTCTGGGAACAGACCTGTATTGAATTTGGAGGTCAAAGATCAAGGTCAAGAAGGTTGTTGTTGATGATGTGGATTTTTCGTTGGAATAAAATAAGTACATGTCGTACATGTAGTTTGCAAAAGTTTAATACAGATGAGACAAGGCCCAAGTTCACACAAATGGATGTTAACTGGTACTCTAGCTCAAAAATATGTGTTGGGTACCAGGCAGAAATTAGGGGATAAGATCATTCAAAACTTCACTTCCGTTTTATTATGGTTTTTTTACGCTTTAAAAATTGTGTACATTTATACTTGCTGGGGCCCCCAAATAAAAACAAATACAAAAGTTAAGGCACAACTCTGACATCTTGTATGACTCATTCCCCAAATTATTATTTTAAATTAGGTGGAATAGGAAAAAATAAAAAAAAAACATCCCTTAAATTTCTGTTTTGATGATCCGAGCAGCCCTTGACATAATTTTGTTCACGTTGAATTTTTTTAACCAGAATTATAAAAATACCGTTTACATGTTGAAACAAACACATGTACATTTTAGTCGCCCGGGTTACTGTTCATGCAGTTGTAAATCCTAAACTATGTTTCATCTGTGTAAGAGATATTAATTCCAAATGGTTAAGAATTCAACTTATGGCTTGGTATAAAAAGAAAGATGTCTGCCACTTGAGAAATAGGTCCTCTATCGTACATGTACAAATAATTGCATTCGAAAATCTAGTGGCACATGTACATCACAGGCGTACAGTATACGATCATACGCAATGTATGCATTCCCCCATTATGGGGGCGTATTTGAACAGAAGTTTCCGGATACTCATTTTACGCAAATACCTCCAGGATTATTGGCCCAGGTTCATGTAGGATAACATTCCTACTGTTATTAAATTGACGGTCGCCGTCGTGGCTAGCAATCCCAGAATGCCAAGGGAGGAGGACGCGAGAAAGAGGAAAAAAAAATCTTCTTAATAACCGTGCCCAGATGCGCGATAGATCAGTGAATCTCTTGTGTTGTAATGACCTAGTGCCCATATAATTGCTCTAACAGCACGGGGATCTACGAACAGGCACTACCCTGATCATCATATTCCGAAGATAAATGGAATGACCCAAGATTTCCTATTTGCTACTCTACCTGAGAAAAATAGGGCAATGAGGTACTCAAGCCGGTGGGGTGTCTGGATGTCTTTTGGACGCCCCGTTTTAAAATTGGACGCCCTATTTTATATCTGTCATTCACATTAAATTGTATTATACGTGTAGGTAAACAAGTTGGACGTCCCACTTTTTACGTTTCCAGTAATTTTTGGACGCCCCATAACCAACTCCTGGCTAAAACCTTGAAAATGAGATATAAAGACATGTCATGTGAATGTTTTTTTTTTTTTTTTTTTAAATAGATGCCAAAAAATCAGCTCCTTGCATTTTTTTTGTGGCTGTCTGGTCTAGGTGCCTGTGGCTCTGTAAAACAACATTTATGTACATGTAGCAGAATACAGTCCAAAGTCCTTTGTTGTTTATTTTTTTTGTGTGTGCATTACTTGCCGGTATGGTAACCCTATACACGTGAAATCTACATGTGCACGGCTAGCCGCATGTTGTGGCCTAGATGATATTTGGATGCATTGCATTGTACATGCGACTATATTCTGTCCAATCGATGTTTAAACTAGTTGATTGTAAATAAATCAAACGTAATATAAGATTGTAGGAATCAACACTTTGTGAGTCAAGGTTGAAGTGCTAATTATACAAAACAATTAATTTGTGAAAGGATTTCATGCACTCTATTAATAAATGCATCAATCATTAGTAACAAATTCAGTTTTTGTTCACTGCCTCAAAATAAGTCATGATTTTTGTTTTTCTACCTGCAAATCCCCATGTCATTTTCTACGGTGCATAATGATAGTACAGTCATGCCATTCTATTCAGCATGATCAATGCACACTATGTGTAGAAACCAACTGTAGCTGGTACCCTGTATAAAACTCTCATATGTACACACACATTTAACAGCATGCATTTTGCACACATGTAGCCACGGCCAAATATAAATGCAATTTTCCAACAGCCTTACACACAACACATCTACTACTCTAGACAACTTTAACATGTAAACCAATCCATTACTGTAAACAAATCAAGTTTAATACACCACCCACCCCCCTTTTTACCTTCTCAAAGCACACTTTACAAAATGAGTTTCACATCCTTTGCAGGTATTGCAATTGCCCTTGTTAGTATTGAGTCCTTTATAGGCAGATGGCATTTAGGCGGCAAACATCAAAGGACAGGGAGAGTAGAGGTTTTGTAATGCATGTAGGTCATACAAGTCCAGGGCTAGAAGTAGTATCTCTTGCACTAATAGTTTGAGTGCAATACTCCAGGTATCGTATTCCTGAAAAGATGTCAGTTACAGTTACAACGCTGGGTTGACAAAAAGAAAGCAAGGATGGGGGAATTAAAGCCATACCAAAATGTGCTTGAAAAAAAATTGTGCTGAATTTTTGTGTGTGCTTTTTCATGACTTCGACGGTCTACATGTATCATGTACAAATGTATATAAATGTACAGATTATGTGGTTTTACAAGACTTTGTCAAACAACAGATGTTGGATTTGTAGTTTGTTGTGTTTTTTTAGTATTGTAACTCAAGTTCTAAATTAGAAACTATTATTTGAAAAAAACAGGAAACTAAATTTTGTGAGGAATTGGGAGAAGGAATCAAGAGAGAGAAAAAAACCACAGTATTTAATTTTGGTAGTTTATGAAATTGAGTGCAGTCCTAAATTTGTTGCTTAAAAACAACTTAAAAACATTGTGAGTGGTTTTCGTGTGAATATTTTCTTACATAAAATGAAAATGGGGCCAGATGTTGCATTGTCATCCCCCCATGATGGATATGTTCTTCCCCAGTTATTCTTGGTTTAGAGTCCATCCTGTACAGGGCCCCGCCATTGACCCTTTGTGTTTGTCCAACCAGTGACTGCCTTTTCTCCTGCTCCGACCTGCTGATCACTCAAGCACAAACTCTGTAACCATAAAAGCTGTCCATTTTCCCTGTATCGCACTAAAAAAATCAGCCTCCTGTAAGCCAACACAAAACAGGAGGCTTTTATTTCCCTCTCGTCTCAAACTATACGGAACCATGGGGGGATTGGTCTCCAACTGGGCAAGCAGTGTGGCCGAAAAATTGTGTTGATCTAATCCTTGTCGGGGTAGGAAACTGGCAAATGGCCCATGCCACAAATAAAAAAAGAAAATTCTTTAAAAGAAGTGTCGGAGAGTGCTGTGAACTTACGCCTGATTTTGGGCGATAGGTTAGTGACCAAAAAAAAGAGAGATGATGTTTGTCACCTGAGCTTTTTAATGTGATTCCACCCGAGTGGTCACAGAGAAAATATCTGTAATTGGCTGAGTGCCTTTTATTGATTTTTTTTTTGTGTGGTGAGTTTCAGGTGCGAATGTAGAAGACACTTTTTTTTTGCTCAGGATTGTTTTCTTCTTTTTGTGGTTTGGATTTTGCCAATTTTAGAATTTTTTTCTTTTTTTACATTGACTGAAATCCTGAAATTCAAAGAAGGTCTTAGAAGGATATCCGCTTTTACTGTAAGTTTAAAAGCATGTTGGTCTGGAATATTCAGTATTAAATCATGGATGAATAGGGTGCTAGAAAATCATTTTGCATGTCAAAACTGCCCCCAAAACTTGTATTATAATAAAATAAAAACATTTTAGGAGAAGTCTCGGACTTAACAAGGAAATTACTAAAAGTTTGTTTTTGAAGAGGTCAAATTCAGTTTTGTAAAAATACACTCATTTTTCAATATATGCCCTCAAGACAATCGGAAACAAATAGATAGTCTCTAACGTCACGAAAAAAATGGTGTAAAATAATATTTTATCTTTTGGGGACCTCACCCCAGACCTGCGAGCCATTTTTCATGTCATTGCCTCGGTGCCCATGTAGCTACAGTAGAAATGTACAATTTCCTTATAGGATGCTCTTTTGTGAGGAGAAAATGCCTCGTGGTGTCTTTGCCCTTTCAAAAAACGAAGCCTGTACCATGCTTGAAAGCTGTGACAGCCTCGTCCAAGACTCCTCCCCACCCAAAGACTTCCCTCTTGCCAGCGCCAAGGAAAACACCTTGGCGTCCATTTTGGTGTTGTCTGCAGTTTTTAACAGGTGATATTTCTTTTCTCCTTTTGTGTGACAGGCGCTATTTAAAAGGAAGCAGCGCCAGAGTACTCAGTCCATACCATCCAAGCTTCACGTCTTTCGCGCCGGCCGTTTCCACTAACGATTCTGAGTTACAGAGCTTATCGAGCGATGCTATCTCTGATGATACAATGTCGCTCACGGACTCGAGTGTGTAAGTAGTACATGAGTAATACTATGTTTGGTTGACAGGGGGGAGGGGGCGATGGTAATTTCAAGGCAAGGATCTTGAGTGACTTGACTTAAGGAATATGCAGATGTTTGTGAAGAAGACACGCTTGTCAGTTTTTGAAAGAAAATCATTGAAACAAAGAATAAAATAGCTCTTTGTAAAAAAAGAGAGAGAACTTTGTAGATTTATGTTAAAAGAATTTATGTTCCTTAGGGCTTTTAATGATTTCTTGGCGCCATCGCTTTCAAATTTGATCAATATTGTGTACAAAAATATACATAATTGAACAAACAAACAAACAAACAAACAAACAAACAAACAAACAACAAATAAATACATGTACGTGTAAATGAATATAATATTATAGATACAGGGTGAGAGAGAATCTGTTGTTTTGCAACAGATAACAGACAACCTGAAAAAAACAAAGCAATTTTGTTGTTAATGTCGGTGAAAGTCTTTGACGCTTTTAATTTGGAGAATATTTATCCAAATAAAAATTCACAAAAGAAGAAGCCACAGTTCTTTGAGATCTGAACCCTGCTTTTATATCTAGTTCAAGAATGAAGCCAAAGACCCCCACAAGTACAGCATCCAAACATTGCTTCTTTTAAGAGTAGAATTGTTTATGTCGGCATTTCTGGGATTACTTTTTATTTTTAATGATCTCAGATTTACGTGCAATTTAGGGATCCAGTCTCGGGTAGAAAAGTCAGGAGCCAAGTCATATCGCCCAGATCAGAAAGAGAAAAAAAAGCCCAATCATTAGAAAGGAGCCCTTTGAGATTTCAGGGGGGGTCGAAGAAAAAGTTGTAAGGGCCCGCCGACTTAAACGAAGTCTTACTCAATGACCCAGTTATGATCTTATCGACAAATTGGGTTTGCTTCATCCTGGCAAGGATAATGAAATCAGTCAAACGCCTCGGGTACAAATGCAAATCATGTCTGGGGGACTGGATTCAATGGATAAAACCCATCATGTTGGATCAGATACATGATTATTGACACAATTCGAAAAGACAATTTTCCAATCAGCATGAAGATGTATTTTTCACCCCCCCCCCTCCTTTCTTGGTTTTCAATGCCAAATATTTGGGGTATTTTCCCCTCCTTTTTTTACTTTTGAGCCAAGCCTGTGCTGAGGAAGTACTGTGCCGACAATGGCGCGACAATGCCGTTGTTTGCCCGGTGTTTATAACGGTCAGCGCTATCTAAAAGACTCTAATATGAAGTCAATCGCACGACTGAATGACTTGTGGTATTTTCCATTGTGCGGGCTTTTATCTCGGAATCAAATTTTCATAAGCAGGCGTCCCTTTGTGCTGCCGCCATGCTCCTTTTTGCATGCCGTCAGCTAAGAAATCTCCCGATAAACGTCTATTTGAACATGCCTCCCTGACCAGCTTGTCTAGGGGAAAAGCGGCAGCTATTGAAGTCGAGTGCCTAACACGTCGCTTCCACGCCAGCCTGTTTGTATTGCTTTCCTCTGCACTATACAAGCGCTGCCTGGCTGTCAGAAATTTCGCCAGATTAAAAAAATGGATGTCGGCATTGTCTGACTGTTTTTTTGATCAAGCCCCCAAAGTGGAACTGCCTGCATTTTTTGAACTGTAACAGTTGTTGCTGTCTTCCCCTTGCTTGAAATTAACTCTCCCCCTAACCCCCCCTGGAGATCGGGGCAGTAAAAGCGGAGACTGCTTCAGTTCAGGGGTTTTTGAGTTGATTTTTCCGACGTAATTCAATTTGATTGTGGCGGCAAGTGAAACAGAAGGCACCGTGTGTCACAGGACACTGCTTCGGATCAAGCTGGGAGACATGGCTGGTCCCACAAGCAGCAGGTTTCTATTCACAGGTTCACACTGCCAATTACCAAATATAACATTGTTACAACCGGTAATAAGAGGGTCCTTGTTGGGGGGCGTCTAAATGGAAACGCTTTAAAGGTTTTTTTCTTCTCCTCTTTTCTTTCTTTTTCTGGGCTCCTGTTTCCCACCAGTCCCTTGATTATCGTAACTGCTATGCAAACAAGACCGCGGTGGGCAATGGGGAAAGTTTGCAAGCGGGTATAATTCACAATTAGATTTATATGATTCAAGGGCGACAGATATGAAGGATGGAGAGCTATAATTAGGAGACGAAAGATTGGAATGGTAACAATGAGTGGAAGGATTGTTTCTTTGTGTATGTGTGGGTGTTCACTGTTTCTTCAATAACAGTAAGAGTTGGGTTCTTGGGGGTTCCACAACATTCTACTGGAGATATTATCCTTGAGGTGTCGTACTAACTCATCTTGTCATCACAGCATACCTCTGATAATTTATGTTTTAAAATTCTTCGTTGTACATAAGGGGGAACAATTTCATCCAACAATTTTTGCATAGCAAAATATTTTGACCAAAACAAAATTTGTGCACACTGAATGGTTATTGTGAGTAGCAAATGATGATTTTTGAATAGCAACTGAAGTGATATAATTTGCATAGAACTTTGCTCTGCTATACCCAGGGAAATCTTTCCCTGCATAAACCACCAGTATAACAAAAATTACAATTTCTAACTCTATATCGACTATACTATAGTCACCTCTATCATGCTCAACAAACACACACACACACACACACAACAAAACAGCCCTTCACTAACAGTGCACAAGCTCCCCTGTCAGAAAAATTTCAATGGGTATTTCTGTAAAACCCTTGGGTGTTAATCCTATCCCTAGGAAACTCCTTGAAAGAGCCTGCATTATGCATCTCATTTGCATACAGACAGAAACCCAGGAGTGAATGTGTTAGCTGCTTGAGATTCCCATCTCTGCTTGCCTTTTTTGGGGAGAGCATGGAATTATTCTCGCAGCAGTTTTGTTTCTTTCTTTCTTTTATCTTTTTTTTTTTGTATGAGGGTGCCCCACAGGATGTTGTGTAGCCCCACAAAGGAGTGGAGGGATTTGCCATGCCACTTCACTGGCTCCAAATACCAACTTTAATTGGATTATAGGAGAGGTTTTTTTATGGCAGTGAAAGATTTTTGAACTTGAGGGTTGGGGGGAAAAAACAGTCCAGATATGTTTTGCCTGGAACAGATTTAATGCAGTGTTTGCAAAGAAGGATTTTCGTTCTGTTTTTCAGGAAAATTGCAAACATTTACATTTTTAAAAATTTCTTTTAGGGAGGGGGGGGGGGGGGAGATAAGGACACCATGATGAGGTTTCAACTTGCGTGGATACTTCTCTATTCCGGAAAGGAAAGTGTTGGACCCACCATGACTTCTTAATCTCTTGAGCAAATTATGCTAATGTCATAGGTCTGGGCTGGGGGGGGGGGGGGGGCGGGTGGGGGGGGGGGGGGTAGCTTGCATGGTTGAAGGTTAGCGGCTGCGATATACTATGAATAATATTTCTGGGGGATGGTGATTGTACTTGTGTTTGCTTTGGAATTAGTGTTACTGACTTGCTGAATGTGTCCTGTTCTTGCAACCCCCCCCCCCCCCACAATCAAAATAAATAATAATAAATAAATAAATAAATGAACCAAAAATAATAATAATGAAATGAAATAAAATAAAATAATAATGTAAATAAAACAATACCTGAAACCACTGAATTTTGAAAAAAGTCACGTACAAGTCACAAAAAGATTCTTGATATTGTTGTTGTATAAGCAAACTGCAAGTTTTTAACCAACATTGTGAAAAATAATCCAGTGAATAATTTAGAATGCCAGCCAGGGCAGAGCTCGTTGTCCGCACGGGGCAAGGTCAAACCACTTTCCTACCCTCATGGGCATAAGATGCGTATTCAGCCGTTCATGAAATTGATCGAGTTATTATTTTGCCAGAGCTTCGGAGCCCATTCACCTGCAAGCATCGGTCCCACCGTGACCTTCCCTACTCAGGGGGGGGGGGGGGCATTCCTCCTCAATCATGGGAGGAAAAGATTTGAGTTGTGTTGATTGAACGCGATCATATATTTAAAAAAAAATAAGAATATCTTATATGTGGCGGAATAAAGAAGATAAGAAAGTGAAGGGTTGCAATACTTCAGATATGATTAGGCTTTGTGGTACGCAGGTTTTTAGTGAAATTAGTAATTATCGGTCTGGTTGATTTTAGGTCAAGGTCATGTACTCACCCCTTCCTCCCCGTTCTTTGTATGAATTCACTCTGGATAATTTTTTTTGCGTCGCTACTTGGAAAAATTAGTACTCGTTATCGGTCTGATTTCTTCGCGTCGCCTTGCTAAATTCATTTCGATCTTACGTTTGATTCATATTCAAAATTTTAGATACACAACTACATTGTGCTCTAAAAAAAACCAAAGCAACATTTAGTTTTTTATTTTCAAAATTAAGTTGAAGGAAAAATAGAACTTTGGCAAGAAATAAATGTGAAGACTCCAAAGGTTTGGGCAAGGGTTTGGTGAAAGGGTGTCCAAATTAGCTACAAATTTAAAACCTGGGTGTCCAAATCGTTCACCAACAATGTGTTCATCTTAGCTAAAACAGGGTGTCTAAAAGACACCAAGACAACCCCCCCCTCTTGGTTACACTTGGAAGACCGACTTCAAAATCGTTCTTTTTTTTTGTACTTGCAAGAAAATATGAAGTGGCATTCAAACATTTGAATGCTTTGTCTGGTGTCAACATGTAACAGTAACACTTCAGGATGGCATTCAGGTGCAGACTATCTCTAAAAGGAAAGTGCCTGCCAGTTAAGTTTGTGCATGATCACACAGTGTACATGACTCCATCAATGAATCTAGTGAGGCTGCAGTAATTACTTTGACGTTCCTTCCGTATTACATATCAGATTACAATGCAAAATGCAATCCTCACAAGATAGTATAAAAAATTACAAAACTGACACAAAGACGTCTCGGATTACGAAATGGATAAAAAACAAAATTCCACGGTGGTTTTTTTTTCTTTCTTCTTCATATAATTTTTTTTTGAACAGTGTGAGTAGATTGTATAAGTTGATAAGATGATTAATGGATACATAGAAAGGTGGTTGAGTTACAGGCAGATTTGCTATTCAGAGAGTAATCGGCTGAGAGAACACGACAAGGCTATTGTCATTGTGCAGAGACGTCTAAAGATCATTTATGTACTTTGATTATTCATAATAATAATAAGGAAGTTCTTTTTTTTTACACATCCTTCTGGCCGGCGCACAGCCCCATCCTCCCCAAGTATAATAGAATAATTTGCGTTGCCATGACGACCAATTGTGTCGAATCAAACCCTTTCTACCCACTGTGAGAACGGAAAGTGTTTTTATTCATAGAGCCAACTTCCCCTACGTGTCTGTCTCTCCGACCCCCCCCCCCAGTCCCTATGAAATCACAACAGAAAGACGAAATCTTGTGTTTCCATGGCAACTAATCCTATCCAAAGGGGACATGCTGGGTCATTGACCAGGGGTAGTGCGGGGTACCTGAATTGGATACATTGTAGTGGAAATGTTGCTGTCATGAGGTGAATGAAATGCCAGGTTGCTCATGCACATGTAATCTGATATGGCTTATGCCGGTAGGCTTTAGGGTGAGTGCCTTAAATTGACCCCTAACCCCTGCCCCCTTGTGAGGTCGATGTTGCCCTTTTTTTCCCCTTTCATGAGTAAGACTGTCTCTCATCCTGGGAGAGCAAATTAGGTGAGATTTTAGGAACTTGTCAGGAGGCTCTTGAGTGTCTCAAGTTGGGTACCAATCTTATCGGCCCACAGGTCTTCTCAATGGCTAAAATATCATTATCCAAGAAAAAGAAATTATGCAAAAGGGGAAAGGGCGTGAATATTTGGATAAACATCCCCCCCCCCCCGACTCGTTGTGTTAGTTATCCACGGAGTCGTTGAACCTTAGCTGAGTACCAGTGGCGCTGATATATGTAATTATGCATGTTATGACATCTGCATTTAACGTAAACCCCATGCATGCTGAAGCCAAGGTGTAATTCCAGATTGACATGTGCCCTGCAGACGTCTGATCACAGAGCGCTTGGCGAAATTATGTAAACGGGGAAAAAGGGGGGGGGGGAGAAGAAAGTCAAAACAGGGTTTTTGTTTTCGGGAAACGACATTTTCTTAAAGAAGAATGAGTGCTTTCTATATTTTGAAGACTTTATTTTGAAAAGTGTAGATAGAATTAAGTTCTTAGCAAAATTTGTTGAGTTTACGGGTCTCATTAATTTCCAGAATTTGTTCGCGTTGGTTCAATCACATCTCATTCATAGTTCACAATAAAAACATAGCTGCCAACACTTCCAGATTCTCGGACAGGTCCCTAAAAATAAACCACTCTTTCCATGTTCTGATGAACAAGTTTGAAAATCTCCCGATTATGGAGACTTTTCCCCTAGAATGTCATTCTAAATATCTCCCTGATGGCAAGATGCAAAACTGTTTCTGCTCAGTAACCAACATGGACCTTCGTCGGAATGTGACCCAAAATTAACTGAAAAGTCCCTCAATTATCACATAAATACACTTTTTGATTGACAGGGGGTACATATATTCAAAACAGAAAAATCCTGCTAGAAATCTTGTGTTAAGCAAAGGGTTAAAAATGATATTGCAATATTAATCAAGCTTGCCCACACAGCTGGAAAACAAGTAGTTATCATTGATCAATCAACCGTCGACATCATAAATTAGCTACATGTTTCCTGCTGGCAGCTTTCGTAGATCTGCTATATTCCAATTTGTTTTCCCTGGCCCCCTGTACAGGTGTTAAGAGCAGTGAAATGTTGTTAATATGTTTGCAGGTTAAATTACTCTAAAAGTTATTGACATGTAAAGGTGGGGGGTGGGTGGGGGTTAGACCACAATAGTTAAAGAGGGGCTTCAAAGTCAAATTCAATTTTGTGATGTAATCATTTTTGGATAGAGTCTTATAAAAATGGAACAGAAACTGGAAGTCACTCACCACGTTACCAAAGGTGTAAAATGCCAGTGTGTTTGATACCCTTCAAGTGAAATTTTAGTCAAAATCCAAAAAGTTTTGTTATTGTCACATTTCAAATAATATGGTCTGTAATTTTGTTTCAGTTCATAACTAAATTGTTTCCATTATTCAACCACAATATATATATATATAAATTTGACCTTTTGACTAGTGCAGAAATTCCTCTTTGAAATGTACAATTTCTTTATTTCTTATTTTTTATGTCCATGATATGTTTAAATTTTGTATAATTTAAGTAAAAAATAAAACAAGATTAAGATTGTACTTGATTTGAACGCGAGGTTAGAGACTTGTCAGTTTTTCAATCGCCTTCAGTGCCTTCGTGAAGTATCAGGTCTGGATTTTTGAAAATATTTGATTAGGTGTATATTGCAGATAAACTAATTCCTTGTTTGTTCGTATATTTTTTATTAGTGATGGCGGTCCGATCATGGGAAGGCACCAAAAGCAGCAGCAACGAAGGCGACAGTACCGCGCCATGAAGACGAATGTCAGACAGAACGGACGAGTTGCTTCATTCCCACCTTTCCCTGTAAGTCTCCTGTTACACCATCCCTTAAAAGGGGCAGAGGGATCCTCAACCCCTATGTTTCTAAGAGCAAGAACCACTTGTTCAATAACTGTTGCTTACCACACTTAATGATTTGGAAAAACAGTTTTGAGAACAGTTTTGTGAACACCTATTTGAGGCTAGAGAAGCAAAATTGTGAGATCTTACCTAACATGACTCCTAAAGATGATCAGAGCATACTGATTAAATTGTTGGAGTCATTGTTAAACACCGATTCTTTACAGAACCACCAACACTCAAAAAAGAGATTTTCACATGGTGTTTTTGCAAACCTCTCTTAGAAATGTTTCGTGTCCTGAAATATTCTTTACACAGTTTTAAGTCTCTGTTAAAAAATCATTTCTTTGAAGCTGCTTATTTGTAATCTGCTTATTTGTAATTGTATCTTTCACTCATTTTATATTTTATTGTTCTCTTTATGCGCTTTTCAGAGGCTTTTGCATTAGGTGCTTTTCAAATGTCTTTATTATTATTATTATATTGGAATGTTTGGAAATTCAACTCCCTTGTGGTTTATATTGAAATTCAACTCACTGAGGAGTTTTTGGTTTTTATTTGTAGATCGCACAGCGCCCTCCAAAGGATGTGCAGCCCATGGAGCCAGCGGAGTTTGCGCGTATTCTGACCGAGAAACTAGAACGGGTTTTGAGGCAACGAGAAACGGAAGAAAGGCTAACAGCAAGGTTACGAAAAGTGGAGGTAAAAATTCATGGGAAATGAAACAAGGGAGGCATGGGATCTTTCGAATGCAGTCACTGATGTTTGGTTTGATTTTTAGCAAAATGAATTGTGCATTTCATTTGTTACCTTTTTCAATTATCATTTGTTTGAAGCTTAGTGTTTAAATTTTTTTATTTTTTTTTCTATTTTTTTAATATAAAAGATTTAGTGCTAACGAGGTCAACAAATAATTGCCATAGAAATTGACATGATTATATTCCAGGAGAGAACTTGATATTATGATCTATTAGGCTTTAGGGGATAACCTAATAATATAACTATCTTGTTGGGTTCTAGAAGAGAACCTAACATAATGAACTGATTGGGTTTTAGGGAGAACCTAAAATAGTGATCTGTTTAGGTTCTAGGAGAAGTATAAGAGGTTTCTTCAGAAAGGGCTGCCAACTAAAATGTTACGATATTATGCAATTGTTTTTACATACAAACCTTGATCAGCAACGTCTCTTTGAATTTATATAGGAGGAAGAGTCACATGTGGATCCCGACAGGACAGTCAGTTCATCAGACGCTCCAAGGTTATCAGCAATGTTTGAGAAAGGAACGCTTCCAGAGGACGACCCAAACAGCATTCTAGATGACCACTTTTCCCGCGTGTTCAAGGACTCTGCGCGCCACACGCCGGGCGACTTCTCCCCGCGTTCGCGCTCACCAGACCGGGCGCACCGGGCGAAGACGTCGAACCCTCTGGCTTCCATGGCCCCAGTCGGCCTGACAGGGAAGCAGATGATCCCCCACCATCAACTCCAGCACAACAAGCAAAACATGCAAAGGCAACGCAGTAAGGACGTTTACACGCCTGGCTATAACGTTGAACCCGAAATGACCATGGCTCATTACAGGCACGCTATGCGAGCCAGCAAACAGATGGAGATGGATGCTTCTACGCAAAAAACGATACCCCCGGAGTTTGGCGACTCAATATACCATAAACTCAGAGCAAGAGGGGATAGTATAACCATGGATTTATTCACGGACACACCGCGACATGTCAAACCCAAAAAGTCAAGTAAAAAGTCGGATATATCTTCAATTTCTAAGACAACGGACAGTGGAATATATGAAGGACCTCCATCGCTTCCATCTGACAACGAGAGGTAAGTAGCTGTTGTTATACTCTTTTAATGAAAAAGTAATCAAGACGTCTTCGCAGACTTGTTTATTTTGTTGCGCATCCAACAGCACAATTAGCGCAAATAACAGGATGGTAGGAAACACGAAAAAAGTAAACCTTGACTGGGAGAAAACCAATCTACATGTAAGGCTCCGGTCTGAGGTGAGATTCGAACTGGGGTCCACAGAGCTAAAAGGCATGGAGCAAAACCACAGAGCCACCCTGATCCCCTGTCTGATGCTCGTCTTTCTCGGGAAACGTTTGTTCGAGTGGTCAAAGAAAACGGGAATAAGAGGGGAATGTTTTTTAAGGAAAAGATTTTTTTAGAAAATGGTCTGCAGCTGGAAAGTCATTTCCCTTCAAGAGTTTTACTGAGAAGGAAAAATTAATAGATTATCTTTTCTCAAACATCCTCTCCTACTTGTTTGCGTCTCACAGGAAACAGCACATCGAACAATGGATCGAGGAAGGAGAAAGATTCAGTAAACCAATCACAGGGAAGCAGAATCGACGGCCGGGTCATCGTATGTCCCCCGATATCACCCAAGCATCATCTATGCCACAACAGAGACACAGGTACGTCATCAAGCGATGGGATTTCTGTTTTGTTTTTTCCGGAAACCCCAAAATAAATGTTAGATATATTTTGTTGGCAACGGGATAAGGAAACAGTCTACAGTGTGTCCAAACCTGGGCCCATTTCATAGAGCTGCTAAGCACAAATTCATAGAGCTGCTAAGCACAACAATTTGTTTATCATGAAATTTCTGCCTGATATAAACAGGATTACCAACCAAATTTCCACATGATTTTCAGGATGAGCAAACATCAGCTGAACATCATTAATAAGCATTATGCAACAAAAGGAAATTTTGTTGGTAATCCTGTTTTAATAAAGAAAGAAATTTCGTGCTAAGCATTTTGTGCTTAGCAGCTCTATGAAATTGGGCCCTGTAGTTGTGTATTTCTGGTGATGCACAGAGCCTGAAAACCTCCTGAATTGTAACATCTGGGTAAGGTTCCAAGTCTGGAATAAGGGGGAAACCCAGGCCAGCAAGCCATTTTCAGGAATGTTCACATTATTTTAATCTCATTCGTGCTTTGCCTTATCAACTTGTCGACCATGATTCGATGATGGACCTTGAAATAAAGATTGTACTTTTACCGCTATCGTTTTTTTTACTTGCAGTTTGCCAAAGAAGCCAGTAGCCTACAATACCTCACGCCCAACCTCCCAGGAGCGAACCTACTGTTTGACCAAGGTGCTACCCCAGAGGAGTTCCCCTCACCTACCCACCCAGCCGATAATGCAGGACCCCAGCATGCCCCTCAACAAACCCCCAGAGGCACTCATAGTCTTGGAGGAAGTACGCAGAAGGATAGACGTCTCCAGCAAGCAGAGACAAAGGTAAGATCTTTTCTAGTTTGGCCTGGGTCCCAGACACTGCACCGTGGAGTTTCAAACTTAACAGAGTTATTATTTAGCTTTTCCCCAGGCATAGAATTTTTTCTTTGAGAGGGCAAAGCCATTTTTCATTTTGCATTTTCGAAGGGCACTTCCATTGGCACTTCCATTCCAAAGTCAATGAGCAACTTTTGAAGGGGCACCAAGGCCAAGACCAGGGGGGGGGGGGGGGGCAAGGGAGGCCATAGCCTTCACGTAATTACACTTGCGTTAATAAACATAAAATTTGAGCAGAAATGTTGAGATGTCAGGAACACTTTCTAAAGGATAGTTTCACTTCCACCTTATAGGCATTCAGACGGAGGCCGTAAAGACCGGAGACCTACAAGTGGTAACCCGCCAACCCGTGTGACATCAGCCCCTGCTAAAATGGCACCGGTGACATCACCAGACATGGTGGAAGATCAGGGGTACGTCATAAAATGTTCTCATGCTGTCAGAGTAGCAATAGTTAGAATAGATTAAGCATTACCAATTTTTTTTAAATACTTCAATAGGATATTTAAACTTTTGAGATTCGACATTAATCTTTTCTTTTTTTTCGATTCCATTCAACAAGTGCATAACCACAATTGAGTATTGATCAAAATGTTTATTTGTTTACCCAGCCACTGTTTGAACTTAATATTCACATAATTGGCAGTCCACAAATTTCAAGCAACAACCTGCAGTAAAAACAAAAGCAGAACAATTTTAAAATATGTTTTTTTTCCTTCTTGTCTTTAAAAACATGTGGGTACCAGCCAATTTAAACTGTATGAATGAATTAGCCCTGTGATTGAGATATAAAGTCTATTTAAAATGTTATTTGGCGGGGCGTGCAGGTTTTAGAAAACCAATTTAGCACTTAGTGGGCAGGCTAAACAGCCTGTGTAGTTAACCCATATATTAGGCGTTGTGCTCCCCGACCGTAATGGTTAACTCAATTTACGCAACGCTGTGATGGATGCCTGGATTATACAGAGTTGATGTCCGAGCAAAAAGCTTCCTTTCTTTCACTTTTGTTTTTGTTTTTTCTTGTTGTGTTTTTTTTTGCTTTTTGCGGAGAGATGTTAGACCATTGTTTGAAATGGACGGGAGTTGGTAACCTGTATTTTGTGGTTAATGTAAATTGAGCATGTGTAGAGAATAGCTTGAGGGTACACTTATGTATCTAGGGCGTATAGATTCCAGCTCAACCACACCGCTGCCATAGTCGTGGATTTGGAGGTTGTTAAGAATTCACTTTTTGGCGGTGGAATTATCAAATGTATTGAATTGTCTATGTTCTTATTGATGTTTTTGACATGTGAAAATCACCCATTAGACACTTGCCATTTCTGTATAAGTACCACCATATGCTCAGATGTTGCATAATTTTTCATAATTTTGTTACCAGTAAAAAAAAAAATCTAATTTGGATGAAAAATTTGGTTCTGTTGGTAGAGTTGTTGTCAGTGTGTCATGTTTCCGTTATTGGAACTGTGAATTTGGGACATGACTTTTTCTTTGACTTGTTACAGTCTTAAAAAGTAACTACATGAGATTTTGTTTTTGATGGTGTTTTAAAAAAAAAAAGGTTTATGATTATTCATGATATTACCGATTTTTTTAAACCTGCATGTTTGAGTGCATTGTACTTTGTCCCTAAAAGTCGTTGATCCTCTGAAGAATGTTGCTTTGTGATTAAATTCCTCATCAATTCTTTCCCTTATTGCCCTTGACCTTGTCCTCCCAGTTCCAATGCACTTTTCCTTTTTACCTCTTTTGAAACCCTAAACCCTTTCCAGTTGCTATTTTTCCTCACAGAAAAAAAAGAGGCAATTCCTTGACAGACGATGAAGACACTGCCCTTGATTGCGCTCTTCTGGTGTACTTTTTTACTGATAAACCTTGGACTGCCTGGAATCTAAAAATTCTGTCTCGTTTATCCCTCACAGAAGAAAAAGCAGTTCCAAGCCACGCACATTTGCGCCGCCTGACGGCAAGGAGGCGACGTCCATAACGGTAGCTTACTACTTCTGCAATGACCCCATCCCATACAGGACAACACTTCCGGGCGACAAGATAACTCTGGCCCAGTTCAAGACGCTCATCTCAAAGAAAGGAGATTACAGGTAAGATGATAAGAAGACCTGGAAAGAATAGAAGTAGTTCGTAACTTCAAAAAGAATTGGAATTTGGTTTTGAAAGAAAATTTGCCTAACTCGGGAAGATTACCAATATTTTCAACTGCAAGAGTTGTTTGTTTAGGGTGATTATTTGATATTCTGAAAATGTGGTAGAAACAAGTCGTTTTATGTACGATAAACATCAACAAATTTGAACACACACTTAAAAGTAAACATTTTTTAACTGACTCCGATTGTGGTATTACGTGAAACTAAGCTGACTATGACTTGAGCCAACTGGTGCTGAGTATTAAAATGCCACCTTACCTCTCTAAAGTTCACCAGGCTTATTGCAAACCTCCAAGGGGGTATTTCTCACGGACTCAACGAGAGGTTTCGTAATAACATTTCACCATCCCAACGGGTTAATGTTCCCGGAGTGACCATTGAGCTGTGATTCCTGCCAGTCAGAGTTGTGTAAATCCCAGCTAAGTGGAGTCCATCAAGAGACTTAGAGTTCGCACTTTAGTCGAGCAGCGTCCCTAGCCCACTCACCAAGGAACACTGTAATTGAATATAAAGAGTTGCAACACGACTGGTTACCGTCTCCTAAAAGAAGACGGCGCTGCAGAAATAATGTTTCGGTTGTCACTCTTGATTTAACGCCTTTGCGGAACTCTAACGATAAGAATTTTTCAGATGTCACTTTCTTGGAAGTCCCAGTTGTTTCTGTAGAGTGACAGGGCGAGAGGAAGGGGAGGGGGAAGTGAGGTTGTTTAACCACCCCGGGGGAGGGGGGTTTCTTAACTCGCTGTGTGTGAGCATGCGTGACTGCATCCGTCACCTCATAGTGACACTTCTAACACGGGGGGAATTCTCGCTTAACTTGCCATGGGACTGGTCAGTGGTTTCGTTGATGGGGAAGTGGACAAGACGTTGATTGACAGATGCGGCAGGTTGAAGAGATTCTTTGTCACGTCTTGTTATAGTTGAAGATGAGATTGGAAGTGCATCTTGAGGTTTAACAAGATGTTGACTGCCTACGAAAGGAAAGAATGCAAATGTACGGAGTTTCTGAGATTCAGGAGATAAGTTTGTTTTGTAAGATCTGTAAATCATTGAGGAAAGAATGGTGTTTGATGAGTAAATCTTCTTGTGGACACAAACTACCACTAGTATATATTTGGCGATACTCTTGATGTTGTTGAAGAGAAACAACACTTTTATAATCAGCAAAGTATTTTTATCTCCTTAAAAGCTTCAGTTTTGTCCTCCTAATGCTCAAACCCCACCTTACAATTCCTGTTGTATTCCACCGAAGAGATGTACTCTTTGCAAATTATCCTTATCTCCAAGGGCAATTCAAAGTTTTTTTCCCCCCTAAAGCGCAAACCCCACCTGGACAATTCCTATTGTATTCCACCATAGAGATGCACTCTTCGTACATTCATCTTCCTCCTTCATTCAACGAGAGATCAACCACTAATTGGTGTACTCAGCGAGTGATCTAATAAGAAAGTTCAGCCCACCATTCTTGCGACATCAGACAATGTTGAGATGATGATTGGGTCTTTGTTCATCAAGAACCCCTTCTAAGGAATGCCGCATCGTTTAATCGCATCCCCCCTTCTCATTATTGCCGGAGGATAATACAGGATGATAATATACATGATGTAATATTAACAATTCTTTCTGAGAGCCTGTGTTGAAGTCTTCAGTGTTTGAGGGTGAGTTCAGAGAGAACAATAGAAGAGGAAGTTTGTGGTTTCGTACACAATAGACAAAAACATGACCATAGATCGCTCCATTATGCTTAGCTATCAACTTGCAAGTTTTACTATCCGCACAAAGTGTGCACTTTTAAACCTCCTCTCCTGACTATGTCAGGCATGCAACTTTTTCCCCCGGATCAGCTGATTTCCTCTTTTTTCAATCTCAGTTTTACCATTCAAATTTGAAAAATACTAAGTCATTGAAATTTTGTAATTTCCTCTTTTTTGGTGAAGTTACAGTTGCATGCCTGCTATTTTATGAGCATTTTTGGCGCTAGGTTCTAATGTGTGAAGTGACACTAGAGAAGCATCCGATATGTGATACCTTGACTGGTCAAGGGAGCATCTAGGGCTCCCTGTGTCTGGAACCAACATGCCTCCAGGCCCCCCTGCTTCCTTCGGCCCAAAGTGCTTAGCTTTTTTGCTGCTGAAAGATTCAGTCACTTTACCCTGATGCATCTTGGATTAAAGTTATAAGCCCTGGTAGAAAAAAGGGATTCCGAGAGCCCCAGGGCACTTGTTAAGGTCACATCCCTGTTGAGGTGTTGCTGTTTCGTCCAAGATGTTGTTTTAGTTTGATGAGCGACGATATTGGTGAAGGATAAAATTCCCGGCAACCTCAACATCCTTGATTCCGTTTCTGTATTATTCCTCACCTGTTTTATTTCCAGGGACGTTGTTAGAAATATTTCCTGGCGTTTAATTCATTTTCGTGAATAGTTGATTGAAAGCTTTTACTGGAATACTACTTGGGCAAAATTTCCCCGATTATGCATAAAGTTCCCTGAAAATAAACAGATCTATCCATCTTCTGATGAATAAGTTTGACAACCGCCCCTTTCATGCAATCTTTTGCCCTGTTATGTTGGATGCAATTCTTATTATATCCGTGGTTTATGGAAAAAGTCTCCCTGAATGCAAGATGCAAATTTTTGGCAGCCCTGTTAAAGCTTCAATCAAAGCACTCTTTATTTTGTTGTTGTGGGCTTAATACCCCACTTAGCCAAGTATCCCTTTCTTTATTAAACTCTTTCAATTTTTGTGATGCACTGTGCTGTATCTATTGGGTTTATCAAGCCACGATTCTATCACCGAACCTCGATAGAAAAGCTTTCTAAACACAGTAATTAAAAAGCAATATTTGAACTGCATCAATCGTTATTAATTCCTCCTACATAAACATCATCCTAAACGGCTCGTCTTTGATGTGAAGCGAGGCCGAGATAAGACTGAAGCCTGCCCCGGTGGAATCAGGGCCTCACAAGAGCCTACATCAGCCCGAGTAAAAACACAGTAATTAAACTGGATGAGACCATAATCATGAATAAAAACAGTCGGGGAGGTTTATTACGGGAGAGCTTTCGATATGCCTCTCTTTTTTTTCCTTCTTCTTTCTCCTCCAATTGGAATTGATGGCTGTATGAGCTGAGGGGGACCGTCCCCACGGCCTGACTGAATTAAATTGACTATTTGGACAGATGTTTTGGTTGTGTGATTAAGTCACTCAGCTCCACCCCATTCTGATTATATCCGAAACCCTCTCACCGAAGAGAGGCAAGAGAGAGAGTTTGTCACTACACCAGTGTTTATACTGCCCAGTGATTGCACAACCCTAATCAATCGACAAGCAAAAAATAAAAAAGGGAAATGAACTTCTTTTTTCAATTCACGCTCCACAATAAAATAACCCCCAAGTAACTTTTCAGTGAGACATCTGAATTGAACATCACTGATTTCTGGCCTGATGATTCACAGACAAATTAAAAGGGAAGTTCAAAAAAGAAAGACTGTTCTTTTATTCCCTACAAACAAAAAAATGTACAAATTATCCTGTCTCCTGAGACTTTTTTTTTCTGTACATAAAAAATTATCCGTCAAGATGAATAGATTGATGGAAAGTCTGTAATCTTTGCAAGGTTTTTGTGAACATTGTGAAAACCTTCTCCCTCTGAGATATAAGACACCTGTATACTTGTTCTCTTCTCCCTCTGTCTGTGACTGAAGAGTGAGAAGAATGGATGAGGAAATGATGGCACTACGCCTTCTCGCAAGATTGACTGATGTTATTGATGGACGTGAGAGAGACCCTTAGGGCTTGAATTACAGATGCGCTGAATTGCTGTCCATCTTAACTGATCCGCCTCTGTTTTCCTCTACTCGTCTTTCCTTTATTTTAAGTCCTCCTGACTGGGCTCGCTCGAGATGCAATCGTTTGTTGTTTTGCTTGCCACTTGGTTCTGGATCAGGAAGCATTTAGAGTATTAGCCACGGTCTCCTGAGGTTTGGCAAATCTGGACGGCTAAGAAAAAACACACATGTCTGCTACTACTCTGCATAGCTTGTGGTTTCGTCCTATATTAAGGTTCTCTGTAGACAACAACATGATGTTTTTTTGATGGGAAATTGTTGTCTTGTTTTGATCAAAGTAAAGGGTTATTTGCAATGTATTATGTTTTTCAAATGTTTATTTTTCGGTAAAAACAAACACACACACACACGCACACACACACACCAAAACAAAACACCTTTAAAATAATGTACAAATACGCTCGGGCATAAATTACAAAATTTGAAAAATTGTATCTTTGACTTGAACAGTATTGAATCGAGAGTTTCTTAAATATATATTTTTTGTTTTTGAAAATGTTGTGTGTGTATGTGTTGTTTTGGGGATTATTTTGTGTTTTTCTTTTTTCCTTTTTTCTTTTCTTCGAGTCAAGGGGTGGGGGTTCATTAAATGGATATTTGAAGCGAGGATTGTGACAGCTTTCTAATTGTGTTTCGGCAAAGATCTGTGAATTGAAAACAATGTTGTTTCATCCATTACCCGATGGGGGTAGGGGATGAATGCAAAACGAGGGAGAAAGTACACTGTGAGAGGTTTAATTAGGTTGACTTGCATCGGGAGGAAATTGTGTTACTTCGACCACTCACTCAGACTTACGATGAGAATCAGCCAAGAAACAGAGCTAAGAATCACCCCCCCCCCCTCCTCGGATGGTTAGGTTTTAAGGGGATTGTTGGATTCTAGTGACCTTCTTAGAGTGGCTGACATAAAAAAGAGTGCTTTGGGAATTGGAAAATTACGCTGATTGCACTGGGCCCAATTTCATAGAGCTGCTTATGCACAAAAAGTAGCTAAGCACAACAAATTTATGCTTACCATAACAAGGTTACCAGCTAAACTACCAAGCCACAGCTGTGCACAATGGAACAAAGGTCACAACTACAATTTCATTGTTAAACTGGGTCTCCACAAGGGGTATTTTTAAGAAAAGGGAACAACAGAGCAACAATAGTAAGTCCCTACATCTGCATGCAGGAGAAATAGTTTGTGTGTGGATAAAAAGGAAGCCAAAAAAGAAAAAAAAATGCCTTGTGTTATGAACATGTCATAATCCTACCATTTCTTATTTCAAATCCAGTCAATTTTGACGTGTTCTTTTCTGGAAAAGGTTCTTGACATGTTTTGTCCTTGTTGTATATTTTAGGCAATTATAATTTCACGGTGATATATTAATCTTTTCCGTCCTGTTGGACCTTATTGCTAGTACATTTGTTACATTATCTATTTCTCTTGGGGGGGGGGGGGGGGAATGGTTTCTGAGGAAGTTCGAACAAATATTAAGGCATGGTGTCTTCAATAGAAATTCATGGATTTTGAGAGTTGTGCAAACAGGATAAATGACTTTGAATTTTAAAAACCAATATGTGTTTATGTAGTGATGGCCCTTGGGAGCCGATCATGATCAAAGGTCGCACCCCCTGCGTCTCTTTTAGTCTCTGAGATAGAAACAGAAATGCTAGGCTTTCTATTTGCCATTCTCTTCCCCGCTGGTAGCCTTTGATGTCCGCCGCAGCCCCCCTGGCGTGTCATCAGCAACACCAGAATTACCGGTAATTGGTGCGGCCCAGCCCCGCCGTAACTCGAAACCTGTACATCTAATTGGTTGGGTGGGCTTTGACGCAGTGGAACACACACAAACTCCGGCTCAGGAATTGGTCTAATAATCATGGAATGAAGAACCCATGTTGGGGGAACAGTGGCTGCTGGGGCGGCCATCTTTGATTTCTTATTTGCTACTAAAATTTGTTTTGGCACTTACAACTGTGCCTGAGGAGTTACAGTTGCAGCTCTACACCTGTCCAAGCGTTTCTTCCTTTGAAGTCCTTTATTATATCTGGCTTTGGGGACCATACCGTAAAGCAATTGCAGAACTGGAGTAGTTGTTTTGATCCATGGAAAAAAAAAACCTTCTTGTGGTTTTATCGGCGTCAACTTTCAGCGACCTTTCGGAATGTTTCTGTGTAGGGAATATTTTCATAGGATAATCATGCATTATGTATGCCGCTGTGTGTTTAGTGGTGCAGTGTCAACTAAGAGGTCTATTTTGGTGTTTCATTTTGGATGATTCTGCATTCAGGGAAAGAAACGTTATTCTTCTATTGACTTGATAAATATATGATGTAATTGTTGGGCAGTGAATAATAAATGGCTTTTAGTTATTGACCAAGACTGCGATGGGTTTGGCAAATTTGTATAATTATTTCAATTGTATAATTATTTCAAACATTATTATCCTGCAATTGGTTTTATGATGAATTACTTGAAGCTAAACAAAGCCCAATTTCATAGAGCTACTTAAGCTAAGCACATTATAATTACGCTTACAAGAACAAAGTTATCAGCCTGATAGTGACTGGTATCCTGCTCAATTTTTGCTTAGCAAACAAAATGTTAAGCACCATTTCCTGTTGAACCTGAAAACTAACATACAAATAATTTTGCAATGTTTTTTTTTCTTTCATCTTCAGGTATACTTTTAAGACACCAAGCGATGAGTTTGATACAGGCGTTGTCCACGAGATTATTTCAGACGACTCAACAATTCTTCCCATCTACCAAGGAAAGATCATCGGCAAAGTGGAAAAGATCGACTGAACCGGTTTATCTAACTTAAACCCCCTAAACCAAAGTTATACATTACAAAGCATTACACATATATATGGCATTCTAACCTAGTTAATAAGTGAAGTTGAAAAAGAGAAAAGGGTAAAACAGATTAACTCAACGGATTAATACAAGTGTATACATGTACCTAAAATTTGGCTTGGTGTAAATTTATGCAAGCAGAAATTCCTAAACCAAAGCTCAATCAATCAATCAATAAAACATTTATTTCCACATTCACATCACATGGAGGCATCATCCTAAGAGCCGGGGCTTGTGGCGGATGTGCCCGTTACAAGATTACAGAACAGAACAAAACAGGAAAACAGCGCTAAAGCTATGCAGGTTATATCATAAAACCTTATTTGTTAACCAAGGTTAATAGCTAGGTACTTTGATTATAAATTTAAACACACCACTGGATATTTTCCGATAGCAATTAGTTTTTCCCTGCATTTTTGTAGACCTGACCAAAGAGATGATTTTTTAAAAATACAACACAAAAAAAGGTACTCAAATCAGAACTTAAAATGAATATTTTTTTGATATTAGGTTTCACAAACAATCTCAACTCTCCCAACACGAAATTAGACTCAAACTGCCAAGTTGTGTATAACTTTCATCCACCAAGCAAGAACAAAACAAACTTCAACTCTCATATCCTCAAGTCAAGCAGCTGAACTAAACTCTTTCAAAATGTTGTTTCCAAAACTTCATAGAATTGAAACTCTTGAGGTAGAGAAATTCAAGAGTTTTAAATTATTTACAAACATGTGAAATTTTTCTGTCTGTTTCTGTGTGGAATATTCCTCCAACAATTGAAACTCCCCTGCAGACTATTTTGTCACGACAGGGTTTGTACATAAGACGAGAATACCCGAAGTGTCGTCGGCACTAGATTGTGATGAGAAATAAGAATATAAAAACTCACTGTTCATAAGATGTCTACCTCAAATTAATTAATCCGAAAGCTTAATTAAAATAAGAGAAATCACCTTCTTAAACAGCATTGAAAGAAATAAACGATCAACTGTCCCTGTAATTAATAGAAAATTAAGTTTTATACTAATATAAATGATCCTGTAATTACCAAATTGCAAAATATAATAAGTTAACATGGAAAAGGAAGGGAAATACCAAATTAAATTTTGTAATGCACTCATTTTCAAATAGATCGAGCCCTCATGTTTCTGGTGATAAGGTCCCTAACCTTATGCTGAAATGGTGTAAATTACCAGTGCATTCGATACTAATATACCCTTGCACTGAAAAAATTTCAACATCCAAAACACCCAGAATGTTAAAAATCCAATTGAAATTTATACCATTTTAACGTGGAGTTCGAGACTTGTGATTTTTTTCTGCACTCGCATGAGGACTTGACATTTTCCTTGCTCTCCAAGATTTTTGATGTTCATATTTTGGCCGAGTAATAAAGCGTAGTTTTAAGATAGTTGGTTTTACGGATCTACACTCTCACAGAAGAAATAGAATTATGCAAAAGAACATGTATTGTGATCTCACAGGTTGCCATATGTGTTCAGTTAATATTATTATTTTGTTTTGTTTTTAATTGTTTCTTATTTATTTTGTTTTATTATTGATTGATTATTTTAAAACTTTTTGTATTTTAGTCATTTGTTTTTTTCCAAACCTTAAATTGTGAATGAAATTAACTCCAACCCCCTTCTTTGATTTGAAAGAGTTCTTCACTCCTCTTCCAATGACTTGATTAACGAGAGGAATTAAATCATCGATGGAGGTGTTTATGATTGATCCCAATTTTGTTTTTCCCTTTCGGACAGCAAGTGAAACAAACTCTTAAATTAAAATGCTACCTGTATAGTTACAAATACTTATATCAAACTGCCAATGTGTATAGATGATGATCCAACTCGTTTTGTTCGAGTCCGATCTTTTATATATATATATATATAAAAAGTTTTAAACAATGTAAAGTATTATTAAGAGTGAGATGAAAGATTAGGAGTCGGGATTGATGACGGTTTGTCTGTAGCGGATGTTTCAGGTATTTATTTGGTCAGAATTGAATTTTGAATACCAAATTGTTGAAGGCAACAGTATTAGTCTGCTGCCATCTAGTGTCTTGATTCACTTTCAACAAGGTACTCTCAACATTGAGCCATAACATAGTGTAATGGCCTTGGTTCACTCTTCAAGTTCCTCAATATCTAATTTTGCCCATTTTCTAACAAGCTTCCCTGCTGTTAACTTTGGACAACAATATTTAACTTACTTTCTTCTAAAATGTACTCATATTATTTGTACTTTTTACTTTGTTACATGGACTTAGTTTATTCTGTGAATAAGCTTGTTAAAGGCAGTGGACACTATTGGTAATTACTCAAAAAAAATTATTAGCATAAAACCTTACTTGGTAACGAGTACTGGGGAGAGGTTGGTAATATAAAACATTGTGAGAAACGGCTCCCTCTGAAGTGGAGTAGTTTTCGAGAAAGAAGTAATTTACCACAAATTTGATTTCGAGACCTCGAGTTTAGAATTTGAGGTCCCGAAATCAAGCATCTGAAAGCACACATCTTCATGTGACAAGGGTGTTTTTTCCTTTCATAGTTATCTCGCAACTCCGACGACCGATTGAGCTCAAATTTTCAAAGGTTTGTTATTTTCTGCATATGTTGATATACAGCAAGTGAGAAGACTGGTCTTTGACAATTACCAATAGTGTCCACTGGCTTTAAGAATGAAAGGAAACTGTTTTTCAGTTAGGACATCACAAAACAAAACAATCACCACCAAATAAATAAGGTCACTTGATGCATTTTGTTGACAGCACAAAATACCTGAACTAAAATTCATTACAAACTTAACTTTACAAATCTAAAAAGATATGTTTTTTATATATTATTAATGTGGTTTATTCAAAGGTAATATTTGTCCGTATTTTTTATTGATCCAACCGAATTTTACAACCAATCCAAAATTGTGTGTTCTTTACGACCCATTGAATGGCACTTGTCATATGTCCTTATTCCTTGAAACCTTGGCTCAAATTTGCTGACTGGTTTCACCAAAACCAAAACCTAGACGGAATTTCTTTGGGTGCTTAGCTTAAAAAGATTCTTGCTTAGCAAGAAAGGGTCACATCCCTGGAATAGCAAAACAAACCTATATTATATCTAAAAGCATTATTCTGCTCAACAAATTTGGGTTACCATGCAATATACTGTGAAATGTGTACTGCTTGTGGCTGGTTCCCTGCTGATTTTTGCTTAGCTGATAAAACTTTCAAGTAGTATCTTCTGCCAAGCAAAATAATGACCCTTTGCATATGATGCCACAAGCCCTAACAGCGGTCTCACTGAGGTCAATGAAGACCTATCATTGGCTGAGAGAGTTGCGGAATGTACGCTTGCGCAATTATTGTCACTTGTTTGACCTCGGTAATGGCAGGCAATGCAAGGTGTCTACAAAATGTTGCACTGCCAAGGTTTGGGTTAAAGTGATTGATATCTAGTAATAAAACATCCTGTACTTAAAAATGTCCCAGTATTGGAAATCCGACTCTTCAAATTTTCTTATTCTCCAACTGACTCAGTGAAATCTCAATGCTCCTAATTTCACTCAGTGTATTAATTGATATAGATTGTCTTTACTTGTAGATATATACATAATTTCTTTTTCTTGTGTATTTACTGACTTGTACTGCATGACACTTTGTCGTGTGACGTAACTTTTTCTTTTTGTTTTCTGCAAACTGTTGTATACATGAAAAAATAAATAATATTATGTGCTATATTTTTAAGAAATTTAAATTTGGATGTCATGTTGTGTTTTGTTTTGGAAAACAGGTCTCCATAGAAGTTTGTTTTAAAGGCAGGGTATACTTCTGGTGATTTTGCTAAGACATTTCTGTGTATCCCACCCAACATATGCCTAGACCAACCTGGGAAAAATAGAAGTACCCTTCTGCCCCCTAAATATCCTCTTAAGAATATTTGATGAGATTCCCAGAAACACATGTTATTGTGAGGTTTGACACCTGTAATATGTCCCCTCTTTCATGAGGACAAATGAGTGCATCACAATATGTAAATTTGACCTTGGAGCCCATCCGAATGGATGTGAGAGGGCGCTATTGGTAGCAATTAACATTGACGTAAGAGGGCGCTGTTGAAAGCAATTTACTATAACGTAGAGGGCGCTGTTGACAGCAATTGAAATTGACGTATGAGGGCGCTGTTGATAGCAATATACATTGACGTAAGAGGGCGCTCTTTATTATTTAGTTTTTTTTCTAGCTGAAAAGTCAACATGCACATTTCTAATTTGATTCTGCATACATGATGACATCCATGATTTCCGGAAGGTCAAGGCAGTCATAAAATGCTTCCTATGCAGTCGATACAAAGAGTTGCCGTTTTCTTTCTCTCCTCTCTCGTTTTCCTGGTTTTGGTGGTGTTTTATTTGGACAAAGTTAGGGAAACAGGTAGGGACAAACAAACAAATAGTCATATCATGATATTTATAAACAAACATATCAATATCATCGCTTTTTGTGCCTTTTTTCCTTTTTTGTGGGGGGGGGGGGGGGGCGGGGGATGACCATATCACATTTACATCACATGAACCATGGCATCACATGACACTAACTTAAATAGTCATCATAGACTCTCCTGTTTACCTGTTTACCTGTCTCAGACTTAAAACTAATGGCAAATTCCCCAAATTTGAATTACCCACAGGAAATCCTTCAGTATTTTGTTCTACTTTTAAGTTAAATTCTTAATTGAATTTTAACTTTAAGGCATTTGGGGACTTTGGTTTGAATTCGATCATGTTCAAAATTTCTGCAGGCATCCTCGTGCCTAGTTACATCCTGCCACCACTTTTTCAGATGTTCGATGACGTTTATGATGGACATGATGATGATGGAAGTGGGACTTTGTTTCCCTTTTTAAACTTGTCCTTGAATTGAGGAATTAATTGCTGAAACGGAAACGCTAAAAATTTTGCATTTGAAAGAGGAAAAGGATCTCCAACCTTCACCGGAGCAATTATTGTAAATGTCAAGACCACTACACTCGGAGTTTCCATCTTCTTATTCGATGGGAAAGAAAAACCCTCCAGACCACCCGATTTATTCAGTCATTAGTCTACTTGCCTGAAACTAAATCTACCTGCCTTAAGCTCGGGCCTGTGGTCCAGTCAGATTCAAGCCCTGGTAATGTTGATAAATTTGTTTCAGGCCTGTATGCTTCGTTTTTGAAAGGGCGCAAGGGCACCAAGGCATTTTCTCCTCGATGAAGGGCATCCTATTAATTTAAACTGTAAGTTTCTACTGGACATTGCATTTCAAGGGCACCAAGGTAATGACCATGGGCCATGGAGGCAATTGCCTTAGTTGCGCCTCTGTGAAGATATCAGGCATATCGTTTATCTTGGTGTAAATGTCAAGAAATATGTTTTTGTTAAATTTCTTGGAAACAGGTCACAGACAACCACCAATAGCAGATCACATCTCAAGAAGGCATCGAGCAAACGCTGTCAAGATGTCAGGGACAGATTCCGAATTAAATCCGTTTACTTGGTTGGACTACACAATCTTCTCTGCCATGTTGGCAGTCTCTGCCTTCACAGGATTATATCATGCCTGCGTCGGAGAGGGACAAAAGTCAACTGCAAAGTGAGTACATCATCTTTGTCTGTGGTGGGCAATTCATTTAAAATTTGACTTGTCAAAACGTTAACTTAAGATCAGGGCCCAATTTCAAGGAGCTGTTTAGCAGAAAATACTGCTAATAAAATATCTTGGCCTTGCAAAAAATGAGAGGGGCACCAGGCACAGCAATGTAAACTTCATGGAATGATGGCTGGTAATCTGTGTTTCTGGTGGTAATAACAATTAAAGGCACCTGGAAATAGGATTTTTTTTCTTTTAAACATAAGAGTATATGTTTATTAACAATAAAACAATTTTTTGAGTAATTGTTTGTCACGATTTATATGTTAAAAAATTAATTAAGTGCTTGGGGGGTTGACTCCGCCTACCTCTTTTGTGACGCAGGAAAAGGAAGACTTTGCCGCGATCAAACATAGACCCCCCTCGATGCGTAGATAAACACACGTGCAAAAGTACATGTAATTCTAAGACGTGAGTTTGTACGCTGCGAAAAAGGTTTTTTTTCTGGCATTTTCCCGGCAATGCCGACCAGGTGTATTGCTGCTGGATGTAGCAAAACAACTAAGGATGGAGTCAGTCTTCATCTGTTTCCTGCAGATCCCAAGTATAGGCGGTTGTGGGCTGCGAAAGTCAGATTAACTAGAGCAAAGTGGTCCGGTCCGACGTCTTTTTCAGCGCTATGCAGCGAACACTTCGAGCCGTCGTGCTTCGAATCCGGGATACACCACTCATTTTGACATGACGAGAACAGCCATTCTTAAACACGATGCCGTCCCAACAATTGTTCCAGCTAGTGGGAAGTCGAAGAAGGTATCTGAAATACGTGACGAACCCAGAGGAGCATTTGCTAAGCGTGAAAAAATTCGGGTAAGTTTGAACTTTGAGGGTATGTTTTTAGCTTTTGCCAAGTGACACGATTTTTTGTTGGTACCGCATGCGATTCACCGTGCGTGCAGGTCCTATGTGACCGTCCGCACATTATACAGCAGCCATAGTGCGTGCGTGCAGTCTGCTTCATGGCCGTATTTCTATAATAATACGTAGGCGGACCCACATCTTACAACCCATTTGGTCACTAAAAAGTCGCATAGTTAAATAAAAATAGCAGCAATAGCTTTTGTAAAAACCACTAGGCGTTCAACATGTTCAAGTTTCAATACGTATGTGTGTGTAAAATCGTGTCTAAATTTGTTTTGATGTGCCATGTTCCCAGACGTAATGTACGGGGGCCTGACTACAAATTTTCTCTTCAAATATCGCGCCTTGAAATACGTCACGAACAGCGCCCTCTCGGGTCGGGGCCTACTCGTAAATTTGAAAATACAATCAAAACTAATATTTTTAAACCTTAGTTAACTTTTTATTCACATTCCTCTCATAAAAACACATATTTTAGTGACAAAAGCTTTATTTAAAAAAAATACCACTTCCAGGTGACTTTAATAGTTTATTTATTTATATAGCACTAATTCAAATAGAATTTGTTCAAATCTGCTAAACAATTAAATATTAATAAAATTATAAGAAAATGCACTGTACCCCTACGCGCTATAATTAGGCCATGCCCAAAATGGGGACTTCCGCTAAAGCTTTGGCTAGATCGTTTGTCAGGGTTGAAGAAAAGGCAGACTCGGCGATCTAGCTGAAGCTGTAGCCTAAGTCGTCAGTTCGGACGTGGCCTTACACACATTAAAACCCTTTGCAGGTTTTTGATGGCTGATCGTAGTATGATGAGCATCCCAGTAGCCATCTCCGTCATCGCATCCTACCTCTCAGCAATCACCATCTTAGGTATCCCTTCCGAGGTCTTCACCTACGGCATTCAATACTGGATGGTCATCTGGAGTTTCTTTATCGCCATACCGGTCACTGCGATGATCTTCATTCCTGTGTTCCACGGATTGGGATTGACCAGTGCGTATGATGTAAGTCAATAACACCTGTTTCAGAACCAAATTGAAGAGGCGCACGTGTTTTTGCTCACACGTGCGCCGTGGGCGGAGCCTAATGGATCGGTCTATTGCAGTGCATGGTGCAGGACCACTAAGGTAGCACATAGTCATTTTTCAAACAATGTCTTATAATCCCCAAGAAAACTACAAGAACATTCAAACGAAATGGAATCTCTTCTATGAGATTGCTTGGAACTGGTTGCCTGTAAATTGCCTCGTGTGACATGGCACACAACCTGTGCAGTTGAATGGTTTCAAATAGTTGGTAAATTCACAGAATAATGGCACCAAGAGTAAGAGGGTTAATGTTCATATCACTTTGACTTTGTTTCTTGCAGTATCTTCACAAGCGATTTAGCCCGTTGGTCCGATCTATAGGAGCCTTGCTGTTCATTCTTCAGACTCTGCTGTACTTAGCTGTGGTTCTTTACGCTCCAGCACTAGCTTTAGAAGCAGGTACTAATTTAAAATAAAATAAAACACTTCCAATCTCTGGCTGTGCTCCTTGGTCATAATGGGTTGATGGGGCTGGCTGCCAAAGCGCCCTTGCATTGCGACCTTCTTAATTTAGTTCTTAGCTAAGGATGATTAGCCTCCCAAAGGATTGAAAGAGTAGGCGACAAGGGCCCAATTTCATAGAACTGCTTTTAAGCAGAAAATATAACTGAACAAATTTATGTTTAGCAGAAATGAGGAGGGTACCACTCACAAATTGTACATGTGACATGGTATTTTGGCAGGTGACCCAGTTCTAGTAAGCATAGTTACGTTGTCCTAAGCTACTTTTTGTGCTTAAGCAGCTCTATGAGATTGGGCCGAGGTTTTAAACGGCCATTTAAAAAACGTGTTTTTATTTCGCGTTTAAACATGACCACATGATGTCCTCTCAACCAGTAAGAATGGATAAACCGTCACTGGGGTAATAATTAATATTCAATAATGGGCATCTATTGGGTATACATAAAAACCATTGTATCCTTAGATCTTAGCATTACTGAACAATCTCAACTCCTTATGAGTATGCAGCACCAACGTCTGATCAATCACATCAACAACTTGTATCCTCACAGGTACCCAATTACACCTGAAGACGATCAGAGGGATACCGCAATCCTTTCTATGTCGTATTTCCACCATGCAAAGTTTCAAATCCTACTCACTTACACCTGGTCGATGAGAAGCAAATAGGAAACGTGTGTCATAACTGAGATTCAAACTCCAGACCGATTGCTAAACCTCTCTGCAATTTTATTTTATAAATATTATAATTATATTATTATAATTATATTACTAAATTATTTATTCACAACAATGGTTTATATTGATAACAATATAAAACGATACAACAATACTTCCAGATGAGCTTTGAAAAACAAAAACAAAGCAATTACTGTGATCCATAGACCAGCTGCCCCGGCCCCACATAATGGTTTTCAAACAAATAGTAGATAAAATATTTTATAGTTTTGGTTAAAAATAACAGAAAACGAACTAAACTAATAAATAAAAACAAACTACTTTCCATTACAATAACATCTAGTCAGTAGAAGATTTTTAATTCTTTGTTTACATGACATGAGTAATTTTTGTTAAAGTATCAACAAAAATAGGTAAATCGGAATAAAGTAAATGGCCGATAGAGTGTTAGAACGATTTACCAGCCTCACAAACAAATACCAGCTGTTGCCATAAACACAGACAAATACAACGTAGCTGCTTTGCAAACTAACCACAAATTTAAAGCAATTGGGGTCATACAGCAGTTGCTGCAAGATTAGCATGAACATCTGTCGTCTAAGCCTGGGCGACTAATGTCGAAGTTGTGACTATTGATTGCTTAGTCGAGTCACGACTACCATTTTTCAACTACTCCGTTAATCGGGCTGCCCAGGCCTACTGTTGTCACACTTCAAGGCACATGATTAATGCCAGATAATAATAATGCCAGATGATAATAATAATATCAAAGTCTTATACATAGCGCACGTATCTACCAAACAAGGTACTCAAGGCGCTGAGTATATACAAACTTCCAGAAAGATAGGTAATTGCAGTGATGAATTCTTATACCCAATTATGTAGCACCTTATAAGGGTTTACAAGGTGCTACGGCGCATACAGCAGCCACAGCCAGGAACACCGGGGCGAACCCCTTCTCTTTTCGATAAGTGCACTGGGTTCTTTTACATGCATTACACAACACATGGGACCAACGGCTTTACGTCCCGTCAGTATCTTGCTTAAGGACACAAGTGTCACGGCTGGGGATTCGAACCCACACTCTGCTGATCAGAAACACCAGAGTTTGAATTCGGTGCTCTTAACCGCTCAGCCACGACACTTCCACATAACTGCCTGACAGCCTCTCCTTGACAGACTATATTGAGAGACTAAACACTGTTTTGCGAATTGCCTATATTAAATTTAACTCAATTTTCATGAACATTTCTAACTTCTTCCCCTGAAAATTACGTTACAAAGTTTTGCTATAAACCATATATTAATGTGTAATTTTCTTTTCTTTATGAAGCGACTAAATTTCCAGTGTTTGCTACCGTAATGACAACTGGAGCGATCTGCACAATTTATACTGCCTTGGTAAGTATAAAAGTTGCATGGCCTGATTTTTTCCCCCGAAAAATATATTTTGAAATCTTTTTTTTTCTCTGAGTGAAATTTTGACAGATGATGTTGTTTCAAAATGAAAAACATTCAAAATAAGTTTTAATATGTTATGGACAAAACACAAGTTATATATGGTCATGTCCGAATAGGCAGCTACGGCTTTGGCTAAATATCCGCGTCATTATGTATTGAAGTATATGACATCCTTGGCAACACCCTTAGCAACAGCAGTAGCCGTAGCCGTCAATGCGGATATGGCCTATGTCACTTTTAAACTGCTTTCATATTATTGCTGATTGCTGTGAGATTATGTCAGGCCCTTAAAATTAGCAATTTTTAGTTCTTGATTAACTGCAGTTTTTGTGTGTGTGCAATACCTTAATATAAAGTTCAAAGCTTTCTTAAATCTATGAAGAGGAAAAAAAGGACAAATATTTAAATCTAAAATTTATCAGCCAAAGGCTAGACCTAGCATCCGTAATAGAAATTCTGTGACCATTAGGCCCTTGATGCTTGAAGCAACCATCTGTCATGTAATAAAAAGGGAAACTTCATTCCACAAGTGGCACGTGTTAAAAAACAATATCTTATTTTTTCCAGCGGAAGTTATGTGAAAATTGAGTCGTGAATGTTCATTCTTTTTTTTGGATTTCCAATAACTGGTTGCCTGTAAATTGCCTGGTGTGACACATCACCCTTAACGCCATTGGACACTTTCTGAACAGAACAAAAATTAAGAGTTCACAGATTTACAAATAACTTACAGGGTTTACGGAAGGTAATGGTGAAAGATTTCCCTTGAAATATTATTCCATGAAATAATTAAAACAATTATCAATTCTCCATATCGAGAATAACAGACTTATTTTAAACACATGTCATGACACGGCGAAACGTGCGGAAACAAGGGTGGGTTTTCCTGTTATTTTCTCCCGACTCCGATGACCGATTGAGCCTAAATATTCACTGGTTTGTTATTTTATATATAAGTTGTGATACACGAAGTGTGGGTTTTGGACAATACTGTTTACCGATGTTGTGCGATTGCTTTAAGGGCACTGGACACCTTTCTTTGGTAATTGTCAAAGACCACAATTATCACTTGGCGTATCCCAACATATAATGCATAAAATAACAACTCTGTGAAAAATTTAACTCAATTGGTCATCGAAGTTGCAAGCAAAAAATGAAAGAAAAAACTCACTTCAGTTGAAGTCTTTTAATATTTGAGTGAGAAATTACCTATTTATCAAAAACTATGTTACTTCAGAGGGAGTCGGTTCTCACAATGTTTTATACTTACAACAGCCCCTCATTGCTCATTACCAAGTAGATTTTTATGCTAAACAATTTTCTGAGTAATAACCAATAGCGTCCTGTGCCTTTAAAGGATGTGGCAATTTTAACATTTGGCAAAATTTAGAACTATATTTTTGCGTTATAATTTCAGGGCGGAATAAAAGCTGTCATTTGGACCGATGTATTTCAGTTCATCGTTCTCTTTGGTTCACTGGTAACCATCACCATCATGGGTATCATTCAGGCAGGAGGCATGAAGTATGTGTGGGACTTTAACTACGACGGGGGACATCTTAACTTCTTCGAGTGAGTAGGCATAAGTTGGATAATTATCTCATTTCATAGTTATCGTAATTTCAAACTTTGTTTCGTTTAGTTGTGTGTCTTGTTGTATGGTCTGAACGCAGAGTGTGTGGGTTGTGGTCTGTTTGGAATCTTAAACTATAATTGTGTACCTGTGATTTGTTATTTTGTGTCAGTTTATTTATTTGTTTATTTATTTATTTATTTGTTCAGGCTTTAAAAACATAAACAACACACAGCAACAATAACTAGAAATTTGTAATTTAAAAACATTAGGAAAACAATTAGAGACATATTTAAAAAGTATTTGGAAAGGTTTACAAAGAAACACATCATGAAAGAAGTTCATCAGGCTGGAAAATAATCACTTCTGTCAAAGAATCTTCCAGGAGCACAGCCAACCACTCACAAAGTTTCCTTTAAGTTTTGTTGACATTTGAGACTGTTTCTCGGATGCTGAAGACCAGGGCCCAATTTCAGAGAGGTGCTAAACACAAAAAATTGCTTAGCATGAAATTTCTTCCTTGATAAAAACATGATTACCAACATAATTTCCATTTAATGCGTATTGCCCGTTACTGGTATTCAGCTGTTGTTTGCTTATCATGAAAATCACGTGGAAATTTGGTAGGAAATCCTATTTTCATGAAGGCCAAAATTTCATGCAAAGCAAATTTGTTGGGCCTAGTAGCGCTATGGAATTGGGCCCTGAGCCCAATATCATGGCTCTGTTAACCTCTGTGCATTTTGCTCTACCAGCCAGGCTCCTAGTGCATGATTCCCATGCCTGCATCCTTTCAGACTGTAAAGGTGTTAACCTCGTTTCAGCCCTGTGTATGTGACAGCGTGCTCCTTGTGGCAGTTGAAAACAAGCATTTTTGTTTAAAAGTAAACCAATGTTTATTATTTATTTTCATTTGCAGCTTTTCACCCGATCCGACTCATCGATTATCTTTCTGGGGGTTAATCATCGGAGGGAATTTCAACACGCTGACCGTTTGGGCAGTCAGCCAAGTGTCTGTCCAGAGATTTCTGACTGCCAAAAATCTTAAAGAAGCCAAAAAGTAAGATTTTTAGTTTTTGTTTGTTTGTCTGTGAGTGGCTCTTGTTTGTCCTCCACCTTAATGGTTCACAAATTAGTGTCCATGAGAATGTCATGGCCAAGTGGTGCACTTGGACCCGGTTATGACACTTGTGTCTTTGAGCAAGATGCTTTATTATTATTATGAGCTTCTGATTTTGTTACATTTCTATGTACTGTTTAATTCTCACAATTGTTCTTTTTCTCCAACAAGAGTATGGAATAAACGTATTATTGAATCTAATAATTGATTCTCCTCACCTACAGGCATGAAAGGTATAAATGGGTAACTGCAAGGGTAGAAGTTTATTTTGTGTTTGCAAAGGCCTTTAGAGTGCAACGGCAGCCCGGGGCTGTACACTCCCTAGGAAGCTGAGAAAGCTGACAGGAAGGTTATATATAGATGTTATTTTTGCATGCCTGCTTCTCGAACACATTGTGTGGCCTCGTCCTGTGCAATTCAGCTCTTAGCTGCGAGTAAGGGTGATTTAGCCTCCCAAATTATTACTATTATTATAATTGACAGTTGATGTCAATGTTTTGCGTTTTTATGAAGTCATATTGCTGTCTTACCATTGTTGGTCTTTGCTTTTGTTTCACCAGGTCGGTTTGGTTCGGTCTACCAGGCACGGTCATTGTCTTGTCATTAGTGGGCCTCATTGGAATGGTCTTATTTGCATATTACAACAGTAAGTCACTCAAACCATCATTTTTTTCACTTTAAAATTAGGATCATAGATTAGTTTTTGACCCAACATAATACTGATTTATAGGCAAAATTATAAAGAAAGATATGATATAAGTCAAATGGGAAAGTTTCAGCAGAATAATGGGTGCTTTCCTGTGTCGAACCCGCAGGTGAGCCCCTGACAAGAGCTAATCGAACGATCACTCACCCTCTCGTGGTGACGTCATGCACCTCCAGCCAGCCCCAAGTGACCCATTCCACAAGCAGGGCACTTGGGGCTGACCTGGGTGAGCCCCTGGAATGACGTCAAAGCTATTCGAATGTACCGGGGGCAGATCCGGGGAAGCTAATCGAACAAGGCACCCATTGTGTCTACTTGCTGAGAAAACAGCAAAAATATTTCATTATATTTTCACACATTCGTCAAATCCATCCAAAAATAAATTAAACTATCAACAGCTGCAGTGCATCTCACCAAGTAAGTTTGTATTGCCATTAATTTTCTGTGTACTTACCCATCTATGACCCTGCCTTTAATGTAAGCTTGGAAGTTATTTGTTATTTGTATGGATTGCTGCTTGTTTTAATTCTATCATTCTTGTCTCTAAAATTATACTGTTTGAAGTTGTTCACTTCTGTACTTGGGTGAGGTTGGCAGTGAGTAGTGTTGGTTCTGGAAAGAACAGGTGGATGACAACTCAATGTTTCCATCAGTATGCTCTGATGGTTTTCAGGAAAATTCTCCTGAAGACGATTAAAGCAAACTGATCGAAACATTTCGCCAGAAGACGATTAGAGCAAACTGATCAAAACGTTTCTCCTGAAGACGATAACAGCATACTGATCGAAATGTTTCTCCTGAAGACGATTCGAGCAAACTGATCAAAACGTTTCTCCTGACTGATCGGAACCTTCTCCTGATGACAATTAGAGCATACTGATTGAAATGTTTCTCCTGATGACGATAAGAGCAAACTGATCGAAACATTTCTCCTGAAGACGATCAGAGCAAACTGATCAAAACATTGAGAACGTTATTCAGCAAGCTTCACTACCTTAAAGAGATAAACACATGGTGCTACTGCAAACCTCACCTAATTGTACTCCCACCATGTAAAATTTCAAATCCCACTTTTGTAATGGTTTCATCTTTTTTCTGCTTTTGTCATATTTTCAGATTTTGTAACTCCATTGAACCCTTCCCTGAATGCAACGGTAGCAAGTAAGAAAATAGTTTCATGCTTTGTTTTCTTTTTGCATTAATTCTCATTGTAGCTGCATGTACTCTGCCAAATAGACCCCTTGAAAAATGTACAGCAAACTTACACAGGTCTTTCCTGTCAACCATTTGTGGGTTTTTGGGCCGAGCGATCAGGGCCCAATTTCATGGCTCTGCTTACCGTAAGCACAGAATCGGCGCTTACGGAAGCAGGGAATTCTGTGCTTAGGGCAAGCGTATTTCACGGGTTAGCAGCGAATTTTGGCTTCTGCGCGTGCGTACTCCACGTTACTAGGCATTCTACGATTACAAGGCTAGCGCAGAAATTCGGCGCTTGCACGAAAGCGGGGAATCGTGATCGTAAACGCAGAATTCGGCGATAAGCAGAGCCATGAAATTGGGCCCAGGTTCACTGGACCCAAGCTCTAATGCAGGCCTGATGCTTCATGGAGGCAACAAAGGTGATTGCCTCCAATCAGGTTCAGGTTCAGGTTCAATACCCGGTCATGACACAGGTGTTCTTAGAGCAAGGCACTTAACCAGAATTGCTTCGTAGAAAGTTGGGAAGGTAGTGCATTCTTCTGCTTTACCAGCCAGGCTCCTAGTGGATGAAACCTATGCCTACATCCTTACAGAATATGAAGGGGGGTAACCCTGTTTCAGCACAAATCTTCAAGTGTAGCCTTTACCTTGAATTGCCTGTCCAGAGATAATGGGCAATCTCTCATAATTTTTAAAAGGAAAATGTCCCAAATGGTGGAAATGGTAGACGTGCAAAGTCCAAAGTTTCGTTCGCATTGTGCAATGGGTCAATACACATGATTGAATGTTTATGCATGTTTTCAAAGAACTGGACTACGCATTCTGAAATAACACATTCCATGTAAGGAATTACTTTGGTTGGTGTTTGGCTTTATCTATTTTGTCTCCTTTTTTTTTTTTTCAATAGACCGTTTTGAATAACCCCTTTGTTCCCAGGCCGTATTGGCGTTCTAAACGCGTGCATCAATGAAGCACGCAGCACGCATAGAATGATTTCTACGGCACACGCCTGCATACACACATGCACACCCACACAGAGGCCATGTTGTGGCCAGATATTTGAATGGTAACGTCATATTACAAACGGTTTATTTTTGTAAGACTCAATTTCTATAAACCAAATGAAGTGGCTTTTTCTCTGAAATAATTTGACCTGTATTTTGTTTGTTTGTTTGTATTGTAGCTACGGTGGCCGGGAACGGACATCAACCACATTACACACCTAACTTCAAAAGTTCTGATCAGGTATGATTGAATGATTTCAAGAGTAAGATGTTCTCAGGAAATTCTTTTTTTTTTTTAGGAGGAGTGAAATCTCAAAGCGCTGTTGGAAAGTGAAAGAGGGAAAACCAAGACTGTTGAATACAAAAATACAGAAACTACAGAAAGAACTACAAAATGCATACAAAGACAAATTTCACAAAAAGATATGTCTTAAGCTGTTCTAGAGAGGATCTTTCTGTTATGCTATTAGGGAGTGAATTCCGGAGATGTAACCTGAAAAGCCCTTTGACCATATGCTTTGCAGTCCTCATCAGTAGTACAGAAATAATAGACCGATCCAGTAGGCTCCGCCCACAATGCACGTGTGAGCAAGTACACGTGGGGCTCTCCAATGCCTTTCTGCACAATTCTGCCGCGCGCGCCAAGATACGCGCACGCATGTCAGACCTTAGTGTCGGACCTTCGTTGGGTGTGATTGGTCAATACGCAGTGGGGCGGAGCTTAATGGATCGGTCTATTGTAGATGCATTCACCACATGCTACAATATTGTAGTGTGGGAATAGTTTATGGAGCGGGACAGTTTATTTGTTTTCTTATTTTGTTTAATTCTGAATATTGGGTCAGTTTCCCTTCTTTGTTTGACAATTTTATATTTTAAATAAATAAGTTGCACCCCCTTAAAGGATTTGGGTACTTTTTCAAAATGTCCACAGATTTACATTAAACTTACAGGGTTTGAAGATAATGATAGTGGAAAGCTTCCCTTCAAATATTACTAACTGATGGTGTGTAGTTTTTGAGAAATGAGTAAAACAAGTCACAAAATAATTTTCATCTCAGGAAGACCAAAATTATTTTAGCATGTAAAATCCCATTAACCAGTTATGATATTATACCAAAACCATAGCATAACTGGTTAATACGTTTTTACATGCTAAAACTGAGACGAAAATTATTTGTTTTACTCATTTCTCAAAAACTACAGCACCTCAGTAAGTAAAATTTCAAGGGAAGCTTTCTGCTATTATGATCTTCAAACTGTGTAAGTTTATTGTAAATCTGTAGACATTGTGTCTTGTGTTAGGAAAAAGTACATAGACCCTTTAAAGGTGATACCCTTGCTGACGATTTGCAGTGATCTTGGATTTGATCCCTGGTCACACGCCAGCTAACGGTTGATTGGTTTGTCACTGGCTCCCCGAACAAAGATATTGACAAACTAGGGAGACTGTCATTATAGCGCTGGATAGCTCAGTTGGTAGTACGCCAGCGCATTAATCTGGAGGTCGTTGGTTCAAACCCTGCTCTAGTAAATTTTTCAACCCCAAATTTGTTTTTCTTTGACACAGATTCTGGTGTATTTTGTGAGTATGGAGTTTGGAAAGATACCAGGCATTCAAGGTCTGTTTGTGGCTTGTCTCTTTGCTGGTACCCTCAGGTAAAACGTTACATCAATCTCAACCTGTGAAGACTTAGATACTCTCTCTATCTGTCTGTCTCTCTCTCTCTCTCTAGTTGGCCGAGGTTAAAATTATGTTAAGGTTTAACCATTATTGTCTAATCCTTATTAAGTTGGGAAGATCAGTTTGAAGCAACGTGATGACCCTGGCTAAGCGGAGCTTTTGTCTTCCAATGCTGTCCTCAGTATTATAGCAACGATCCTTGCTAAACCTGTGACCATTTCTCAAGTTCTCGAATGTTTGACCCTTTAAAGTGATGAATTTTCTTTCATTAACACTTTGATAAGAAGAAAAGGGACACATCTCAAATTATGTATAGCTGTTATTTTTACAATTCTTGATGTGTAAGTGTAGAGTGCCTAGAAACACGGAGTACGCATGCGCACAAGCAAAAATTCCCTTTCACTTGACATAAACATGTAATTCCCTGCTTCCATAAGCGCCAATTTTTGCTTACAGTAAGCAAAGCTATGAAATTGTGCAGGTTATAGCAGTATGTTATTAGCAGACTTACTCAAGTCTAATGTTAACTTCCCATAATGCATCACCTTATAACATGGCCGCTCATATGTATTAGTCACTATTCTCTTATCATATAAAGCTCGACTAGCCTCTACCATAAGAAGTTGTTCCCTCCTTTACACAGGTTTATTAGATCAATATATATTTTTTGTTAACAGTACCGTGTCATCTGGACTTAACGCCCTCGCTGCGGTCACTTTAATGGACATAATCCGACCCTGGAGGGGCGGTAGTAAAAGCCGAGCCGAGTCGACAGTCAGCGAAGAAATAACAACCAACGCTACCGAGAGTACATCGACCTTAAACTCAACGCAAAGTGCTGTTGCTGTCAATCAAGCACAGGACAGATGCGATACCGTCATTTCTAAATTACTAAGTAAATAAATTGTTTGTCAACAATTGTGTTAGAATGGGGCCTATAGCTTATCAGTACAAAAAAAATGCTTAGCAGAGAAATTTTTTGGGTTACCAGCCAAAATACCACGTAATATGAGTTGTTTGTGACTGGTTCCCTGGTAATTTTTGCTCAGCAGAAACAATTTCTGAGCACTGTTTTCTGCTGAACAGTTTCTTGAAATTGGGCCCGATAAGAACAGGTTTAGACAACATTTTTCAAAAAAATCCTAACTTTGTGTGTCAAGTAATTAACCACAAGAGAAACTGAGCGGGGGTCATTTCACAAAGAGTTCTTACAAAAATTATATGGGTCGACAAACAACTCATTTTGCTCAATTGCATCACAAATGTTTTAAAATTATTATTTTCTAATCTCAACACCCTTTTGATTATTTTTCTCTGCCCACATCAAGTAATAAACCACAAGAGAAATTGATCGGGGGTCGATTTCACAAACTAGGCTTATCTCAAGTAAGGACGAGTTATTTAAAAAAAAAATGATATGGGTTGACGAACAACTCATTTTACTCAGTCGTATCACACATCTTAAAATTTTTTATTTTTAATCTCAATACCCTTTCTTGATTATTTTTCTCCGCCCACATCAAGTAATAAACCACAAGAGAAATTGATCAGGGGTCGATTTCACAAACTAGGCTTATCTCAAGTAAGGACGAGTTATTTAAAAAAAAAATAATGATGGGTCGACGAACAACTCATTTTGCTTGGTCGTATCACACATCAAGTAATAAACCACAAAGAAACTGATCGGGGGTCGATTTCACAAAGAGTTAGGACAAGTCTTATCTCAAGTTAGGACAAGTTATTTAAAAAAGAAATGAAATGGGTAGACGAACAACCCATTTTGCTCGATCGCTTCACAAATGTTTTAAAATTTTTATTTTCTAATCTCAATACCCTTTTGATTATTATTCTCTGCCCACAGCTGCAGGATATGGCGTCGTATCCATTGCTCTTGCGTTCATCGCGTCTAAACTTGGCAGTCTGGTGAAGATGGCCAACACAGTACTAGGAGGCATAGGGGGACCACTCCTTGGTGTCTTCTCATTAGGAATGTTGTATAGACGAGCAAATACAGGGTAAGTTACAAGGGCCCGCCGAGTTGCACCAAATTAAAATTAATTTGGAGGGTCCTAAATTAAATTTTTGGTTTCAGACAGGTGAACTTAAAGACACTGGACACTATTGGTAATTGTCAAAGACCAGTCTTCTCACTTTGTGTATCTCAACATATGCATAAAATAACAATTAGCCGTTGAAGTTGCCGAGATAATCATGAAAGAAAAAACACCCTTGTCACAGGAAGTTGTGTGCTTTCAGATTCTTGATTTCGAAACCTCAAAATCTAATCTTGAGGTCTTGAAATCAAATTCACGTAAAATTACTTCTATCTCGTTACTTCAGAGGGAGCCGTTTCACACAATGTTTTATACTATCAACAGCTCCCCACCACTCGTTAACAAGTAAGGTTTTATGCTAATAATTATTTTGAGTAATTACCAATAGTATTCACTGCCTTTAACATAACAATTACATTCGCTTGGCTCATGACAGGAGTTGTGTCAAACGACTACAACAGTCAATCTTTCGACTTCTAGTGCGTCCAGTCGCTCCTAAACTGTTTCAGACGTCAAACTTTTCATGTACTTAATTCAGAATTTGTTTGTTTGTTTGTTTTTGTTTGTTTATACAAAACTGAGAAGTTGTTTGTTTTGTTTTCAGCGGAGCTCTGATTGGGATGCTGGTTGGGTTTTATCTTTCTTTATGGGTCACAATAGGAGCAGCTATAAACCAGGATGAGAATGGGAATGTTAAAGAGGATGCATTTGCTTTGTACAGGGTAAGTCATTGTAGTAGCGTCTCATGAGTTTCAAGATTAATTATCCAAAATGGTTTCTATGCTCTCTATCCTCTCTTGTACATACTTCATTTCAAGTTATTTATTTCTTATTTGCTATAACACTTTATAACACCCCTTACAAATATTCTGCCTAGAGCGCGTCACATGGTATGTCTTAGTTTTACTAGATGGTGGCCTCGTGATAGTGCATCATTTGCCGACGTCTTTTTACCCACCTCGAACCCAATCAGTTGTGCATCTGTGTATCTGAAACGCGCGTATGAACATTATGTGTGCGAGGATGATAAATAGTCTGTTGGAGTGTTATAAAACAAATATTGACTGCTTTAACTCGGGCGTATCGGTCCTCGGTGATCCCCGGACCATTCCATTTCCCCTCGGCTGCGCCTCGGGAAAATAGAACGCTCCGGGGATCACCTCGGTAGTCGCAGTTTTAACCATAGCACGTATGTAAAGCAGTCAATATTTGTATACTATTAATTTTGTATACTTATGTTTTCTTACCTTTCAATGTACTGATATTCTCATATTGAATTATTTTCCAAAACGAGCATGAAATAACGGTCATATTGACTTAAATTGAATCTATGTTAAATGATGTCGTCCTTGCTCCCTAATGGAAATAATATTGCACGTCTTCGCTTCTTCTCACCCATACACTCTTGCTTTGCGTAGAGCCGAGCACAAAGAGCCATTCCAACATCTTTATCTACATCTCCACGTACTGCATCTCTTTGGAACTCCTTGCCTGGTGAATGTTTCTCTCAATCCTACAATCTACAAACCCGGTCATATCTCGCTGCCCCCCCCCACACTACGGCCCCTGTGCCCTCCTTTCAATGTTGGTTTCTCATTGGGTGGTCAGCGCTCCCATCAACATTGACAGGGGGACGGGGGTCAGAATGTTTATTGGCAGTGGGGAGGGCACAGGGAATGTTATTTATTGTCAAGTTGCGAAAGGGTGGCCCAAGCATTTTGGTCGAGATTGTAGAATATCAACTCAGACCTTCAGCCCTCCTGAGTTATTTTCAAGAACTTGTCATTATATTATATTTATATCTGAAATGTTTTCATCGTCTTTGCTGAGAAAAAGTTTTTAGTCTTGTTTGGGGCAAACTTGCATAAAAATTGAGGGAATTTTTTTGTCTGTAATGTTGTAGATATCGTTTATGTGGTATAGTGCCTTTACCAGCTTGGCTACCTTCGTAGTTGGGGTCATTGTCAGTGAGATCATAAGATGTTCTATTCCTGATGAGAGATACAAACGAGTGGATCCTCTCCTCTTAGCCACGTTTTTACGGTAAGAATCTTTTTTTTATAGATAATTAAGGGCATTTAAAAAAAGAATTAAAGGTGCCAAGGCCAGACGGCTACTTCAAGGTGAGGGCTACATTTAGAGGAACATTACAGAATTGGTAAGAAAAAATCTTGTCTATGATCACAGATTTACATAAAAATTATACACAGTCTATGATGATGATGGTAGGAAACATGACTTGAATTATTTCTGGCTGAAAAGGCATTTTTTATGAGAAATAAATAATGCTAATTTCCTGTTTGGAGTTTTTCGCTCAGAGAGCGTTTTCAGTTTTTTTTTTAATCGATGTCATACAAATGTGTAATCGGTTTTTCACTATATCTCGTGACCCAGATGGCCGATTGATCTCAACCTTCTACAGGTTTGTAAGTTTATGTATATATGGTGGATTACATAAAGTGCTTACACTGCCAGCAACTGTTTTGTTGTCAGCAAACTCAATTCTGTAATGTCCCTTTAATGGATTTGGGATACCAACCCAAATCAACCGTCACCAGGGGCAGGATGTAACCATTCTCTCCTAGAGCTGAATCATAAAGGTCACGACCTGGACTCAAACCGATTTTGATCTTGCTACCTTTTCAATTGACAGGCCAAAGGGTTGGCATAAAATCTCCACAGGCACTGAGTCCCACAACCCTGACCTTCAGATTGGCGATCCGGTGTTTCAAAGTTTATTGGCCTCCAATAATCATACCATGGACCAGGAGAATGAGTCGCTTCTCGGTGACCTCGAAGGAAATGACATCCATGAGTTGGGGTCAGTGCAAAATGAGGTCGCGGATGTTCGACATGTACAGTATTAAGCAGTATTAATATATTGATAGTTTTTTTTATATGTGTATTTAAAAAATAAATTACATTTCTGAAATGTGTAATTGCTATAACTTTTATTTTGATTTTCTTCTACTTTTTTGTTATGATTGTTTTGTTTCATAATGAACGTGCTAAATTGTTTTTATTTTTAAAAGGCAAGGGTATAAGTGAACAAGGCTGCCATGACTGAAAGAAATTTCAACCCATGTTTTTTCTTCTTCAGGAAAATATGAAGATATACTTCACATAATTTTGCCCAAATTAGAAGGTTTATATACTTATTTGCTATGTACAGTTTTGCTTATGTATTTGGCATTCCCTAGAGCCTAGTCCATAGTCTGGTACTCCCAATATGCAAAGGATACACCTCTGGATTTGAGTTCAGATACCAGACTTGTAATTTAAGTCGTTCTCAGCCATTGTGAAATGTTATATTTCGTTGTCAACTGTCTGCTGCTTTAGATGAACTGGTCGATTGTCTTAATCGTATATAAATGTAGACATATACAATAAAACTAACTGTGAATAATTTGTTTCAAAAAGTAGTAGGGTTTCTTAAATATCATTGAAAATCTGGAGCAGTTACATGTATGTCAACGGAGGAAGAATAATCCATAATTGGAACACTTTGAATACACAATCTGAGAAACATTCATGATTTAACATTTTTTTTTTCAGATTGAAATCTTTGAATCCCTCTCTCTAAAGCCACTTTATTGATTGTTATATACATTATCAACTGCTGCAGTGTTTCTTATCGTACTATGTCAGTTTTTATGGTCGTTAATTTTGGAGAAACTGCGGAAGGTTAACCCTCCCTTTAAAAAATACATACAATCTTGGGAGACAAAGAGACAAAATAATCCAACATATTTCCCCTTTCAAGTGAACTCAGCACAATCTGTATTTGTTTTTGGTTTCAGAAAAAATGAAGAAATTTCTCCAACTTGAGTGGTAAGAAATCATTCAGCCTCAACTCGCCATTTCCACCCAAATTCCATTCTTGAAAGTGCACTCTTGCCCTCTTTCATCCTTCATAATTTAAAGTTTATTTCATTTATTGAAACACTCAACCACGGAGGAATCATTACCAATTTTGTTATACATGTTTCCCAAAGGAATTGTTTACCCTATCAAAAGTTCCGTTTTGTGTATCTGAGGTAAATTTCGCAAATCAGCCACGGTGCTCAGGTTTTTACGTATTTGCTTGTAGCATGAATGTGTACTAATTAGGTTGTTACAATACACAATTTGAACCATAATCATGAAAAACCAAGCTCCAAGTGGCCATTTCTTTTCTGGCCCAAAATTGTTTTGACCTTTTATTGTAGGGGTACCAGTCAGAACTGTTCATTGCATCCTTAAACAGCATTTATTAAATTATTTTAATTTTATACAGTTTCATGTTACCCTAATCCTAAAAAATGTATATTTGCCTTTAAGCAGGAAATATTGCTTCTATTTTGTGCTAAGCAGCAATGAGCATGATACTAGTCACAAATTGTAAATGTGACATGGTATTTGTTTGCTGGTAATTTTATTCTGGTCGGCATAGTTTTTGTTTTTGCTTTGCTCTTTTTTTGTGAAATTGAGCCCTGCATAAAGGCTAAACACACTTGCCATAATAGGACTGTTTAAAAAAAAATCATAATTTTAGATCATTTTTGTTTGGAAAAAAAAGGCTATAAAAAAATTCGACTAAAATGACTTGTGAAAATGTTAAAGATTTTGTGTAAATGGTCTGACATTTCCATCTCAGTAGGGTCCTTCTCGAAGGCTAAAAGGAACACTTTGCTGGGGTTGAAACGTCAGACCATTTAAACTGTTTAGAGTTATTTTTGTTTTAATGGTGACTGCTTATCATTTAGCAACTGCATGCTTCAACAGATGTCAAAACATTTATTTTGTTATAAGTATGTTTTTAAGAAGACCTGATGACCAGGGTCCAATTTCATAGAGCTGCTTAAGCACAAAATTTTGTACAATCCTTGCTTAGTAAAATCAGATTACCGGCCAAGACTCCAACAAATTGTTATGCCAAGTTTACAACAGCTAAATACCAGTCGCAAGCAATGTATATGGCATTAAATTTGGCCAGTAACATGTGTAAAATAAGCAAGCTATTTTTGTACTTTTGCTTAAGCAGCATGAAATTGGCCCCAGGAGCCAATTTCATGGAATTCTGTGCTCACGTCAAGCATATTTCACAGGTTAGCGGGGAATTTGGGCTGAACATTACTAGGCATTCAGCTGGACCAGAAATTGGGCAGTTGCACGTAAGCGGTTTGCCCTTTGCAGAGCCATGAAATTGGGCCCAGAAATATCATTGATGTAGGGGGCATTACCCTGGATATTTGAGCTACCAGTAAATAACCACTGGGGTGAAGGTTAAGGGGTGGGAGGGGGGGGGGGCATCAAGGCAACATTATCACTTTTATGTGCCCTCCTTTTGTTTAGGAAAGTGTTTAAAGATCTGAGTAGAACCGGGGGTCGACAAAATAGCTATATTTTCAAAGACAGGGGACTGTTAACAGACCCCATTGTTTGGTGGGTATGATTGGGGGCGGGGGGAGGGGATTAGATTATACATAACATTATTTTATCACATTCCAAATTTAGGTATAACTTTATAGTAACATATAAGTAATTAATAATCTGTAAAATGTATGGAATTATTGTACATTTTTAATCAGTCTTAATAAATGGAAAGAATTACTTTCAAATCAACGATCTTATAATGCAAAATGCAACTGAACAGTGTTAAGTAACAGTATGCCTTTCTTGATATTTATGCGTGATGTCATAATTCTTACCCAAAATGAGGCTATGGGCACATGTCTCCCATCATTTGCGGTGGCTGCGCCCATAGCTTCGTTTTGGGTTAGCATTGTGACTGTATGCCTCATGCATAAATACTAAGAGAGGCATAGGAGGTCATGAACGTTTACTTCTGCCTTAACATTGACAAAATGTGTTCAGAACCTTAGGATAGGTTTTCGCGTACCCAAATAAGATAAAAATGCTGGACTTGCCCCTTGTGATTTTTAAATTTCTGACCCAAATAAAATAAAAATTCTGGACTTACCCCTAGTGATTTTTCCATTTCGGACCCAAATTTTATAAAAATGCTGGACTTACCCCTTGTGATTTTTTCAATTTCGAACCCAAATTTGATAAAAATGCTGGACTTACCCCTTGTGATTTTGTCAATTTCAGACCCAAATTTGGACTTACCCCTAGTGTTATTTTCAATTTCAATTTGATAGAAATGCTGGACTTACCCCTTATGTTTTTTTTTTCAATTACGGACCCAAATTTGATAAAAATGCTGGACTTACAATGTACCCCTTGTTTTTTTTTTTTTTCAATTACGGACCCAAATTTGATAAAAATGCTGGACTTACCCCTTGTGGTTTTTTCAATTACGGACCCAAAGTTGATAAAAATACTGGACTTTACCCCTTGTGATCCCAAATTTGATAAAAATGCTGGACTTACCCCTTGTAGTTTTTTCAGTTACGGACCCAAAGTTGATAAAAATACTAGACTTACCCCTTGTGATCCCAAATTTGAAAAAAAAATGCTGGACTTAGCCCTTGTGATTTGTTCAATTTCGGACCCAAATTTGATTTAAATGCTGGACTAACCCCTGTTGCGTTTTTTTCAATTTCTGCTGGACTTGCACCTCTTGTGAATAAACAAAAAAATTATCTTGGGTTGGAGTGGGGGAGGGATTAGACCTACATAAAATGCAATCAATGTAGTCAAATTCCAAATTTAAGTAGCTTATTAAAAAGTTTCAAAATATGAATTATGATACATTTTAATCATTCTTTGTGTAACACCAAAGCTCAAAAAGTTATATATTATAATTACAAAAAGTCAGCATCTTGTAATAAAAAAAGAATTATTTTATTTATAAACAATGTAATAACACAAAATGAAAGTCAACAGTAACAAGAGCTCATAAGTGTTTCCTTCTATTTAGGCCCCTAGTAACAGTTTAAACAAAAAGAGCCCAGTGACAAAAGGTGTGCAAAACGTTTTAGGCAAAAAAGCCAGCCTTTTATCTTCATAGCAGTTGTACTGAAGTTGTTTGTCACTTTTAAACAAGGAAATAAAGATAACTTTTCAAAAAACATCTAATTCAAAACCAGAGTTGTCTGTACGCAGCCCTGACCTCTTGAAGTTCTAATGATGTAATTAAACCTGAAGGTATAAACAAATCCCACATTACCTGTGGAAGGTTAAGATTTTTTTTTTACAGAATAACCCAACAGTAAAAGAAGAAAAAAATGGTATGTACAATGAACTACAAGATAAAACATTTTGTAAGTGGGCATTGATGAATGTAAAGTAAACACCAATGTACATGCGATAACACGATGGTCCCTAACAGCCATTGTGCATGTCACTTTACCACTGAACATCAAAGACCAAATTAACAACCTCAGAGGTGCAACCAGCTGTTGAAGACAAAATATGAAAAATTCTACCAGACAGGGGCTGGCAGAAAAATCACGACTTCAGTTTTAGGACAAGGGACCCATACTCTGGTGCACTGGCTAGCAGAGACCAGGACAAAGGTGGAATATGGAATAGGGAAATTTCTTAAAGCAATTACAACATTGCTAGACAGATCATTTCATTTAAGCAAAATTTAATAGACGATGTGACGTCACTCGAAAACCATAACATGATTCGTGGGCATACCGCCGGGCAAAACCTTTGTGTTTTTGCAGTGTATGTAATCTTACCATGACTATGCGTCTTTTTGCCCGGCGAAACATGCCGTATACAGGGTTTTTTCAACAGAGGGCGGTTTGAATGTAAACATAGGTCACATAGTCTATATGCCATCTTGTCTGCCCCAGTTGCATTCTAACATATTATTTGTAACATTAAAACACTAAAAAAATAAACAATAAAAAAGTAAGCAGAATGTTATTAAATAAATTCAAGGGTTACAGATTTCTTCCTACAATGAAATTAAAAATTAATTTTACGAAAACATTTGCTAAAGAGACAAAATAGTTTGAACCAACTTGGGATAAACATTCATAGAGTAAAAAGATGAATAAATTAAATCCAATGCATTCTCGATGAATAATAATTCACCATTATAAGAAGATACCAGAATTTTTTAATAAATAAATTCGACGGTAAAACTCAAGTTCAATTGATCAAGGTTAAGTTGGAGCTTGAAATTAGCAAAATAATAAATGAAAATTCGGAAGCATTTCAATAAATAAATACTGGGATTCCTTCAAATACAGACAATGAAATTCGTGTTCGAATCAATATTTTGATCGATAAATCAGAAAACAATACGTCAGTTTAAAATTTACCGAATTGATGTTTGAACCGCTGATTTTCAAGTTGATTTTGTTTTCTTAAAAACCTTTTATATGAGGACTATTTAACTCTTAACCAAAACGCACCTTGGTTTCATATTTACTGACAACAACAACAAGATTTAAAGGGAGGGTTTACTTCTGGTAAATACATTACTCCAAAAGTTAATGACTATAAAACTTACTTAGTCTGTAGTAATGTGAAACCCTTACTAAATTTGTCAAGCAAGTCAATTAATACTCTATGTACCTTTACATAGTTTCAACAGATGGCCAGTTTGTGAAACGTGAATCCGTTCATTAAAGACACTGGACTCTATTGGTAATCGTCTAAGACCAGTCTTCTCACTTGGTGTATCTCAACATATGTACAAAATAACCAACCTGTGAAAATTTGAACTCAATTGATCGTCAAAGTTGCGAGATAATAATGGGAGAAATTACACCCTAGTCACGCGAAGTTGTGTGCTTTCAGATGCTTGATTTCGGGACATCAAAATCTAATTCTGGGGTCTCGAAATCAAATTCAAATGTTTAAGTGGAAAATCACTTCTTTCTCGAAAACTACGTACGTTACTTCAGAGGGAGCCATTTCTCACAATGTTTTATACTATAAACAGCTCTCCAATGCTCGTTACCAAGTAAGTTTTTACGCCAACAATTATTTTGAGTAATTACCAATAGTGTCCAGTGCCTTTAACCCTGAAACAGAGACTCAACTTGTCCAACTCTGAGCAAGTCAATTAGTTCTCTATGTACCTTTACGTGGTTGTTATAGATGGCTAGTTTGTAGTAACGTGAAACCCTTCATTAAGTCGTCCAAGTTATAGATGGCCAGTTAGTAGTAACGTGAAGCCGTTTATTAAGTCGCCCAAGTTATAGATGGCCAGTTAGTAGTAACATTAAACCCTTAGTAAACTTGTCAACTCTGAGCCAAACAGGTCAGCCATCAATCCAATACTCTAAGTACCTTTACATAGTTGTTATAGATGTCCAGTTTGTAAACGTGTAACCGTTCATAAACCTCTCCAACTCTAAGCAAATCAATTAATGTACCTTTGCATGTACGTGGTTGTTACAGATGGCCAGTTTGTAGTAACGTGAAGCCATTAGTGAATTCTTCCAGGTCAGATCCAGACAGTGCTTTCGTTGCTCTCCAGTGAATCTCACTCGCATGAACGTTATCCTTCTCTAGACGGACATACTCCAACCATAAATCTGATAGCAAGAAAAAGTGAAAAAAAATAGGTAATGGCCTGATGTTTCGACCCTAGCAGAGTCTTTCTCGAAGGCTAATTGACAACACAACAAACATGAACAGCCGTCAATTTCACCAAACTCTTCCTAACTTAGAACTAATCTTAGGCCTTAGGACGAGTTCAGTTCCGTATCCAAAGACGTTTGGACGTGTTGAGCCCACCCTAAGTTAGGAAGAGTTACTCGTCCTACTCAAGATAGGATTCATCTGAGCATTTCATGAATTCGACTGCAGGTAATTAAGTGAACATAAGCAGTGAAGTGGAGATACATGAATAAAGAGAGAGAGAGAGAGAGAGTCAGTAAGCACACATGAAAAAGTAAGGGTTAAACAATGAAAAGAAAGCCACGGGGTGGGGGGAAGTAACGTTTGATTATATTTTTGGAAGTGACAGGCCAATAAAATAAAAATAATAACGATTTGGGATGCTAACCATCCTCAGCCAAGAAGTTAAATTGCGAAGGACACAGCAACAACATGTTCCAGAAGCAGGCATGCGATAGTGTCATGGCCGAGTGGTTAAGAGCACTGAATTCAAACTCTGGTGTTTCTGATCAGCGTGTGTGTTCGGGTGCCAGTCATGACACCTGTGTGCTTTAGCAAGACACTTTACCATGATGCTTAGCCTATGGTCCTGTGTGTTGTGTAACGCACGTAAATGAATCCAGTGCACTTATCGAAAAGAGAAGGGGTTTGCCCTGGTGTTACTGGTTTGATTGCCAGCATATTGCGCCACGATTAGGTCTAAAAATTCAAATGTAATCCCACTTAACTTGCAGGAAATACTGTATGTTACAGCACCAGAAGCGTCACTGGGTGGCTGATATGCGAGCTACATGTATATAAGAAGCCATTATTACTATAACTATTGCCCTGCTACTGACCTGGTCTGGATGATCCGTACTCCATGAGGGCATCTTCATAACATCGACGCACTCTCGAAACGTCTGGTTCGGCCTGAGCCAGTTCCATGGAGATATTCTGCCTGAACAGGTCCAGAGACAGAGGCCTGGATTTGGATAATCTGGAAAGTGCAGGAAAAGACAATCTGAATAAATCCAACTCATTGGCAAACACAATTACAATCACAGAAAATGCCCAACATATATAATACATGCAACAAATCTTTTTCAGACCGACTCTGTTTAAAGCGCTATATAAGAACTAGATGGTATTATTATACAAATGTAAAGCATGTCATTTTATATGCCATATGTGGATAATTCGTTCGTCAGTACCTTGAGTACATTGAGTACATTGGAAGATTAGTCTCCCCTGATTTTCTGCTCTCCCCGCTTGAGATCCGGAGAATAGCACAAGACAGGGGAGAATGGGGAAAAGCATGTGTCCGCCTGCCGTGCAGTCGACTGATGATGATGATGATGTGGATAATTCAGCAGACAGCAGAGTTATAAAACGGGGCCCAAATCCCCCACATAAAACTAAAATAAAAAAATAATTGGAGTAAACCCAGACTTGTATCAGACCTACCTCTTGTAGATTTTTCTTGCTCTCTTGAGTTCCTTAGTAAGTGCTGCCCATTGTAAGTATCTTGACTGCATCGGTGATGAGATTACTGGTGGCTCCTTCATTGCAGCCTGGTCACCAAAACAACAACAAAACTTTGTTTACAAAAATTATATATCATACTTTGAACTTGCTTTGCACAAGATAAAAAAAACAATGCATATTTATTACTAGAGTATTTTATAAGAACCCGGCAACTCAAGTTCCTTGGGCACATACTCACAATGCCAGATGATGAGCCTGGCAAGATATATGCTCTATACACACCGACCTTTGTGAAAAGAAGACTAGGAAGGCATCGCACATCATTCCTGACATAATACGTACAAAGCCAGCTTGGAGATGATGAAGGCATGTTTCGAACAGACCAACACACACACTTGCCCAAGATTGTTGTAGTTGGAGGAAACTTGCACCGGAGCGAAAGGATTATGATTTATTACTAATAATGCTCTAAAATAAAGTCTTTTTCCGGAACATTCATCCAAATTGCTTTCATGGGTAGAATTTAGCAAACAAATTTGGCATTGCATGCACCGGAGCGAAAGGATTATGATTTATTACTAATAATGCTCTAAAATAAAGTCTTTTTCCGGAACATTCATCCAAATTGCTTTCATGGGTAGAATTTAGCAAACAAATTTGGCATTGCATGCACCGGAGCGAAAGGATTATGATTTATTACTAATAATGCTCTAAAATAAAGTCTTTTTCCGGAACATTCATCCAAATTGCTTTCATGGGTAGAATTTAGCAAACAAATTTGGCATTGCATGCACCGGAGCGAAAGGATTATGATTTATTACTAATAATGCTCTAAAATAAAGTCTTTTTCCGGAACATTCATCCAAATTGCTTTCATGGGTAGAATTTAGCAAACAAATTTGGCATTGCATGCAACATGCATCTTCTTCTTACATAAATTTTGACCCCCAATATGGCATACCGTGGGCTGACAGTAGCCGAGTGTGATCTCAGTGCAATGGGACTATAGGTTAAAATCACAATCAATATTTAAAAAGAGACAATGTAAACCAGGAGAGTTTGGACAAAACAGTTTTCCTCCGATAGACCTTTCTATTGCAGCGTTACAGCCATGTTTAGTACCTTGAATATATCATGCACATTCTCCGGATTCATGATGAGGCACCAGTCTAAACCCAAATACCACAGAGGTAGAGCATTCTGTGGATGAAATAATAAGCAGTGTGAAAAAAAATCTATCAATCCATCAATCCATCAATCAATCAATCAATCAATCAATCAATCAATCAATCAATCAATCAATCAATCAGTTTATTTCCACAGTATCACAATCACATTCAAAAATCAAATCAAAGACAATTGTAAATTGGAAGTTAAAGGCAGTGGACACTATTGGTAATTGTCAAAGACTAGCCATCACAGTTGGTGTATCTCAACATACACATAAAATAACTAACCTGTGAAAATTTGAGCTCAATCGGTCATCGAAGTTGCGAGATAATAATGAAAGAAAAAAACACCATTGTCACACGAAGTTCTGTGCGTTTAGATGGTTGGTTTCAAGACCCTCAAGTTCTAAATCTGAGGTCTCCAAATCAAATTTGTGGAAAATTACTTCTTTCTCGAAAACTATGGCACTTCAGAGGGAGCCGTTTCTCACAATGTTTTGTACCATCAACCTCTCCACATTACTCGTCACCAAGAAAGGTTTTATGCTAATAGTTATTTTGAGTAATTACCAATAGTGTCCACTGCCTTTAAGAGATAAATAGTTGTTTGATAAGATCATTTCAACGAAGAATAAGCATGGTTATTCATGAAACTGTGCAGGGACATATAAAGAAGCAAAGCTTGTAAGGTTATTGTTCCATGAGCAAGATTGTGCATTGATTCAAAAAACACTTAGATGTTTGTGGAAGATGCAACCCCAGGTAGGAAAAATGTCCCTGAAAGGACAGGTGTATTCAAGAAGGCTCAATGCACAAGCTGCTAACAAAAAAAGTTGTTACCTTAACAACTCACCTTAGATTTGACAAATGAGATGGCGCTATCAAAGAGCTGAGACACCTCATCAAGCTGCTGCTGTTTGTCTGTCATATCAGAAATATTTATCAGTATATTAACCCTCTTACTATTGGTACTATTTTTGATGAGCTGACCAACCAACTGAGACCACAGACCTTTATCATGCTGCCATCATCTTGGTCATGTTCCTGGTGCCGAATAACAATAATGAATCCTAATAATCAATTTGCAATTAGGAACCAGACTATTTTGTTCTTTCAGCCTCGGTTTGGGAACACTGATATCAATGGGATGAATTCAAGATGGCTGCACCGTGACAAAGGTCTATTCCAGTTGTGTGGTTACCACATATCATACTGCAGCCTGAATCTGGATCTTAATCTGAATTTATTGAGTCAGCACAGCATCCAAATGGAAAAATCACATCAAATTTCTGTTTTAATTTTTGCAAGAAAACCCCAAACAGTGTAAACTCATGCAGGCAAAGCATGTTGCAAGGCATATTAAGCTGGTAACCAACTTCTTCCCTCAGCTTAGTAGAATTGTGTTCCTAGAAATTTCTATCCTACTTCAAACAAGAAACCATCTGATCCTACCGACTCCACAGTCCCTCATAGCGAGGCGGAGACACGCCTCCCAGATGTCCGCTGAGCGTTGATGAGATGTAATAGCTGATGCGGCAACCTCCTTAGCTTTGTCAATCTCTCCGATGTCTTGAAGGAGTGTCATCTGGAAGCAGATGAGGAAAGAATCTTAGGCCATGTCTGAACTGACATCTTTGGTAATGGCTAAAGCATAGAGCTGCTTAAAGGCACTGGACATGTTTGGTCATTGTCAAAGACCAGTATTCTCACTTGGTGTATCCCAATATAATGCATACAAAAACAAACCTGTGAACATGTTGACTCAATTAGTCATAAAATTGGAAGACAATAATGAAAGAAAAAACACCCTTGTTGCATTGTACTTACAGATGAATTATAAAAAGCTTCAGCTGAAGTCTTTTATTATTTGAGTGAGAAATTGCCTCTTTCTCAAAAACAACAATACTTCAGAGGGAGCCGTTTCTCACAATGATTTATACTATCAACAGCTCTCCATTGCTTGTTACCAAGTCAGTTTTTATGCTAACAGTTGAGTAATTACCAATAGTGGCCGGTGCCTTTACTCAGAAAATGGTACTTCAAAAAGAAAATAAGTAGGATACCAGTCATAGATTGTACACGTGACATGCTAAAAATGTCGTACAAGATAGGAAATGTAAATGCGGTTTGCGTTGTGCAGTAGGTCAATTTAAAAAAACTCTCTTAAAACTCTCTGATGGAAAAACACTTGTATATGTTGTTTCAAGATTAAAATTGTTCATGATCAGTAGAGCAAGTCTAGACAAGGCAAGACAATGGTATGGCAATCTTTAGTCAGCAAAATAAAGCACATTTTGGTCGAGAGTTACAGATTCGTAGAATAAGAGGAAGACTCTTGTGATGTACAGGGGTGAGAGTCATTACTAACGAAAAAGTCTGAAACTTGGATACAAATTCGAAGGTATTTTGAAATGATGCAATTTCTACTTTTTGGTAACCCCTGGGGTTATAGATTCCGAGGAGCTTTTGGAAACAGTATCCAAAGCACTAGAGAAGTAGACCAATGAGCAGGATTTCTTTATTTGTGGAAAAAAATATAGTCTGATTTTCTTCACCAGGCCGACATAAAAAGTCTGAATTCAGCCAAAAGTCTGAACAATCTCATCCCTGGAAGTATTTCCCCATCCAAACTCATCACAACTCCAACCAGATAAATGAGAATATTGTGAAAAATACACTTACCCATTTCAAATACAGATCTTCAGTGAATTTCGTCTTTTCATGTGCAGTTGAGAAAACCTTTAAGGCTGTCTTAGCTCGCTGCAGAAACAAAACAATTTCAATTTAATAACTGATTAGTTTATAAATCATTGCCTCAGTACAAAAAGCTGTCTTTTGATTTTGCAAAAAAACATTGTATCTCTCCTAAAATGCTCCTCGCAAGAATACCCAAGAGGAGGGATTCGCCTCGGTGTTCCTGGTTTGATTGGCTGCATATTGCGCCACAGCAACTTGTAAACCATTACATGGTGCTATGAAACGGCATAGTCTCATACTTCAAAATAGTACTCTGCATAGCAGGGGAAGAAAATGAGCAATTTATCCCTACATAAGAACTCAGTAATACAGGTTTTCTCGGTCAAATTCGGCAAATGAGCAGTCAATTTCATATTCATGCGTTCGAATTAAAGCTGTTTTGCCTCTCCAGTTGTTACCGCGTTTCAAATTCAGAATTCGGCCATTCAATTTCGTTTTGGGTCGAGTCAAATTCCTTTAGCACCATGTTCAATTTAGAGTAGCGTCATTCTTTTTCGCGACACACACGCCTGAAGAAGTATCTGCGAATTTGAATGCTGCTTTGATGAATTGTTAAATTGAATGATTATTTTGTTAACTCGAATGACGCAACGTTACATTTGACTTATCCCAAAACGAAATCGAATGACCCTTTTGAGTAGCATTTGATTTTGCGCGAAATAGAATAGCTTGGTGGTTAAATTGGCTGCTCATTCTCCGAAATTGACCGAGAAAACCTATATTTATCGTTATTTAAGTAAGAATGCTAAAGGTCCAGATAGTCTCTTCAACTCTACTTTGTCAGAATAAGTGGTGGTAAAATACAAATTCAGATTTGTCTTTGACCTTATCACTGACATCGGAGGGTCCACCCAGGTGTAGTCTCTCTATGCAGCAGTCAGCAAACAATGTCCACATCTTGGTTGTTGGTAGTCTCTCCGCAGCCGTCTCGTAGACTGTCCAACATTGTGACTCTTCTGCTAAGTGGATGGACGCAGATTCTGTGTTTGATCAACACAAAAAAACATTGCTTCATATACTAAAGAGCAGGGATGTGATAAGCCCTGGCGGCCTTACACTTCCGTATTATACTACAGTGACGTCCTGGATATAAGGGTCCATTTCTGGGGCGGAAATTTTTCAAAGCTTCATAACTCAAATCTTACCTGCAAGAAGCCACTAATTTCAACAGATTCACATTCCATGGCAGCATATATCACAAATCCATCACAAATCCGTCATTTTCATGAAATAATGCAGCTCCCAACGTTAAGAAATTCAAATTTTTGTTCGTTCTCTCACAGTCTACCGTGTGTACGCAAGACGCACGATGCGCAAATCTTGCGTTGCGTTTGCGTGTTAACGCTGTGCAGTCAAGATACGGTGACCAAGAATTCATGCATCTTGCGTCTCGCACGCGAATGTATACACGTTTTTTTAACGTTGGGAGCTGCATTATTTCACTAAAATTTCGGATTTGTAAAGAATATATGACGACCAAAACCCACCGCAGAAAAATGTATGCCGCCATGGAATGTGAATCTGTTGAAATTAGTGGCTTGTTGCAGGTAAGATTTAAATTATGAAGCTTTGAAAATTTTCCGCCCCAGAACTGAGCCTTAATAGTTAGGACTCTGTATCTGTGTACAGAGAAAGAGTCCTACATGTATATAGGGCTAGGATGTGATAGGCTGTTGAGAAAAAACATGAACTCTGAGCCCAAAGCGCCAAAGCATGCGAGCGCGAAAGCTTTCAAACATAAAGCCCAATATAAACATCTATTTTTTTCATTTTAAAAGCCCTACTCTGCAATCTGGGACGTTGTTTTATGGTTTTTATCTAAACATTTTATGAAATTGATGTTTAAAATAATCAAACCAAAAATATATAAAAAATGTAATTCGGTAAAAAAACGGGAGAATTCACATCCCTGAAAGTGGGGCTCTAAGGTCAAAATTCAGTTTTGTGATGCATTCATTTTATAATAGAAAGAGTCCTAATGAAAGTGAAGCATTGGATCAAAAACAAATGGGTCTGTACATTCCAAAGAGGAAGGTTTTGTGCCAAGGAAAAGGTCAAATTCACGCCATTTTGATTGAACACCATCACAATCCAGGAATGAACTTAAATGTTGTTTTCCTTCACTGACTTCTTTTATGAAAACATGAAACAGTGGCATGGGGTCTAAATATTCAGTAAAGGATACATGTACATTACCATTTCTGGCGGCCGTTAGATGTCTCCTTGCGAGGGCATCCCACATTAATTCATTGTTAGGATGAGCTTCCTGTAGACTTTAAACAAACAAAGAAAAACACAATAAATACAACTTTTGTAAAATTTCTTGTTCATTTTCTGAAAGGTTTGGAAGATCAAGCCACATCAAAAACTAAGGGTGAGAGTCCTGACTTTAAATCGAGAAAGCAGTTACTATTTTCACAAGAAAAAAACACCATATTTTGGGATGAGTTAATGTCCTTTTTAACCCTGAATAAACCATAGCAGCCAGATATACAAGAACATAACCAAAATAGTGGCAACATCATAATGGTTGCAAATTCGAAAATTATTACAAAAATAAACGATTTGTTTGAAACCTTCATCTGCAAATTTGATTTCAACCAGCCTCAGGAAAGTAATGAATATACAGCAGGCCTTGAATTTCACAGAGGCCAAGGCCTCCGTTGTCCTGGTCTTGGCCATGGTGCTCCATCAAAAGTTTCCCATAGACTTCAATAGGAAATGCCCTTTTCAAAATGAAAAATAGCTTTGCCCTCCAAAGGTGAAATTCCCGGTCTGATACAGTGCTGTACTGAATCGGCGTAATGATAAAACCAAATAATATTCTTTATCCCCGATGCAAATTAAACATCAATCAAATATTTGTTACTTACTCTGTATAAATCTCATCTTTAATGTCTTGAGTAAAGTCAAACTTATTGCAGACCGGAATGAACGCCAAGTGAAGATTAATATCATCTACAAGATATAATTTAAGGGGGAAAAAAACCACAATAATCGAGTACAAATATGACACAACAAAATATATTTAAAGACACAGAATTATTTTACAATTCAAACAGCAAACTGTTAAAGGAACACGTCTTTCACAAGCGTTTGTAACCGTTTGTTATAAAATGCATATGATAAAAAAGATATTTTAAAAGTGAAATATAGTGATCCACACAAGTATCACTCGAAATTGCGTGGTTTACCTTTTACCTCGTCGACAAACACGGTCGGCCATTTAAGGGAGTCAAATTTTTGACTCCCATAAATGGCCGACCGTGTTAGTTCGCAAAGTAAAAGGAAAACCACGCAATTTCGAGGCAAATTTGTGTGGATCATTGTATTCTACTTTTAAATCATCTTTCTAACCATAATGCATTTTATAACAAACGGTTATAAACGCTTTTCAAAGACCAACTCGACCGATCCAAGGCAATGTGTTCCTTAAAGAGTTTACTATAAAGATAACTGGCGATCCTTTTTTTAAAATTGATTTCCAGAAATGAAAACTATATTTCCCTTCAAAGTTAATGTCATAATATAATCAAACATACATGATGAATTTGTAATTTGCGCTCCTGGTGTTACTTCCTGGTTCCTACTTTGAGCGAATTGCAAAAGTGAAGTGCAGTTCCTTTGCGTCACAATTGGAAAACAGAGTTGTGAAATTTGCTTCGCATTCGCTTTAGATTTGTCATTAACGAAGAATTAAGAGGAAAACACTAAACATCCCAGACATACCTGGCATATCTTGAATGGCTATTTTATAAACGAGCCTGGCCACCTGTCCTTGCAAGAGGGCATCCTCCATTCCTTCCTCAACGACATCTACGTCACTCTGTTTTAACACGGCCCAACGCTTTCTTTGCTGTAGAAAGGAAGTGACAAATATATCATTATAGAGCAACACAACCAGGCCTTGCACTTAAAGGGTCTTGATACATTTTGTAGTTCAAGATTTTGGCCATGACACGAATCCCTACCCACTGTGAATGAAGATATATGTTAATATATTTCACCTCTAGAAGTTTCAGCTTCAATAGTCGTCAAGTTTTGGGGAAACAAGTGAAAATCACAGAGCAATGTTTTCAGGCGAGTCGCGCCAGTCCATTGTACATTTTTCGTCTCAGGAAGAATTTTTATTTTTTAAATTTTTTTTTATGTGTGAAATTGTTTTACTCATTTCTCAAAAGCTACAGCACCTCGGCAAGTAATATTTTGTGGGGAACCTTTCTACCATCATTATCTTTTACCCGTGTAAGTTTCATGCAAATCTGTGGACGTTTGTGTTTTATGTCATACAAAAGTACACAAACTCTTTAATTTTCTTTAAAAAAATATACAGGTTGGTGTAGTGGTAACTTTTCTCAGCTCTCACCTCTAGGACCCTGGTTCAAATCCCACGAGGGGCACTACTGAAACTTACCGTCTTTGTCTTCTCTCTATGGGGTTCTCTTTTCTGAGAAACCTTTGCTTCACAACCAGACAAAACCAATGAAATTAAAATGTTGTTCCCTCCTCTACTTTTTTAAAAATTTTTTTATGCAAGTTGACAGAAACACAAGGCCTCAAGGCCACTTCAAGGCACTGTGGGCTAGTACACAAATATTGACTGCTTCGAGTGCTATGGTTAAAAGTATGACTCCAGAGGTGATTCCCCGGAGCGTTCTATTTTCCCGAGGCGAAGCCGAGGGAAAATAGAACGAGACATGTCATGTGACGCGCTCTAAACCAATGAGCAGGCAGAATACTTGTAAGGGGTGTTATAAAATCAACTATTTTTCCAGGGGCTGTTGTCACCTACTCCTTGGGCTGAAACAGGGTTACCCCTTTTACAGTCCATACGGATGTAGGCTTGGGTATCGTCCACAGGAGCCTGGCTGGTAGAGCAGAAAGCGCTACTTCGCCAGCAGTTTTGGATGAAACCCGCGGGGCCAATCACAAAAAAACTTCACGCAAAACAGCAATCGCTGCCTCAATGCTTACAATTATTTCAAATTTATAGAAATATTTAAATATGGCTTACCTTATCAGCATGCATCAACTCCATTCTGAAATACTGTGAAAGGAAGGAATCACAAGAACCTCGTTAGTAACCATAAAAATTTGCCCCACCATTCTCATCCCAGATTGCTTGATGAGCTTGTACAAATTCACCAGCTCATTTCCAACGGGTCACATCCAAAACCGCTGGGATGGGCCGGTGAGCATCTACAAATTCTTGTTCAGAATAGACCTTATGCACATGACGTCATTTCAGTAGGGCGCCCTCACCTAGAGGTCAAAAGGAGGTTGTTCATTGGCCAATCCTGTGCGCCGCGCGTACAAATCTGTGTGTTTCGATTGTTTCGTCACCGTTTTTCCACTAAGATGGCCGCTGGATGACGTCAATGCATAAGGTCTATATAGTGGCGGTCAGGTTGGTGTAATCGTGTCTTACCTCGCCTTCCACCTCTGGCACTCAAGTGGGAATCCCACCAGGGACACTATGTGGATTGGGTTTTTCAGCCCCTACTTGACTGCGTGGGTTTGTCCCTGGTAATCATTCTCTAAGATTTTCCTCCCACATCTAAAACTGAAAATTCTTCACCATCTTCTCTTCTCATTTGGCTCTCATTAGAGAGTTGAGAATTTGATCCAGATTCAGATCCAAATCCATGATGGGAATGATTGTACTGCAGTTGTCACATTGCACAATCACATTTTAAAACATTTTTATGATATTGTAAACCAAACAGGCGATCGACCTTTTTAAACCAAAGTATGAAGAATATTTTGATCAAGCCCTATTTTTAGCATGGAATTTTGTTTGACTAACCTCAACTCTGAGTTTCTGACTCTTAGGATGGTGCCTGATGGCTCGTAGCAGGAGACTCCGAGCATTCTCCGCAGACAGATTGTCCTCCATTTGAAACTTGGCTGCGATTATCCACAACGCTACAAGAAACACACAAGCAATTTGTCTTTTATTTAAAGTTCTCCCTCTTAAGTCAAAAACTTTGTTTTCTCATTCTGCGTTAATGTCCATGTCTCAGACCCATACAATGCGCTGCTGAAGACAAGTATGTTCAGGAGTTGTATCTTGGTTCGTTTGACTAATTGAAGTTAGCAAGTTTTAAACTACAGATGTTATTGTTTGTTTGTTTGTTTGTTTGTTTGTTTAGATGATCTTCCAGTTAAGGGAACTCCCACAAGGGGAAACAAACACCAAGCTGGAAACAGCCAGTCTCTCTGTATCATACAAAGAATGGTGTAACGTCTACGATTATGAATTGCATAAATCAAGAAATTGTTGATTCAATAACTATAGATGACAATACTTATTCTAGTCACTGTGAAATCAGCGGCCATCTTTGTAGGATTTGAACCCACAACCTTGTAGTTGCGAGTGCTGCAGTCTAACCACTGGACCACAGTGACCTATTTATTAATTTATTTAGGTCCACAGAGGTAAAAAGAAGGGAATAATCCCCTGAACCAACCTGAATGCCCCAAAATATATTACTTTATATTTATTATATTTATAATGTTTTAAAAATATTTTATTACTTTGTTATTTATTCAAAAAAATATCTACCTGGATTTTTGGAGTAGACTTTCAGCAATTTGGTGAACAGTTTACTCAGCTCATTCTTCATGTTCTGTCAAAAAAAAACAGAAAAAAAATTAAAGAAAAGTAATCGCAAACAAGCCCGGTTCATACTTCCTGCGTATGTGAGGTGAATTTAATGAATTTAATGTCACAACTCTGTTTTCGCTGCGATATTCGCACAACTCAACCCCTACGAATTATTTGTTGCGAATTTGTGACGACAATATTTGTATCGCATTCGCATTCGCAATCGCAGGAAATATAAACCGCGCTTAAGTCTTGCTGGGCACTGCGTCAGGCATCCAGAGTAACCAGCATGTAGGGTGATCCTGTGGGAGCCAAAACATGGACAACTAAACAGAGGGAGGCAAATCAAGAACATGGTGAAGACGATGAAGGAAGATACAGGGTTCGAGACTACAGCTGAACTAGCTTGCTGCATGAGGGCTCATGTTGTGTGGCGTGTGTATCATCGCGCTCGTCTCAAGTAGCCACTTGGGTCGACGGAGTGAGCGAATGCAAACAGTAGTGTCCCATTTCGTTTATTTATTTCACAGGTAAGCTTAAAAAAGTACAGAGATAAAAAATAATCAGGAAGACACAAACTGACCGTAAACTAAACAAAAAAAGTGCCACCCTGAACGATTTCAAAAAAGGAAACTTCATAGTTATCGGTTTGATTCGCTGATGCTACATTTTAAGAAACATACAAAAATTAAGGGCATTAAATAAACAGAACATTGCTTTGAGAAAAATATACAAGAATGTCCAGTGTCAAAACATCAAATTACAATTATAAACATCAACAAAATTCACATTAAAAAAGTGTTCTTACCCATTTCTTGCAGAACTGTATGTGGGAGAACCAGAGTTTCTGATCATCACAGAACATGGTGCAGGCTCTCTGATTAAACAAGCAAAACAAACATTGAGCTGAAATTGGTCAAGATGTTAATAATAATAATATCGAAGTCTTATAAAGCGCACGTATCTACATAACAAGGTACTCAAAGCACTTAGTATGTACAAACTTTCAGAAAGATAGATTATTGCAGTGATGAATTCTGAGACCCAAATATGCGCATTCAGCTGCACAGCAAGGAACACCGTGCGAACCCCTAATATTTTCGATAAGTGCACTGGGTTCTTTTACATGCGTTACACAACACACGGGACCAACAGCTTTACGTCCCATCCGAAGGACGAACCAATGGTTAAGTGTCTTCCTTAAGGACACAAGTGTCACAACTGGGGATGTTACAAGTTGGTTTAATTTAGTGAGTGAACTTTTTTTGCGTAAGAATGCTATAAAGGGGGATTTTAAAGCACGGTGGGAGTATAGTAAGGTGAGGTTTGCGGTAGCACCATGTGTAAATCTCTTTCGAGGCGTGTTGGTTCTGAAAAGAACCGTTTGTTGACAACTCACTGTGAAGACGATCAGAGCACCTGATCGAAATGTTGAGTTGTCAACCACCAGTTCTTTTCAGAACCAACACTACTCAAAAGAGATTTACTTATGGTGATTCCTCACCTAGCTACATGTATATTAAGTGCTTGGATTACTACTACTATTGCATCTTATCACAGCATACAGAAAGACAGATTACATTTTCCCTTGTGCCTATGAACGAAAACGATAACGATAAAAATGCACGCCCTCGATTGGCTGAATGAGCGTGGGCGTACTCTGCGGGGAGCAATTCAACCAATCGCGAACGTGCATTTTTATCGTTCTCGTTTTCGTTCTCGTTATCGGGGCCTGTGTGACCGGGCCTTAACTCCTCGAGTTGGGCTACGTCCTTGAGTTGGGATATGTCCTGTAGCCTTATAGACCTAAATGGCTTTTCTCAGGTTCCTTGCTGTTCCCAAAAGCACTTGAGCAACAGATCTACCCTCTCATTTTTCCCTATTTCATCCAGATGTTTCCCCAGTGCTTTTGGAATTATTATCAATATTTACTGGCAATACTATCTTTGAGTTCTTAAAGACATTGAACACTAATGGTAATTGTCAAAGAACAGTCTTCTCAGTTGGTGTATCTCAACATATGCATAACATAACAAACCTGTGAAAATTTTAGCTCAATTGGTCATCGGAGTTGCGAGATACTATGAAAGAAAAAACACCCTTGTCACACGAAGTTGTGAGCTTTCAGATGCTTGATTTCGAGACCTCAAATTCTAAACTTGAGGTCTCGAAATCAAATACGCGAAAAATTACTTCTTTCTTGAAAACTAAACGTCACTTCAGAGGGAGCCGTTGCTAACAATGTTTTATACTGTTAACCTTTCCCCATTACTCGTTACCAAAGGTTTTATGCTAACAATTATTTTGAGTAATACTAATAGTGTCCACTGCCTTTAAGAATCTTACCCTGAACAATCTCTGGATTCGTCGGATAATTGCGTACTCAATCTCATCCTTTTTGAAGAAGTAGCCTAGTCGCTAAAAAGTCAAATCAGAAAAAAATCAAATTATTATTTAAATGACATAACAATATTCAATAACCCTTCTACTTTCTGACCATTCATCTCATCCACTGTGATTTTTAATGATACACTTTGTCAGCCTGCTAATATATCATGTTGTGAACGCATCCTAAATACAATTTAGTACACAGTCGACCCTCCTACTCTCTGACCATTTAATATCACCCACTGTGGCTTTGAATGATACACTACGCCAGACTGCAAAATGATATCACGTGGTAAAAACCTAACACAGTCCACAGTCAACCTTCCTACTCTCTGACCATTCAGTATCATTCACTTTGGTTTTGAACAATTGACTATGCCAGCCTGCAATTTGATATTATATGGTGATTGCATTACACAAAACATACAATTAGTTTGGTGCATAGTTGTGCAGCCAAATAAAATCTGCGCAGTTGAGTGAATGTTGATGGCTGGTCACCTCACTGGAAAACGTTAACAGACAAGAAATTTAAATCTATATCAAATATTTACATAAATAAAATAAAATTAGTTACCTCTCTCCTTGTCTTGATCAAAGCTAAGAGGTTGATTTCATACTGTTGGGGAAACAAACAAATCAAAAATTATCAAGCTAAGCATAATTAGCTGTAAGACCGGGTCTGATGTCACCATGCAAAAGGGGATGGTGTCTTTTTCTGCATGCCCCACAGCTCTGTAACAGCTTACCTGAACACATCAGAGAAAAACACAACATCTCACTCTTTTAACGGCAACTTAAAACGTATCTTTTCTGACAGGCCTTTTCATGAACTCAAGTTTTTTCTTTCCTCTCAGACAGGCGCCTTTGGTTTTAAAGTTCTGACAGATAATGCATGCCTTATAAGAGCTGTATTATTATTTCCACTGAACTGCATGGGCCCAAGGCCAGTGATTTCAGCATCAGGCCAGTTAACTCAGGATCGGTGGTCAATCTGTGTTTTGAATTGAATAAAGATACTTCATTCTGGCCTTGTAACAAAAGTCGTAGGCCCTTTTCAACTCCATGGCTTTGGCTTTGGCTTCAGGCTCTGCCTCTCGTCTGAAGCCTCAGCACGTTCGCAAAGCATGCGCAATATTGTCCAAACAACCAAGGGGCAACGCTGGCCTTAGCCGAATCTGGAGCCGAAGCAGTGGTTTTGAAAAGAGACCTAGTACAGTAAAGACCTTTAGCGACAAGCTAGGGTTGTGCATCTACAATTATTATCTGAGACAGTTTGAAACTTGTGACTTTTGATCGGATCTAAACTATGAGCTGACTTTTAAAATAAAATTGACAGATTTCAACACACTTTCCAGGATTAAAATAAAAACAGGACGCCTATTCTTTACTATACAGTCAAACAAATCAGGAGCAGAAAAAAGCAGAATTTTTAGATTTTTTTTTTATTACAAATAAAAAATATTCCATCAACCAAAGATATATGTCAACCAATCTCCCTGAATAGCATCCATGGCTAACATTTTTTTTTACAGGAAATTTAATATTTATTTTTTACTGTCGGCTTCGTTCATGAACTTGGAAACATATTTCAACAGGTTTTGTGGTGGAAAGACAATTAACCAGTTAAATGTCCGAACCCTACCGAACTGTCTTGTTGAACTTAACACAAGGCTCAAAATTAACAGTGGACCACAGACCCAAGGAGTTGTCGTGGCCGAGCGGTTAAGAGCACCTCCACCGAACTCAAGCTCTGACCTGTTCAAGGGAATGTTGGGGAGTCATGACACTTGTGTCCTTTAAAGCAAGACACTTAACCACTGCTTCAGCCTTCTGATGGGATGTAAAGCTGTAGGTCCCGTCTGTTCGCCCCGGTGTGTTTGGCAGTGGGAATATCTTCAATTAAGAAGGATGCACTAGAAAGGAAGAAGAAAAAGAAGAAGAAGAAGAAGAAGAAGAAAAAGAAGAAGAAATAAAAAACCGACCTGAATATATCTCAAGAAATCTTCCTTCTCTTTCTTAAGGCGGACGAGACGATACTCAAAGTTTGTTCTCTTCTTCACGATAGTTCTAGAATTTAAAATAGAAGGAACATGAAAATGCAATATGTGTTTTCTTGTAACCCATCGGTCTACCTTGACAGTTGAGAAGATCGTTAAGCCCGGTTCATACTTCCTGCAAATGTGAATGCGAAGCGAATGTTGACGTCACAAATTCGCACCCAATAATTTGCATCAGTTGACTTGTGCTCAACTCTCTTGCGAATTCGCAACGAAAACAGAGTTGTGACGTCAAAGTCACTTCGCAGAATTAAATATTGCCAATACTCTTGACTGCCTCTGATCTCGGCCCTATGCCCAGGAACCTTTAATCATGTGAGGCGAGATCATTGTTTGCGTAGAAACCTATTTATACCTAGACAATGAATAATGCATGGATGGGCATGATGGGAGAATGTGCGTTCATAATGAATTATGATAAATCGAAAAATTGCAATCACTCAGCTCAGGTCATTGTGAAAAAATCATTAATCACACAACAAGTCTTAAAATGTAATTTAATAAGGCTTTTGTTAAAATGTAATTTAATAATTAATAACAATCAACCAAACCTCCCCCCCGCCCGACACGCCCCCAAACATTGAAGTAGTCATTGACTATTCACACACACACAGTGGTACACACAGAGACACACTTCACTACCATTTGAAAGGCGAAACGAGTAATTTACTTACTTTATTTCTGGTTTTGTGAACAGCCCTACACGTTCTAACTGCTCTAGTTCCTGTAGTGTTTCCTCAATATTCTGATGAACAAATTCCGCCATGTTTGCCCGACTTGAATTTTATTTATACCAAATTAAAGTATTTTTTTCACAACATGCGCTGCGCGAAGTTGTGTTGATCAAAACGTGGGGCACATGTGATACCACCTCGTATCAAAATTTATACTTTGCTGTCGACCCATCGTCGTGCGTGCAGTTAGGCCAGATCCTGGACTAGACTCGGGGACGAGGACAGTGAAATAGCAGGTCAAAGGTCAACCATGTTAGTCAATGGCTGCTTGCGGCTGTTGAAAACTCCGCTCCAAATACTTGAAAACACTGGTAAGAAAAGTTCGTTTTATAAATTTTTAAATTTGAAATAGAGTTAAAACATTTGAGTTTTAATAATGGGTGTTTATTAGTTAACAGCATTAGCGTTTTAGCCGCTTAAGTACACAAATAGCTAAGCACATATTTTGTTTGCTTCACATTTTTCTTCTTTGAGTTGACTTTGTTTGAGTTTTGACTTTGTTTGAGTTTTTGAGTTGACTTCTTCATCAAAAGGAAGGGCAGGCAGAACATTCTCAGCAGAGGTTATCACAGCCCAAAAAATGTAATAGACCTTATGCATTGGCATCATCCAGCCACCATCTTTGAGGTCAAACGGTGAGGAAACAATCGAAACGCACATAGATTGACCAATGAACAACCTCCTTTTGACCTCAAGGCGAGGGCGCCGTACTGAAACAATGTCATGTGCATAAGGTCTATTACACACCAGGTAATCCCCACACCATTTGCTGTTTCTTAGCAGAAAATACTGCCTATCATGCAGAATCTGCAAATTGAACTGGACACCGATCGACCGTCGTAACAACAACAATTTTACAATACAATACAATCTGACAATAGACAAAAAACTTCATACAATTTTGGTTGGAAACTTGTTTCAGCTTGGCCACACGCACAGTCAATCTGGAACTGGTTTCAGCTACATGATTTTTCTTGTTCTAGCATAGTGCTGCTTAGTTGCGATAAACGTAACCCTCCTCCCGACGGCCGCCAGTCGGCAGGAGGGTTACATTATCGCAACTAGTTGCTGCAATGAAATTGGGCCCCGGTCGCTGCACAGTACCCCGGCTATGCCAGGAATCAGGAACAAATGCGCCGCCAGGTGGGGGCTGGCGGCAGCCTGTGACCGAAGAAATTGAAATATCGGGCTGGGGTATATATAATATATATGGGGTCCGGGCGGGGGAGGCGTTATTGAAATCGTTATCGTTATTGGTTTTACTCACAGTGCTTTAAATCCCTCGGGAAAGTCACACTAAATTCTTAATATTTTTAAATCAGTTTTTACAGTTTTGTACATGAGCCCGAAGTTCATAATTCCTAATTCCTCAAGTCTCTCTCTCTATCTACCTTGGCAGGTTTGTGGTCGTCGTCTCTGCAGCATGTAGGACCAGCGCTAAGCCTCTTTGGGGTACGATGGGCATCCAAGAAGGCAAGCGGAGGAAAGAGAAACACTGGAGGCAACAGTCCTGGAAAGAGACTCGGAATCAAGAAAATGAATGGTAAGCTCTAAACAGGGTTTATATTTCATGGAGTCAGTTGCCTCCATTGCCCCTGGTCATTGCCTTAATGCTCCTTGATGTTTTAGTAGAAAGTTGCAATTTTCTCATATAGGTGCCCGTTACTAAGGAGAAAATGTCTTGTTGCCATGGCTCTCTCAAAATCAAGGCATCAGCGTCTACCATTAAGCTAAAACTAAACTGACTCATGCATCATGCTCAAACCAAACTCTCCCAAAATTCATCGAAAAATGTTGCCTGATTTTGTTTCTGAAACTATGCACAGCATTGTCCTGCACCCAGGAGCAGTCGGCGACGGACATAAAACAATTAGGTGACAAGTGAGTAGCGAAGAGATGGATTTGGTGGCATTTAGGCCTGCAATCGATTTCACAAAAAGTTGGGGCTAGTCCCAATTTAGGACTAGTCCTAGGAGTATAAAAAAACGTATGGCGAGTAACTGGTCGTAACTCGAGATAAGACTAGTCTTAACTCTTTGTGAAATCCACCCCTGGACGACTAGTGAAATTCACTACCCAACTTCAATAAATCACAAATTGACACTAGTCGCAACTTTTTTCAAATCCAAAGAATGTGTATCGCTAGTTTTATTTCTTTCAGGAGTCTTGGCGTACGTTACCAGGTAGTTGAAAAGTGGTAGTTGCGACTGGACACAGCAAACAATAGTCACGACTCCCAACACTAGTAGTAATCTGATTGCTATTGTATCCAAAACATTGAAAGAGTGATTCAAATAAACACAAGTGACATAGTACAATGTATAGGGAGTGTTTTGTCAATGTAAAGCAAAGTTTGTTATAAACATGTCCTTTAAAAAAGAAAATTCATTCCTTTTTTGGGGGGAGGGGGGACTGGGGGCAAACTTGTGGGAGCAAAGGAGTAAATACGGGTATGGGTTCAAATTCCAAACAGGCTGTCCAAAAAGACACCTGAACTGTTAGGCACTTGTTGAAACCTCGGCTTCAGCTTGGGCTCTAGCGAAGGCTTTGTTTGCCTGTTTGAAGCTTCAGACCAAAAGCATAACTTTTGAAAATAACTGACAGAGACACGCGGACCCCAAGCCGGACTCCAGGCCGGAACTCAAGCCGGACCCTAAGACGCGGTTTTGAGAAGGGCCTGTGAGTGTGTGTATTCAGGCTTGTTTTACCTATGCTTTTAACTGGTTCACTCTATAGGTGCATATGTACAGCCAGGGATGATTCTAGTGAGGCAGAAGATGGCATTTAGGTGGTACCCTGGAAACTTTGTAAGTAATCATTGTTGTGATTTTGGGGAACAAAACCATTTTCTTAAAGCCAAAATGCACTTTCGGTAAACAGTATTGTCCAAGTCCCACACTTCGTGTATCACAACTTAAATATATAAAATAGCAAACCTGTGAAAATTTAGGCTCAATCGGTCATCGGAGTCATGACATGTGTTTAAAATAAATCCGTAATTCTCGCTATCGAGAATTGATATTGTTTTAATGTTTTCTCAAAAAGTAATGCATTTCATGGAATAATATTTCAAGAGAAGTCTTTCACCATTACCTTCTGTAAACCCTGTAAGTTATTTGTAAATCTGTGAACTTTTTTTTCGTTTCTGTACCGAAAGTGTATAATGGCTTTAAAATGAAGTGATTTTGAAATGTTGAACCAGTTTTCATTCTTTTTTTTGGTGTTAAAGCATTTTTTGAAAGTGTTGCCATGTTACAAAAGAAAAACCACGAAACAAAAAAGTCGTTCAGCGTTATTTTTTTAATCATAAACAATTCTAGCTACTGTGATTTTGTTATGGCCTTGTAAGTTTGATGATATTGTTGTTCCTTGTGGTAAGGAAAGGGGATTTTATGGAGTGGCATTAATAGGCCACCATAGCCTTGCTGTATGATGAGGTCATAGGTTATAAATAAACCATTTTCAGTGAATGCTACTACTGGAGTCCTGCCGGCTTTAGAACAATCTTCATTTTGCTTTTGTAAAAATCTTTGTTATTTTTATGCTTGTTTGGAGCAGCTTGCTAATATTCCAAATCAAGCCGCGGTTGTGTTGAGCATCATTAACCCTAATTTTCTTAAAGGAACGTTACAGAATTGGTAAGAAACAAAAATTGGTGAAGATCACAGATTTACATAAAATCTACACAGTCTAATGATGATGATAGTAGAAAACTTCCCTTGAAATATTTCTGTCTGAAATGTCATATTTGATGAGAAATAAACAATCTAATTTCGCCTTTGGAGTTTATCGCTCAGTGAACGTTTTATAAATTTTCGTTTGGAATCGTTTTTTTCACTATTCTCTCGTGACACAGATGGCCGATCGATCTCAAACTTCTACAGGTGTGTCAGTTTATGTATCTGGTGGATTACATAAAGTGCTGCCAAAAACTTTTTTGTTTTCAAAAACCAATCCTGTAATGTTCCTTTTAGTGATGTATTAGAATGTTTCCCCACCCTAACAAAATCTAACACCATACAGCAACTCAACACTCAAACTGTTAAAGGCAGTGGACACTATTGGTAATTACTCAAAATAATTATTAGCATAAAACCTTTCTTGGTGACGAGTAATGGGGAGAGGTTGATGGTATAAAACATTGTGAGAAACAGCTCCCTCTGAAGTGCCTTAGTTTTCGAGAAAGAAGTAATTTTCCATGAATTTGATTTTGAGACCTCAGATTTAGAACTTGAGGTCTCTAAACACACACAACTTCGTGTGACAAGGGTGTTTTTTCTTTCATCTTGCAAGTTCGATAACCGATTGAGCTCAAATTTTCACAGGTTTGTTATTTTATGCATATGTTGAGATACACCAACTGTGAAGGCTAGTCTTTGTCAAGAACAGTTTAAGAACAGTTAAACTGTAAACAAATTAAGAATTTTTTTATTATTTTTGTTCATGTAGGTTACAAAAGGAAGAGATCGCACGCTGTCCGCTCAGGTGGCTGGTACAGTTTACTACACCCATGAGCGTTGGAATCCTAAACCATCGACCGTTTTCGGAAAGTCGATAGCTCCGACCTTATCCGACGAGGAAATGACAAGAACATTTGTAAATATCAGACCAGAGCCTGAACTTGGTTTATTCAAGTTGAAGGAACAGGTGTAGAATTTTGTGGATGGAGTCATGACCTGTTTTGGAAACGTTGATTTGTGTTTATGTCGGCGATGGTTCTTGGGAGATGATGTTATCAACGAGTAAAAGTTTCTTTAGCGGAGAGTAATATGTATGGTAATCACTCTTAAAATGAATGGTTATAAAAACTTAGGCCGTGTCCGAATTGGTGGCTACGGCTGCGGCTACGACCGTTGCCAGGGGTGTTGCTAAGGGCGTCCTATACTTCAATGCATGATGACGCGGCGATCCGGCCGTAGCCGTAGCCGTAGCCGCCAATTCGGATCCGGCCTTACTTTGAAAGAAGTACAGCGGTTTCCGGTATTATAAAGCACTTTGAGAATCATTTGAAGTATAAATGTGGTTGAAGATAAACATCAGTTTTTATTCCCCGAAATTTGAACCTGAAAAATGTTACTGTCAGATACATTTCTCAGATTGTGTATTCCAATGACGAATTTTTCTTTCTAAATGTGGACATATTAGCTATGTTTTTTTTTATATAGATATCTCAGACAACAAGGTTCTTATAGTCAGAACCAAGTTTTGTTGTTCTTTTTCAAGAAGTTATGAGTAGGCAATTCTTGATAATTGCAGAACATTTTCATGAAAGTTGAATGGTCTGTGGGTCCTGGTTCAAATCCCACCTCGGATCGGAGCCTTGCATGTGAATTGGGTTCTCAGTTCCCAATCCAACTATGTGGGTTTTCCCCCCCCCCCCATTTGGGGTTTTCCTCCCACAACTAAAACTGAACATTTCTTCCTGTTATCTATTCATCCTGTTATTGGCGCCGAGTTCGCTATTGGTTGTGTGATAAAATAAATAAATAAATAAAAATAAACAAATTATACACGTTTGTCTCCTTGCTCCCACTACTTTTTTTTCTGGCCATTTTAAAATATGCGTACACACTTTCGGAAGCAATATAGGGCTTCAGTTGAAACCGTTGGAATTTAATACCAGTGCCTGGCTGTATCCTTGTGGGCAAAGACAAGGTTAGCCTGAACATCTGATGTCACACTTCAAGACTTGTGAATAACGGCAGAAATCGGCCTCCAACCGGTATGTATATTCACCTTTGACCTACATTTATTTCACATAGAGATACGCAGTCAAATTATACACGTACATCTCGCATGTACTTGTATACTTGGTATACATGTATTACACAAGTGGACATACAGCATGCAGACGGCCGAAAGTAAGCTTTCCATATCTGTGTTTTGATTGGTCGTCCGAGGTGACCTCAGACCAATCAAAACAACACAGATACAGTAGTTTTTAGTCGCTGCATTTATCCAATGATATCATGGTATCCAATGCAATCACTGGATCCGAGTAGCAGGTACTTGTCTTTATCCTTGCGAATAAAGACAGGGGCCCAGTCTAAGACAAGGTTTAATAATCATCGGTCAAGGCGCTATTCAGTATTTATGCCAGCTTCTCTTTATTTCCACAATTGCATTAATTCCAACTCCCCTCAAATAAATGACTAACATCCAGTCAAAATGTCAAACTTTGTATATTATTTTATTTTACACAAAAATCATGAAACCTTCAACTCAAATCAATAACATTTGCAGTCAAAATAATTGTTTAAGGATGATTTCTTTTTTGTGTCAAACACACAAAAACTTATTTGGTTTAGGAAGTAGGCACAAGGTGAAAAATAAGGACAAAATTAATCCATGGAATACCGATGATGTAATGACAAGAGACAATCAAAATGGTCATGATGGTTGCAATAAATATTATTCACACAAAACACCCTCCTTCATGCACAAAGTAAAACAAAATAATGTAAATGTTTTGAAGTTTCAGGCCATCTTTAATGCCATTTTTTTTTTTTTAATTTAATACTTGCTGTATGTGTTTTAAACACAAATCAACTCTTGGGCTCATCTCATCTTACATTATTCTCACACCAAGAGTTAGGAATCCGGAAGAAAAAATCCCAAATATTAAGTAATTTCTGTGCATGCCGTTGCTGTTAAACAGATAATATATTTAGTGCTAGAAGGTCGTTAAGTGAAATTTCATGTTTGTAACAATCCATTGAGCATTGCACCGTACGCCTGTTTCAGACAGGCTGAACCAAATTCTGAATTAAGTTCATGAAAAGTTTGATATCTGAAACAGCGACTGGACACGCTGAAAAGTCAAAAGATCGCCTGTTGATGTCGATCGGAACAACTCTGGAGCGCCTTGGTCAAGAGCAGCAATCTTGTCAAGAGCTGAGGCAATGTAAATGATATGTTAAGTTAGCCTGTTTATTTGGGTCGACCTAGAGTAGCTCCTTATCTAATTGGTTCGGTGCAACTCTTGTGTGCATATCTGAATCAGACATGAATCAGATGGTTATGAATCAGATGGAAAAAAACTACAACCAAACACAACAGGTTTTTTTCTCACAAAGTTTATATTTACCTTTGCCAAGTAAATAACTTGGTGAAGATACATCCAAAAGAACTTAACTAGCTTCAAAATTGATCATGAAACCAGAAAAAAAAGAGTTAGCTGTTGCAAACTGCTTATCAACCAAATGCAAAGAATAGTGCCCCGAGTACGTTTGGACACAAGCAGAGTCTTTTCTCGAAAGCTAAATGAGAAACACTCTGTAACAGCCGACGTATCTGGCCATTCGTTATCTTTTGCATAACTAAAATTTATGAAATTCATACAAATAAGGACCTTATAGCACTAAACTGATCATGCCCAATGTCATAAAGCTCATAAGCAAAAATTGTATGTTTTTTTCTGCTAAGCAGAAACGAGCAGGGAACCAGTCAAAACCTATATACACTACGTGGTATTTAAGCTCACTGCTGGTATCCTGTATGGTAGGCAGGATTTTTCTGTGCTAAGCAATTGTTTGTGCTTAACAGCTTTATGAAACTGGGCCCATACATATCGCATTCATTCTCTACACACTCTTACAAGTGCGCCTTTAAATTTACTCAGCTCAAAACATCATCAGACAAATGAAAAACAAAAATCTATTTAATTTTTTTTTTCAAATAAGAGAATCACACAAATGTATTAAAAAGGCACCTTTTTCCAGAGGCACTTTTTAATTACAAAACTTTAAAATTTGTATTGATTGCTCATCGTTGCTTTCAAACAAAAATTTATACATTTGGAGAATCGTTACATTTTAAAAAATGGCAGTCTTTTTTTTCTAATCTTATAATTTACGCAGAAAGTTTAATTTCTGCACATCAAAACTTATGGTTCTCTGTAAAGTGAAAAATATGTACACTTACTTCATTGAAAAAAAACAGAGGGAAAAAAGAAAGTTGAAAATAAAAAGGAGTGAAAATATAAAAATAATGGAATAAAAACATGTACATGTATGAAGGTCGGTTTATAGTCGGTCGCACGATGGTCGCGCAATAAAAATCTCAACGCGCGTTCCTAAAAAACACAGTTTATAGTCATTGCTGAGGTCTATAAACTGTGTTTTTTTATGATCGACTACAACTCGGTCTTAACAAATTACTTTGAAATATTTTAAGAATACATCTATTTAACCCGCTGAAACGTAAAGATTTGATAATAAATAAAGTAGATCAAGAATACAGAGATAACTGGATCTTAATTTAAGACACTTCTGACAAAATATCAACAGTTTATACAAACAAACACAGAGGAACAAACAACCAATCCAAAAACATCTCATAAATCTTTGCACAATTATCAGATTTAAAATCAATCTCATGCTGACATATCAATTCAAATGTGCCAGAAACCAACGCTTAAAGAGGGTCAAAAACAGCGAGGAAAAGTTTGTTTTTATTCTCTTAAAATAATAATAACTTGTTCTGATAAAGCGTATTTTACAATAACGTATCAATGCGTTTTACATTAGTGGCCTGGTCATTGGGCCCATAACATCCCTTTAATCTTTCTCAGCTCCCCGGGGAGTATACAGCTCGAGCTGCCGTGGCACTTTTTCACACACAATACCAACCTCTACCCTAGCAGATACCCAACTAAGGCCACAGGAGTTCATTTTGCTTATTGTTTAAGTTTAAGTACGACCCAGCAAACTCTCTGCCAAATATTTTCCCACATAAAACTTGCTAAAACTTTAATTTAAGACGAAAATTTTAAACCAAATGCCGCTAAATCAATGCCCCCTCCAAAAAAAAACCTTTTCAAGTTATAAACCAAAAATCTTTTAAAAATGTACACATGGAGAGTGTTAAAATATATTTTCTATACAGATGATAATCTGGGCCCAATTTTATAACGCTGCTTAAAGGCAGCGGACACTATTGGTAATTGTCAAAGACTATTCACAGTTGGTGTATCTCAACATAAGCATAAAATAACAAACCTGTGAAAATTTGAGCTCAATCGGTCATCGAACTTGCGAGATAAAAATGAAAGAAAAAAACACCCTGTCACACGAAGTTGTGTGCGTTTAGATGGTTGATTTCGAGACTTCAAGTTCTAAATCTGAGGTCTCGAAATCAAATTCGTGGAAAATTGCGTCTTTCTCTAAAACTATGGCACTTCACAGGGAGCCGTTTCTCACAAATGTTTTATACCATCAACCTCTCCCCATTACTCCTCACCAAGTAAGGTTTTATGCCAATAATTATTTTGAGTAATTACCAAGAGTGTCCACTGCCTTTAACGAAAAGAAAACAGGTGTAAACATATTTCACAGGTTAGCAAAAAAATAAGGCAGCCATTTTGCACGTTCACCATGGAATTGTATTGTTTGTCATTCATTTTCGTGGAGTAAGCACCGGAAGGTTAGCATGCCTTTTCACGTGCTTACGGTTAGCAGGGCTGTGAAATGGAAACCGTACAGTAAGCAAAAAATAGGCCGTTAAAGGAACATTACAGAATTGGTTTAAAAAAAAAAAAAATGTGAAGATCACAGATTACATAACACTTACACGATCTAATGATGATGATAGTAGAAAATATCCCTTGAAATATTTCTGTCTGAAAAGTCTTATTTGATAAGAAATAAAACTAATTTCCTGTTTGGAGTGTATCGCTCAGTAAGCATTTTATATAAAAAAATTAAATCGGTGTCATGCAAAATGTGTAATCGGTTTTTCACTATTTTTATTAGCAAAAACCAATTCTGTAATGTTCCTTTAGGCAGCTCTATGAAATTGATAATCTGTGGTGAGACTAAGGTGTATTAGCAAACGGATGGTCGTCCATAGGACCACCAGCCGACCAGGCTTGTGATGGCTGCTTCGGGGGCTGGTTGATCGACTTCTGGGGAAGCATATTACGTTTCTTGTGTCCCTTGACGTTGGGCTCCAGCTCGTGGAGACGCGTAAGTAGGAAATGCTTATCGCGTCCCTCCTAGATTGAAAAAAAACAAACATACCATTACTCACCAGCCTCACAAAAACTACCAGCAATTTTTATTTGTTTAATGAGAGGTCACCTGACATCACATGGCCAGACGGACACTTTAAAGGCAGTGGACACTATTGGTAATTGTCAAAGACCAGCCTTCACAGTTGGTGTATCTCAACATATGCATAAGATAACAAACTTGTGAAAATTTTAGCTCAATCGGTCGTCGAAGTTGCGAGATATTAGTGAAAGAAGAAAAAAACCTTGTCGCACCATTGTCACACAAAGTTGTGTGCTTTCAGATGCTTGATTTTGAGACCTTAAGTTCTAAATCTGTGGTCTCGAAATCAAATTCGAGGAAAATTACTTCTTTCTCGAAAACTACGTCACTTTAGAGGGAGCTGATTCTCACAATGTTCACTGCAAGACGACTACAAACTTGCCAACTGTTTACAATAATGCACTTCGAAATTGACTTCTCGGAGAACTGTAGAGGGTGCACTGAGATGCTACTGAGTGACAAAGAAAACGATAAACTCACCAGTACAAGCTGTTCTTTCAACCTGCTAACAAGTTCCATGTGAGCAGACGCAATGGCGTGGTAGTAGTACAGCGTCAATCTGTATATCAACAAAGATTGTGGTCAATGATTTTTATTTAATTATTTATTCAATTATTAATTAATTTTTATTTGTTTATTTATTATATATTTTGTTAATTTTTCTGACAATACAATATTTGTAAGCAGAGGCCGTCCAGGGAAAGGCAAAAGTTAAAAAACGTCACCCAAAAAGATGTGCCCTCCCAGACCTTGCTCATTTAAAAGAGTACAAATTCATATATTATACTAGATGTTAAATTTGCATTGGGATAAAGAATATTCATCTTGGCTTTTAAATACCCATATACACAGATGTGTATTTGGATACACAGATGTGTATTTGGAACTGTATATTCAATACTTACCCAAGTTCTGTGCAAAAAAAATCACAGGCATATTACTCAGGTGGGATTCGAACCTACGACCTTTGCAATTCTAGAGCAGTGTCATACCAACTAGACCACCGAGATTGCCCGGTAGCTAGAGGCAGTTTGAACCCTATGTTTTAGCAGCGGGTACTAAAAATGATTTAATAGATGTTAAATTTGCATCAGGGATAAAGAATAATCATAAAATAGAAACTTACAATAGAATGGTGACGAATGGCACCACGAAGGCTGCCGAGCCAATAAACGTAAAGAGTTCCTCAAAGAAGTTATTGAATTGTTCCACTGTTGTAGTGACTGTTGACCACATGGTAAGCTGTCCACGGAACGGCCCACAGCCACGGGAAGGTTCAATCCTGAGACAGAAACACAAGAGAAATGATAATAATAGGCATTTGACATGGGCCATATCAATCGGAAATATTAAAAATAATTTGAGGAAATTTTAATCTGTTCATATTGAATGAACAGATTAATATCGTACTCAGTATTGTCACTTTTTTTTGCGACAAGGGTGTTTTTTCCTTTATTAATCTCCCAGTTTTATCTTCCTACGTGAGCGGTAAACTAGAGCTGTCAATTCAAGACTCATAACCTCCTACAACTCTAATGCTACTTCCATGCTACTTACGCGCCAACGGAATACCCCACAGGTACGATACACAGCATGAAGGTGATGAGCAAGATAACCATGAAGAAGATGCCTGATCTGGAGGCACGGAATGGACGAGAGGACGGCACCATGTTATAGAGTAGGCTCCACTTCTTGAGGTAGAAGAAGACGAAACACTTGAAGAGGCTGATGGCTGGAAGGAAGGGGCAGTAGAAGGAACCAATCCTGCAAGACGAGGGGATAAAACAGCTTATCGTTCTGAATCACTTCGAGGAAATCAGAATGACATTATTTTCATTTCAAATATATTTTTAATTCTTCTAGAGAGCACGACAATGAAAATTTAAAGTGTAAACCCCCAAAAATGCTTCAATTTGTCCAAATGTTTGCAATCCATATTTTTTTTCAACTTCTTCAATTGGCCACCCAGACAATTTGGAACGATTAAGCTTTTACGCCACCAACTCAACTGCCATTTTGCCAGCGGACCATCACTAGGATCAAACCCAGGGGTCAATTTCATAGCTCTCTGCTAACCCCCGAATAATGCGCTTACGATCACCATTCTCTGCTTGCATCAAATTTCTGTGATAGACTTGTAAGCATAGAGTCCGCAGGTGCACAAGCCAAATTTTCCGCTAACCTGGGAAAAACGCTTGCCGTAAGCACATAATTCCCTGCTTCCACAAGTGCCGATTCTTTAATTACGGTAAGCAGATCCATGACAATTTTAACTTTTGCTCAAGTTCAAATTAAAAATCTTAAAGACAAAAAACCTCTACATACCAACAGAGAGCTTGTGAGTACACGATGGCCAAGACATTCTTTGGGATCTCAAACTCCATGTGGCCAAGTGTTTGTGCGATGCCAAAGTGAAGATGCTTGGCAGCAAACCTACAATATAAACACAAGTACATTGATAATTGTACTTTTTTTTATTTAAGTTATTAATTTAGGCTAACAATCATTAATAATGAAACATTAACAAATGACAAGATTATAAATGAATTAAATTTTGGTTGTGCAGTTAATGGTTCTCAGAAAATTGAACTTAAATATTAATAATATAACATCAAAGTCATTTATAGCGCACATATCTACCAACAAGGTACTCAAGCTGTAACATTTTTACGGAAAGATATATTATTGTAGTTATGATTTCTGAGACCCAATTATTTAGCACCTTCTAAGGGTTTACAAGGTGCTTCGGCGCATATAGCAGCCACAGCCAGGAACACCAGGCGAACCCCTTCTCTAAGCGATAATTGTTACTAGGATCGTTTACGTGCATTAGACAATGCAAGGGACCAATGGGGATACGTCCCATCCGAAGGACAAAATTACTACACTATTCAAGAGCCAGATGTAGAGAAGACAAGGAAGGAAGTTTCAGTTTTAGATGTTGGAATTATTTCAGAGAAAACACTCACAATCCGGTAAAGACTGAAAACTCATTCCACACAGTGCCCCGGGGGTTTTCAAATCGGGGTTGGAAGATGACAAAAAATACCAATTAATCAACCCGACCATCGATAACCTCGGGGTTATGAACAAGAGAAACAGATACACAGGGATGTGATAGGCTGTTGAGAAAAAAACTTCTCTAAGCGCAAAGGGCAAAAGCATGCGAGCTCGAAAAGTTGCCAGCATGAAGCCCAATTCATAAAGCCCTACTCTGCAATCTGGGGCATTATTATAATGGTTATATCTCCATTTGTTTTACAATTATTGATCTTTAAACAAAATAAAAAAATAAAAACAGATAAAAAAAAAAATTAAAAAATGGAATTTCTTATAGTGTAGCTTTTTTTTAATTTCTGGCCAAAATCTGGAGCGGTTATGTCCAACAATCTCTGTTTGATATTACTTACTTTCGCGGGAATTCCACAATCAGCACAACAAGAACGACAGCAGCGAAATCTGTGATGGTCAGTTTGTAGAATTCTTGGCCGACATACGTCTCCCAGCACTGATGAATAAATCAGAAAATGACATTAACTAGAGAACACACAAGAAAAAACACCTTGTGTTGCATAAAACATGAACACCTGGGGCCGATTTCACAAAGAGCTAAAGATTGATATCAAATGCAAATCAATCATAGTTGCTGAAGCAAATTGTGATGTCACAATACAAATCACTATGGTGATACTGACAATTTGTCTTGCGATGAATTAAAAAAATTTAAAAAAACCACTTAAAGTACTGAAGAATAACCTTACTGGTGACTATCGTGTAACTAACTGCTCTTGTGATAAGTCTTGGTTCTGAGAAGAACCAAAAATTTGTCTTGACATTAATACCCCTGCCGTCGATTTCACCAAACTCATCCTAACTTAGGATTAATCTTAGGACTTAGGACGAGTTAAGTTCCCTATCTAAAGACGTAGGACGCATTGAACCCATCCTAGGTTAGGTTGGGTTACTCGTCCTAACTCGAGCGTTTTGTGAAATCGGCCGCAGGTCACTGGGCCATTTAGTTCGTTCATCAAACCATCAGAGCTCCATGGGGAGTATAAAGCCTGTGCAACAAAAATGCACTACTAAGCTAAATCAATCACAAGAACCACCTTTGCAGAATTAACGTAAGAATGATTATCCATGGCTTACCACAAGGCTTCCAGATTTACAGACTCCACAAGCTGTCTCTTCTTCAGCATCACAGACAATCAGCGGAAAGAGTGAGAAGAATAACACTCCAAGGGATGCAAGACGTAGAAACACTGTCCTGTTTAGCCGATAAAAGCAAATACAAGAGTGTTAAAGGCACTGGACACTACTGGCAATTACTCGAAATAATTGTTAGCATAACAAATTACTTGGTATCAAGCAATGAGGAGACAAGATGTTGATGGTATAAAAAATTGTGAGAAACAGGCACAGGCATATTACTCGGTCGGGATTCGAACCCACGACCCTTGAAATTCTAGAGCAGTGTCGTACCAACTAGACACTAAGCTTGCCCGATAACTATTTTGAGAAAGGATTCCCTACAAAGAAATATGGTGTGGATAATTGTTCACCAAAAAAACACATTTGAAACTGAGAAACAATTCACATTGAATCATTTATCCGATTTCTGTTTGGGAATGCTGTGGCCAAAGGTTCGGTTGGTACCCACTGTCACCTCACTTACAGTGGATGCATTCGACGTTCCTGTGAAAATATCGTGACAGCTTTTTTGATGTTTTCTGAACAAGTAGACACTGCACTGCATTCAGCTGAAACTTTCACATGTGACTTTTATTGCATCTTTCCTTATAATTTTGCCTACAACTCAGCATTAAATTTTCAAAAACCAAACCTAAAAGTCTGGAACCCTGACTCTTACCTGACCAGAGTGATGCTGATTTCAAACTGTGGACTATAGTCTTCAAATCGTACGACTACATTGAAGATCAAAGGCACCACGCCATTCAGAATCGTTATTGTGATTGACGGTAAGTAACCAATCAGGAGGCTGGCAAATGCGTTGTCTGTGATTGGCTCATTGGAATGCTGAAATGGAGTAAAATAGTGGAATTAGTGAAAACTATTTTTGGTCTTTTGAAACAACTATTATTGACTTCTGAGAGTGAGACTGTCATTGATTATTTTGTATGAATAAAATCCGGTTCATACCTCCTGCGAATGCGAATGCGATACGAATTATGACGTCACAAATTCACAACGAAATTCGCAGTCAGTTAAGTTGTGCTCAACTCTCTTGCGAATATCGCAATGAAGGCAGAGTTGTGAAGTCAATTTACGTCAAACTAACACCCCCATTCGCACTCAAAGGAAGTATGAACCGGGCTTAATAAGAATAAGGTTCAATCCAATTCAATTTAGAGACATTTATTTTCCGTTTCCATTTCACTTGTTTACAGTGAAAATAGGCATACAAATTAACATTAAATCAAGAAATAATAGAAATACTAATAAGAGAAAATGAAGAAAACCCTGATAAGCAGTTGCGTGTGTTGGGGAAGTCTTACTAACTTATTTAGGACAAGAGACAGGACCAAAAAAAAAAAAAAAAAAAAGAAATTCAAGTCGGATAAACAAATTAAAGAAGAACTAAAAGCACTTTAAAACAAGAAGAACTACATTAAAAATCTGGAACAAAGTGCATTTTTAGTTTTAAAAGCAACACACAGGACATACAGCTTTACACCTCATCCAAAGGACGAAGTACTGGTAAAGTTTCTTGCTTAAGGACACAAGTTTCACGACTGGGAATCAAACCCACACTCTGCTGATCAAATACAGCAGAGCTTGAGTTCTGCGCTCTTAACCGCTTGGCCACGACAATAAAAGGCTAGTCACACTGCAGCAATAACAAAAAACGATAACGATCACAACGCAAAGAGAACGCATTTTATTGGTTGAATTGCTCCGTGCAGAATACGTGCACGCTTATTCAAACAATCGACGGCCTGCCTTGTTAGCGTGATCGTTTTTCATTATCGCTGCAGTGTGACTGGCCCTTAACTCCTCTCGACCAATCAGAATAGATAAACTCTCCCGGTATCCTCACCTGCACAGACAGATCTGTGGTGTAATAGATGAGGTAACCGGCTCCGCCCAAGATCCCCAAGACAACCAGATTCAGCAGAAAGCGGACCGAATACAGTTTGAATTTCTCCATTTTGGTTCTCTTCGCTCGTTTCCTCTTCTGTCTCTCCTCCTCAAGATCCGTCTAAAATTAGACAAACATTAGTTATAATAATAATAATAATAATTGTAATGTATTGTATTTTATTTTATTTTATTTGAAACTGGAACAGACCCCATCACCCTGGGGAGGGTACCAACATTATTAACAATTAGAGAAGAATTCATACAGAAAGGAGTGTTAACTTAATAGAACAACGCACATTGGTAAAGCCTTCACACAGTTTGATTTTCTTTTGTAAAGCGCCTAATGCAAAAAGCCTCTAAGCGCACAAAGAGAACCTTATAATATATAATGAGTGAAAGATACAATTACAAATAAGCAGATTACACATATAAATGAGATTTGAACAGAGACTTCAAAACATTATAAAGAACTAGCCTGGCGAATATGCACAGGAAGACTATTCCAAAGAAACGGTGCGGCTTAAGAAAATGATCTGTGGCCATTAAAAAATGGAAGAAGCTCTTGTAGTTAAAAGCAAGGAGATGATTGTAAAGTCTGAGTAGGTGAATAATGGTGAACAAGTTCAGATAAATAAACAAGCAGGAAGGAAAAGCTCACAGTCAGTGGTCTAGTGGTCGAGGCATCTGCTCCACTATGCAAGGGTCTAGGATTTGAATCCCACCTGACACAATTTCATGGAGCCACTAAAAGGCAAAAGTATACCTTTTGTTTTTGGAACCATTTTAGATTGTTTTAGTCCTGTGTAAATGTAGATATATGCCTTTGCCTCGGTAAGTTCTTTTATAAAAAAAATTGTTTTAAATGTCACATGCCTGTAGTTCGAAACGGATGCTACTGCATTTCAAGTAGGCATTCTTCTCGTCAGTCATGGAGAAATCCCACGCAGCAAAGACTTTGTTGCAAGACTTGTACTGGAAGTCCTCCTGGTTGGATAGACTTTCCTTGAAACCACGGGCAGTACTGAAGAGAAATCAGGAGAAAAGAAATCAACAGTAAATAACAATGATAATTAAAAAAAAAACAGCCTCAAAGCGCCATGTACAAAAACAAAGCGAGATAAAAAGACAAAACTCTTTCAGAACAAATATGTAAAAAAAAAGTTACAATGAATGGATACAATAAGCATCGCTCACTGGTTACAAAATACAAGGGGTATAAAATTTTATGCCATATTATGGCAAAGAAATTAGCAGAAAAAGGGTGTAAAAAAGTGACTGGAGTGGGATTTGAACCTGAAACCTCCATAATAACATGCTCCACCAAATAAGCTGTCTCCAGACATGCCAACCTCTGGGATCACAAAACTGTATTCTGAAACCCCAAAACCTGTATTTTTCATCAAAAACATGTAGTTTTGATAAAACATGCGTAAACGCAGTTTTAAGCCCTGAGACAGGCAAAATGGAGAAGGTGCGAAGGTTATCGAACAGCCTAACCAGTAAATTTAAAATTGAATTAAACAAAATTAAAAATATAAAAAAATTGGCAGAGGTTTCCCTATGGGTGGTAAACCCAATGAAAAAGGTTTTTTATGAACAGATATTGATAAATCATATCTTAAAGATATTGATAAATCATATCTTATTCATATAGAAACCCTTGTTAATATCTTTGTCAAATGGTCAAAAGAAGACAAGTAAAAAACAAAATTAATTTCATTTCAATGAAGAAGACAACAAATCATCCCACAAAGTTTTGTTTCTTGCATTTGGGGTAGTTATCAAATTCATCTTGTATACATCTCGCTTCAGGCGCTCTTTTTGCGTCTCTAAAGTTGGGGAGGTAGTGCTTTCTGCTCTTCCAGCCAGGCTTGTTATCCAGGCCTACATTCGTATGGACTGTGAACTGGTGTAGGACGTAACCCTGTTTCAGCCTCAGGAGTAGGTGGCAACAGCCCCTGGAAAAATAGTTGTAGCCCACAACTCGAAGTGGCCTTCAGGCCTTGTGTGTCTTGCAACTTGCATTAAATTAAAATAAAACAAAGACCAGAATGCTAACTTACTACTGGACCATCAGCAGAAGCGAGAGAAGAAAATAGGCCGCCGTTGTGAGGAGGTAGGCCAGCGGGATGATGTAGACACTGTCTAAGAAGGTGACTAGAGAGGAGCTGTTGGTGTTACTGAACGTCGGTGGGTAAGTACCGTAAAATAACTCAGTCTGCTCCATCCATCCCTGTACAGGAGACGAGGGGGGAAACAAGATGTGATCAGATGAGATTAGTCCAAACGATCTTTTTATTCTATAGAGAGGTTTGGGGTAACATCATGTAATGATAAGGAGTTAATATCAAAGTCTTATATAGCGCACGTATCTACCAAACAAGGTACTCAAGGCGCTGAGTATATACAAGCTTTCAGAAAGATAGGTAATTGCAGTGATGAATTTTGAGACCCAGTTATTTAGCACCTTATAAGGGTTTACAAGGTGCTATGGCGCATATAGCAGCCACAGCCAGGAACACCGGGGCGAACCCCTTCTCTTTTCGAAAAGTGCACTGGGTTCTTTTACATGCGTTACACAACACATGGGACCAACGGCTTTACGTCCCATCCGAAGGACAAAGCAATGGTTAAGTGTCTTGCTTAAGGACACAAATAGAAAAACACTAGACAGCAAGACTTGTATGGTCGTAAGTTTACTGGCCCGACGATGGAATTACTGGCCTCAGTTCTGCCGTCCAAAGTCAATTTCGAGCCCTGACTCATAGCTACTTACCGTGCCACCAATGAAGTCCACAATACATTGATCTGTCTGGCCTTCAGCACACTTGTTGTCCACGTTGTTATTGTACTCCGTCTCGCAGGTAGATGCTGTGGTTAACAAATACAAGTCACAAAATAAATTATTATTAAACGCACCGTTTCTTTGGAGTATTCTTCCTGTGCATATTCGCCAGGCTTGTTCTGTACAAAGTTTCAAGTCCCTGTTGAAAACTCATTATTTGTTTAAAGCTGCTTTTTTTGTAATTTGCTTATTTGTAATTTGTATCTTCCTCTCATTATATATTTTATTGTTCTCTTTATGCGCTTAGAGGCTTTTCGCATAAGCCGCTTGACAAATGTCTATCATTATTATTAATAATAATTAATAATTGTGGCTTCTTATAAAGCGCACATTTCCGTCACCCAGTGACGCTCCTGGCGCTGTAACATACAGTATTTCCTGCCAGATTGTGGGACTACGTTTGAATTATGAGACCTAATTCTGATAGCACCATGTAATGCTTTACAAGATGCTGTGGCGAGCCCCTTCTCTTTTCGATAAGTGCACTGGGTTCTTTTACATGCAATACATAACACATGGGACCAACGGCTTAACGTCCCATCCGAAGGACGAAGCAATGGTTAAGTGTCTTGCTTAAGGACACAAGTGTCACAGCTGGGGATTCGAACCCACACTCTGCTGATCAGAAACACCAGAGTTTGATTTCGGTGCTCTTAACCGCTCGGCCACGCCACTTCCACTATTATTTATAAATGGCTCTGCATGATGCACACACAGTGAAAATGCAACGAGTATGAAGTAAACCCCAGTTTAGGAAGCAGCTATTGTTTCTCAGAACTTACTTTCAATAAATTGACCGCGGAGGATGAACTGCGGTATGACGATCAGTCCAAACATCAAGATGAAGATGTACATATTCAGGAATAACATCCACTTGAGAAAGACAAAGTAAGATACCACAGCTGTGCCGAATTTACCTGCAAGGAGAAACAGAGCGTTGTTGAATACACTGTATTTTTGACCGAATACTTTGCTTCTCAATAACAGTTTTATCTTAAGTATAGTTTGAAGCATTGCATGGTGTGGAGAAACAAGAAGAAACTATAAATAAAGTAAACTTGCGGCTACAACCATTGTGTGAGTGTTGGCTCTGAACAGGTTTGGTCTCGACGTTTCAAACATTATACTCTGCTCCGACTCTTCGTCAGGAGAAGCAGGGTATACTGTTTGAAACGTTGAGACCAAACCTGCACTCTTCAGAGCCAACACTCCCACTAAAGAGATTTACATACTTTGGTTGTTCCCACAAGTTTACTATTTATTTATAGTTTCTCCTCAGTTTTATATCATTTTAACTGCAACTAGAGTCAAAATGGAGTTGATCAAGATGTATGATTTAAAAACAAAATAACAACTAACACTAAAAAGTGAAGCACATAACAAGCACTCATGTTCGTAGTTGTCCATGGAATGTTAATACTTGACTGAATCTAAACATCGGAGTAAGTGGCAAAGGGTATAAAAAAAGTATTCTGTGGACAGCTGCAAAATGAGAACCATTATGAAACTACTCCTCTTAGGAATGATCAATTTCTTTCTTTCTTGTTTTCCTAATAAGCAGGAGAGAGTGCTTGTTAAATATATTCTTCACTGAATTATTTTAGTGTCATTTGTTTGTTTTGAAAATCATCACAAATCACAGGCAACTTCTTTTTGACTCACCCTGTATGTTTTGTTTAATAACTGGCCAAAGAAATTGTAATAACCGTCCTAGAGTTAAATTTTGTGAGAGGGCAAGGCCATTTTCATAATTCAAAGGGCCCTTTTTCTGGAAGGTTCTGAAGGGGAAACTTCTGCAGGGGCAACAAAGTCAAGATCAGGGGCAACAGAGGCCGTCACCTCCATACAATTCCTGGCCTATAATAACAGTGGGAAAACATTTTTGCACCATATACATCGTTCCACACACACCAACATAGTCAAAAACACTTCGAATAGACGATCAAAAATGCGTGTGGAAGAAATCTTGAAATCTGAGCACTCAGGAAATGTCAAGATAAAAATGTAGATAATGGACAATGAAATCCATTTCACAACAAGCGTTTCGTCGCCTCAGCTGTGCCAATGTTTCTCTGCACACAGCACTACTTGTTAAAGGGTCTGTATGCGTTTGGTAGGCCTTATGACTCTGAAAATTAATGGCAATCATTTTGAGAAACGTTTCAATTTTATCCCCCAAAACTTGAATCTGAGAAGCTTTAGCGTTCTTCTCAGATGGTTTCCGTGGACATAACCGATCCAGATTTCCAGCAATATCTCATAAAACATTACCACCTTTTGAAGTGAAATTTTCACAAGTTAGTTTTATGGCATATCTAAACAGTGGGTTTCAATTACCAATTGTATACAATCCCTTTAAGTTGTACTTTAAAAGGAAGGACTTTTCAGGAAAACTGGTATCGATATCAAGCTAACAAATACAGGCTTTGAGATAAGTAAAACAAATTGTACGTAAATTTGTTGATCACAGCTGAACCTATTTCATATCTTTTCAGTGTGATAAGAGCCAGGGAGGCGGGTGGGGTAATTTCATGAAACTTCCTTGCTTGAGTAAAATGCTACTTTACCAAAAAAACTTTAGCGTAAAGCCTGTAGTATTTATTGCCATGTTTTAAAAGGGCATTTTTGGAAGGGCGTTTTTGAAAGGGCAGTGGCACCGAGGCATTTTCTCTTTGGTAAAGGCCACCCAATGAGGAAATTGTAAATTTCTACAAGAGCATTCCAAGGGCCTGAAAGGAAGTGACCAGGGCCCAATTTCACAGAGCTGCTTAAGCAGAAAGTTTTGCTTAAGCGAAAAAATCCTTGCTTAGTAAAATCAGATTACCGGCCAAGACTCAACTCAATTGTTATGCTAAGTAAACATCAGCTAAATACCAGTCACAAGCATTGTATATGGCATGAATTTTGGCCAGTAACATAATTATGTAAAATAAGCTAGCTATTTTTGTGCTTAAGCGAATTTTTTGCTGCTTAAGCAGCTCCATGAAATTGGCCCCTAGGGGCATGGAGGAAATCGCTTTCATTGCCTCCGTGAAGTACCAGGCCTGTTATCAAAACCAAGGGAGTGAATTTTACAGGGTTTGGGGGATATCGGGTAGGATTGATGCCACTCTAACATCTGAACATACCTTCAACTTCTTTGAGTGACGCCCGCCATACCTCAAAGGTCAGCACTAAATCGTACATACTCTCCTTGAAGTGTTTCCATCTCTGCAAAAACAAAAAAATATTATATTATTATAACCTTACATTTGTTTTCATTATCATCTATTTGATGAGTAAATAAACCCAGTTTTAAGTTTCGGCAGGAAGTGCCAAGGTTTAATCATAGATCACTTTCAGTAATAGTTTAAGATACTCCTTGGGAAAAAAAATAAAAAATTACTTTGATTGGCAAATGTTTGACCAAGGACAAATTCAAGGCCATCAATCCATTCTCATTCCTAAAGTGTTTGATCTGATCATACAATTAATTAAGCCATAAATCTGAGTTAGTGTCTTTGCCTACGGCTATTTCTAATGCTAAGGGCTGCACAAATTTGTGTGCTTTAAGATGACTGAAAAAGACTTCAGACCTGAAATCTTTTAATATTTGAGTGATAAAAAACTTAATTTTTAAAAAAAATCGTTACTTCAGAGGGAGCCTTTTCTCACAATGTTTTATACTATCAACAACTCTCCATTGCTCATTACCAAGAAAGTTTTTATGCTAACTGTTATTTTGAGTAATTACAGTGCCTTTAAACATGGTAACTTTGAACCTTTAATAACTTCAATCTAACCATGGAGGAAGGAATAGAAGGAGCTCGAACGAAGGGACATCAAAAGTTGAACCTGTGGTACCGCGGTCGTTTAACAACACCTCGTAATCACCGACATACCTTATACAGACAATGGGCGACCTGGCGTATGTGAGTTTGCGCGTGCGCACTTGGTTCTTCACTCAACCATGGTGTCGTATGTCGTATGGATATAATACAGAAAAACAACTTTTTTGAGACCTGATAAAAATTGTGTACACTTGTGCTCACCAAATCGAAAAACACAATTGAATACCAACCACCCTCGTGTGCTGATACCCAAACTTTGAATCACCGCTAGTGACCGGAAAGTAAAAAAAAAAGAAAAAATATGCCATGATTTTTCAGTGAAACACCACAAATGGTAAATGAAAACGTGTGTATTCACAATTCTTGTCTCCAATGGTTCAACTTTACACGAAGGCAATGGTGCAGAGCGGCGGTACCGCACGTTCTATACAAAGAAATCTAATCCTGCTCGTTAATCGGCCGTCCAGCTGGAGGTCTCCTATCTTTTTCCACTGGTTAAACGGGGGCATTGTCAGGGTATTCTTTTGTTACTCTGCGGTTTTGCAGTTCGTTCGAGCTCCTTCTATTCCTTCCTCCATGATCTAACCAATTAAGATTGACACTTACCAATGCATTGTTGTACTTGAATGATTTCCAACCTGACAGGGCTTTTACCTTCCCCTTTCCATACTTTTCACTGAAACAAAAACAGAGAAAAGAAACGTTCAATGACACAAAAACATTTGGACAACATGACAATTATATAAAAAGATAGTGCACTGCTTTGAACTCAACCAGGAAACAAAAAGAGCTATTTAAGAAGCTCAACAACACTCTCCATGGTTGGGACTTGAAAGCACTGGACACTAGTTGTGTCTCAACATTATGCATAAAATAAAAACCTGTGTAAGTTTGAGCTCAGTTGGTTGTCAAAGTTGCGAGATAATAATGACAGAAAAAACAACCTTGTCACACCAAGTTGTGTGCTTTCAGATGCTTGATTTCGAGACCTCAAAATCTAACTCCGAGGCCTCGAAACCAAATTCGTGGAAAATTACTTCTTTCTCGAAAACTACGTAACTTCAGAGGGAGCCGTTTCTCACAATGTTTTATACTACCAATATAATAATAATAATTTGGGGGGCTCATCATCCTTACTCGCAGCTAAGAGCTGAATTGCGAAGGATGCGGGTACAACATGTTCGAGAAGCAGGCATGCAAGGGCGCCTTTGGCTGCCAGCCACATCAACCCATTATGACCACGGAGCATAGCCAAGATTGAAAGTGTCACCTTGGTGAGAGGTGAGCGCTTTACGCACACGCCAACCATGCCAACACTTTTGAAATAGTAAGCATTAAATTAATCCTATTTACAATGTCTTACCAACCTCTCCCCACTACTCGTTACCAAGTAAGGTTTTATGGTAACAATTATTTTAAGCAATTACCAATAATGTCCACTGCCTTTAATAACATAAAGGTTTTCTCCACTATTTTCAACAATCCACTCATCCTAACGCCATCCTAATGCTCAGTTTCGATTCAGCATTCAACAATAAAAAAGACTTTCACCAGTTGAGCATTCACTGGCCAAATAAGATCAATCAATTTAGTTAGGTAGCAAGACTGAATTCAATTTCAGCCGTGAACAGGCCTATAAATTTAACAGAACAACTGAAGTGAATCTAAGTGAGAAAATTTAAATCAAGTGCGCGCAAAAAATGAAATTAAATGGATTGAAAGCTAAAAATCAACATTAGCACTGTATCTGAATCTGGAAATTGGAAACTGTTATTCTTACATTAATGATGTGTAATATAAATTTGAAGATGGGGGAGGTTAGGGGGATGAAGACGCTAAAGAGGCGAATACACAAATCCAATAGACCCTTCCCATGAAATATGTAAATTGCACATAGCGCGTGCGCACTTATGTTTTGGTTGGCAAAATGAGGGAACATCGCGCTGTTTTGTACACGGCTAATGGGTGCGTGACGCAGACGCGATTACGCGTCTGCTTAGTGCACAACTCTATGGCGTTTGCCAACCAACAGGGTCTGTACGCATGCATGAATGTGATTAGCATATCATGGGAAGGGTCCATTGGTAGAACATACATCAAGTTCAAATATACTGTTTAAACTTGAATTGTATTTGAACTCGAGACATCAAACACAGTAAAAAAAAAATCCTTAGCTAAACCCAGACATAAAGAGAGTGTTTAGTGAAATACATGTACGACACAAGCCACTGTTCAAACACAGCAGGACTAGCTGCATCCAGGCCTGTCTATAATAATCCACGCTGGTTATTATTCTATTCTACTCTATGAATTGAGAAATTCTCTATGGTCTGCTCAACTTCAACAGGGCGACAGATGGCAACTTGGCTCATACAAACTTTAAGGCACAGGACACGCTTAGTAATGACTCTGAAAATTACCCGAAGCTTTGGATAGTGTTATGCATTTCAAGAAAGTTTGATTCTGAGAAGCGTTACTGATAGTAACGAAACTAAGGACGCGTACTCATACTCTATGTGAGTGGCTTCTGACTCAAGACTCAACCCAAATAACTGGGTATTGGACACAAACTCAAAACTAAGGACTCAGTCTCGAGACCAAGAACCACTTATGGGCACATCAAGTTTTGACGTGTTGACCACTATCACTTTAAAAGTCAACACTCCCCAGGGGCATAATCTACATATAATAAAGGATCCATTAACAGACAAACAAGGTTATCAAACCAAATAAAAACATTTCATGAATTTATGATGATTCCAAAGCTCTAATATGCATGACAGTTAAAAAGACAGTTGTGTTTAATTATCAATGAGATAACTCACTTAGTATTACCAGCTCCATTAGGGTTTAATGGAACCTTTAAAGGGTCTGGGTACTTTTTGTCAGCAGAAACACACAATAGCCACAGATTTACATACAACTTACACTATTTGAAGGATAGTAGAAAGCTTCCCTTAAAACATTACTTGCTGAGTTACTGGAGTTTTTGAGAAATGAGTTAAACAATGTCATGAAAATAACTTCTGTCTCAGTGAGATGACAATTCTTTTAGGTAACATACCATGGTAATATACTATGGTATACCATACCAAATGTACAATGTACATGTACCATATATTAGCAAATTTCACATGTCAAAAACTGAGATAACAATTGTTTACATGACATTGCAGAAATTGTGCAAAAAGTAGCTAAACCCTTGAACTCCTATTCAACAGTGCAAGTGATGACATAGCCTGTATACCACCACAGAATCTCGGTGGTCTAGTTATTAGACACCAGCTCTGGAATGGCAAAGGTCGTGGGTTTGAATCCCACCAGAGTGAGAGTAATACATTTATGCCAGTGAATTTTTGTTCACAGCACTTGGGAAGTATACAGTTACACAAATTGGGGTATGGGTAAAACCGGATATTATCATTTCTATTGCAAAAACTCATTGTTGCACAAGGTGCTGGTATAGTGCTTTTCTGACCATAAATACATTACCTTTAAGAAAAGTTTGTACAAAATTACATTCATAAATACCTCAGACAGTTTCACTATTCCTATTGGTGGAGATCGCTTCACGTGGGTTTGTATAAACCTTTGTTTATGACCAGTAAAAAGTGTTAAAAACATGGGCGTAACACGCGAGCTTGCACCTTCATTTCTATTGGTCGAGAGCAACAGCCGGGACAGTTGTGCCACATCACGCGATACGCGCGACGCGCACAGCATTCCCTTATAAGGTGTTTTTTACCCAAGGGCCTTCTCATTTCATAGCTGGCAGAGTGTTGTCATTGAACAATCAACATTCTTGCATTTATTTTACTTTTTGACCAAAAAGTGTTGATGTTTTTTGACCGAAAAGGTATTTATGAATGGGAATCAAATTGTGTTGAAGCGGTTTTCAACTAGTGGTTTAAACCCACCGAGGCCTGGTTCTTGATCGTCTCGGTAAAATTATCAAGAACCAGTCCTCGTTGGGTTTAAACGAAAACCTCTTCACCACACATTGATTCCCTTATTTAAAATCAACTGTGTCATAAGTTTCATACTGACATTAATAACTCTACATAACGTTTAATGAGCACTTTACAAATGTTAAAAAGTATGTATGGTATACATGTGCGTGTACACGTAGCCTGTGCAAATGTACCGATGTGTCAGCACTATATCAATGTAATGCATAGTTAGTGGGGAGGCTTTGGACAAGTGGACACAATGGGGGTTCATTGAATCAACAAAAGACCCATTTCAGCTTCACCGACCCTAGTGTAATATGAGCCCCAGACTGTGGAGCAATGTTGTCATGTAACTATAGCAACACACAACAACTACTCAGACAAACACATACAGAGATACAAAGTTCCACAGCCAAGTGGTCCATAAGAAAGGATATCAACTTGTTTTGCTTTGTGTTTGTGCGATGGATGAGGGAGGAAATAGTTCAAACAGTCATTGCTCTGTGTACATTTCACTTGCACACCAAAGTATGGCTTTAGTGGGTTGACTAAACACTAGAGAGCATTTTTACTTAACAGTGGTCTCAAACCCCGCTAGAGTAGAATGCAGCAGCTTTTAAAGATTTTTTTGCAAAATTTAAACTTTAGTTCCAATCAAAGTATGTAATCAAACAGAGGTTTTGAAAAGTGATGTTTGAAAATTTGCAATGTGGAAATAAAAAGAAGAAACAGAATGAAGTATTGCTGATTTTGTAAATAGACATGCTTGTGTGATAATTATTCAGTCAATTATAAATAATTTAACACAGGATATTTATTTAAGATATTTCTAAAGCGGCTAGAGATAACTTTATATTACACTGTAGGTGCTATACAAATCAAATATATACTATTATTGTTATTATGAGACCCTACACCCTTAACGAAGGGTTACTTTTTTGTAAGGGAGTCAAATTCTCCCAAAGGTTTGACTTTGTGTTTCCTACGTTTTTATAATCACTCAAGCAATCTCACAGAAATGTTCAAACTTCCAAGTGCTGATTAAATCCTGGGGCGAGAAGTGTGTGCATCAAAGTGAAAATCACATCTAGAATTGTAGGGCGTGTCGCCAGAGTGATATTGATCTACAGGTAGTAGTCCATGTATATGAATTTTTATAACGATTTTTATCAGAAAGGGCATTTTTATTTCAGAGTGGAAATAGAAGAGTAGTGGCGTGGTCTGAAATTGCCCTTTCATCGAGAATCGCTGTGCGTCTTGCAGAGTGATTTTGATCTACAGGTAGTAGTCCATTATGAAACGTTATAATGATTTTTATCAAAAAGGGCATTCTAGAGTGAAAGTAGAAGAGTAAAGTGCCTTGGTCTAAAATAGCCCTTTAGCCATTTCAGGGTCATGGTTGTTGATTAAAAATAAAAGTCATTGCCTTCACCTCGGTCATCTGCCAAATGACCACGACAAATGACCACGGCCTTGCTGGTTTTAAACGACCAATTAAGGCCTCATCGCATAATCTTTTAATAGTTTATAAAGTGAAGTGGAAACAAATCTCAATATATCTGCGAACTTGAAAAGACTGCTGTGACAGTGAAGTCCAGGGCATGTTATAGGGACAGTGGACACTATTGGTAATTGTCAAAGACCAGTCTTCTCACTTGGTGTATCTCAACATATATGCATAAAAGATAACAAAGCTGTGAAAATTTGAGCTCAATTTGTCATCAAAGTTGCAAGATAATAATGAAAGAAAAAACACCCTTGTCACACAAAGTTGTGTGCTTTTTACCTAGTGCTTTTAGATGGTTGATTTCGAGACCTCAAGTTCTAAATGCATATAAATATTAAGGGGAGCTTTCTACCATCATTATCTCCAAACCGTGAAAGTTAAAGTAGTGTTGACATTGTGTTTTGTGTCCTACAAAAAGTACCCAAACCCTTTTAAAAGTAGGACAAACAAAAAATTCATTGTCATGCCAGCCATTTCACCAGTTGCTAGGAGATCACCTGGCTGTTACTGTTATGGCCAGGATCCAGGTAGACTTGTGGACAAGTCATTAATGGTCCCACGCGGTGAGATAGTCGAGTTGTCACTGCTCTCGCGCAAACTGCTGGTTACAGACTTATGGGGAATAGAAGTCGGGCAGCGCGCAGTAGTCGCGCAACCAGCAATTCGTGTGGAGAGCACCGCTGCAACTCGACTATCTCACCGCGTGGGACCATAAACGACTTGTCCACAAGTCTAGGATCCAGGAGGATTAATGCAATCAATTTACTTCCTGTTACTCGGGCTGTCCAGGCTACTGAGGCTCCGATTTGTACATATGCAATTTTATTGTGTAGGCTACTAATTGAAAATGCAGTTGGCTCCCCCATATAAATGCACAAGCTACAAACTCAGGTTGATGTATTCAAGTACAGGAATATTATTTGAAAAATAGAATTAGCTGTTGCAAACTGCTTACCAGCCAAAAGGATAGGCTGTAAATGTAAACAAAATAAAAATAGCCTAACTTTTCGACCCTAGCAGAGTCTTTCGTGAAGGCTAAAAAGACCCTGCTATGGTCAAAGCATCCGGCCAAAAATATTTTGGGGAATATTATTTGATGGTTAAAAAAAAAAGTCTGACATTTCATTGAGTACAAGGGCTGACCTACAAATGGTTTGTATTTTTATAGACTTTCAGGCTAGTTAATTACAATTTCACTGTTTTTCTACTGCAACAAAATCGGAAATCAGACTTCAGACTTCTTTTTTAGTATGGCGTGCACAGGCTATAAAAAAGTAGATAAAGGGCAGACATTCAATTCAGAGCAACTGTGTGGATTTAAATCAGACTTAAGTAGAAAACAGATAGCCATGCCAAAAGCCCTTTTCCTACGATTGTAGAAAATCATTGGCTGGATTACAGAAAATTTGCATCTAAATCTTACACAACATTTGAACTGTACGGATTGGCTATGGCTGTCAGGCCATGGCTGTGTAAGGCTATTGGCTGCAAAACATGTTGATGGGCTTTCCAGGAACCCAACTACAGTGGCAGCCAAAATACGGATTTCATCAAACATACAGTGTCAGGATGTTACAGCCATAGCCAATCCGTACAGTTCAAATGTTGTGTAAGATTTCCTTTTTATAATAAATAAAATTTAAAAAACGGCAGGAATCTCAGTTCTAAATTCCTAATTTCCAGGGAGACAACCATTTTGAGTCTGCAAAAACTAAACCACCCAAGGCGCTGCATGACTCTCTTTGACTGGTTCCCATCACTTTGCCGTAGCAGAAAATACCACCCAAAGTGCTGGACGACCCACCTCGACTGGTGCCCATCCCACATAGCAGAAACTATACCCCACTATGTCAACCCGAAGTCTAATCGAACGCACCCATTGTCACCTCAGATTCTAGTCCTGACAGCTCTTTAAAATTGGCCCTATGTAAACAAACTTTTAGTTGGTGCAGTATCTCTTAAGCTATAATGAAAATTGATGTGCCCCATTAATTAAACGCAAAATTCTAGGCATCATGTCTGATTTTTTTTCAAGTATAAACTTGAATGTCATTTAAAATATGAGCAGATGTTTTTGGACTTCAGACCCTCAATCTAGCAATACTGTAGGCTTACGGATGTTAATTTCCTGCAGCTTTCCTTTGTGCAAAATATAAATAAATGAGCAACGTAATTATAATAGGGAATTTGATTTTAAAATTTAACACAACCATTTCTTTACCATTTCTCTTATGCATATTATATCTCTTTCATTCTTTCTGAATACATGTACCTGTTTTGGGTTTTTTTTTTACCAAAAGATAAAAATGTAATGAAGAATTTTGATTTCATGTTGGTTTGATGTTTGTTTAAAAAATATTTTTGGAGACATTACATTTAGGGATCAGTTTCAAGGCCAGGATCAAGGCCTGCCCACCAATATAAATTTGTACTGCACTGAATATGTCAGACAGCACGCATTTCTGTACTTAAATCTTCAAAAGATCTACATTATTGTGCAGGGGAAAAAAATGCCATTGAATTTGATACCCTTGCAGTGCAAAATTTGTCAACAGAACTTGTCAAACTGAAGACTGGCTAACAAAAATCTGAGGAGATAATAAATGGGGCTAGTCCAAAATATAACAGTTCTCAGGGAATCCTACCCATACAGTAATCAATCAATTCATTACTTTGCTACATGTATTACATGTAGTTGATTAATTGCAGACAGACAATTTACTCCGTGAAGGTACAGGACACTATTAATGGTTGATACAATTAGTAGCCAGGGATCACACCTAAGTTTACAACCTGGGAAGCGGCAGCAGAGGGATCACCTCAAGGAGATGGGAGATGCGAATCATTTATTTCAAATATCAAGAAAAACTACTTGTAATGCAAACCTTCTTGAACATTTATTTGCTTATTTATTTATTTTTCTGTCAGTTCTTGAATAAGAAGGGGGTTATTTTCCCCCAGACAGTCACTTTCGTTCATACTGTGAATATAGGCTACGAGGTCACTTTTTACATCCTGCAAATCAACATAAAAAATAGACAAACAGATGTTCAGATTGTGAATGTGAAGCAGATTTAATTGATTATATAACGATTATATTTTTCAATAGCATGGTTCGATTGTTAAAAAAACATACAAAAATGTAACCTTGCATAAGGCCCCATGACAATTTAAGTTTGCATTTAGCACGATTGCACCTGATACAAACCTATCCTGGCCTATCCTATGCTGCTGTATCAAAATAAAAAACATACAATTAAACGCTTTGGTAATTTTCAGACCAGGCTTCTCATTTGGTGTATTGTATCTCAACTATGCACAAAATAAAAAACCTCTGAAAATTTGAACTCAATAGGTCGTCGGAGTTGTGAGATAATAGGCCTAATGGAAGAAAAAACACCCTTGCCATTGCCACACAAAGTTGTGTGCTTTCAGATGCTTGATTTTGGGACCTCAAAATCTAATTCTGAGGTGTCAAAGTCAAATTCCAATAAACTATGTTACTTCAGAGGCAGCCGTTTCTCATACCATGATCATACTGTCAACAGTTCTCCATCATTTGTTACTAGGCATGTTATTATGCTAACAATTAGTTTGAGTAATTACCAATAGTGTCCAATTAAATGCCTTTAGGCTTTCGCTTAAGGTGCATGGAGGAAGGTTGATACATGCCGCAGAAAATGAACAATGCAAAATATTGTTTACAATGTTTGGCTGTCATGGCTGATAGACTAGAGATAAATAATGGAATCCCGACAATAGACCACTTTAAAACTAGACCACTTAATCATTTGTGGTTTTTGTCTGTGCTGCAACACTTTAAATGAAAGTTTAGGCCCTGTAAAATAATTTCTTTATTCTATAAAAAAAAAAAAATTAAAATTCAATATATAGATTTTCTGGTCAACAAACTTTTTTTAACATCTATTAGATATTGATATATTACAATGATAAAATAGCAAGCTGATGCAGCAATTCTGAATTTAAAGTGGGCTTTTAAACGACCAACTGGAAGAATTATTGTCAAGCTGGTCTTGAAGGCACTGGACAATATTGGTAATTACTCAAAATATTTTTTAGCATAAAAACTTAGACGGTAACAAGCAATGGAGAGCTGCTGATAGTATAAAACATTGTGAGAAACGGCTTCCTCCGAAGTAAAGTAGTTTTTGAGAACGAAGTAACTTTCCACTAAAATATTTGAATTTGATTTTGAGACCTCAGAATTGGACTTTGAGGTCCCGAAATCAAGCATCTGGAAGCACACAACTTTGTGTGACAAGTGTGTTTTTTCTTCCATTATTATCTCAGTGTAATTATTTTCAGTGTAATTTCCATTTTTAAATCTTTTTAAATTATTGTTAATGTTAATATCTGTATATTGTTGTAATGCGCATCTGTACATATTTTTTATGAAACTTGCGCATAATAAATGAATAAATTTTTATTATTATCATAATCTCGCAACTTCGACAATCAATTGAGTTCAAATTTTCACAGGTTTATAATATTAATAGATGTTAAATTTGCATCGGGAATAAAGAATATTAATTTTTGGTTTTTACCCATACACCGGTGTGTGTTTAATAGCACTGTATAGCCTACTCAGTACTTTCCCCGAGTCCTGTGAAAAATATATCATGTAGGCATGGGAGGCATATTTCTCGGGTGGGATTCGAACCCACGAATCCACGACCCTTGCAATTGCAGGCCTGATACTTCACGGAGGCAACAAAGGCGATTGCCTCTGTGTCCCCTGGTCATTGCCTTGGTGCCCTTAAAATGCTCCAGTACAAATTTGCAATTTCATCATAGGGTGCCCTTTTACCAAGAAGAAAATGCCTTGGTTGGTGCCCTTGCCCTTTCAAAAACGAAGCATACAGCCCTGCAATTGTATGTAGAGCAGTGTCTTACCAACTCACAGGTTTGTTATTTTGTGCATATTGATCTTAATATTACCAATTAAACTTTGACAAGTAGATGTTCAGTATTACAAACAACTAATTTTCTTCCTTCATAATAAAACAAAACAAATGACTGGCAGCCGCAAAAATAAATTAAGAAAAAATGAAGTGATCTGTTTTTATAATTATTCTTTTCATTTTAATATTAATAGCTAAACTACAAAAGAGGCAACACAGTTTACACTACAGTTTAAAACATAATAGTCTGTTTTCGAAAGAGTATAATTGGAACCGGGCGGTCAACCCGATGTTGGTTAAAAAAAAAAAGTATTTGGGTACGAATTCAAATGTTATTCATATTTCATTTTTACTCACCGAAGTTCTCTCTTCTTGTTTAAAGTTGTCGGCATAGATCTAATAACCTTTGCTCTGTTTTCTGCCGCATGCTCCCCGTCATCTGATTTCAATTTATCCAGTTCATACTCAATAGCATTGTGGCTATGGTCCCGGTTGTAACTTGCTTTGACAGTGCCGTGTCTCGACACGGGACGCCCGGTCAACGCATCGGTTTCATCCCCACCGTTGAACGCGCCGTTGTCCTGCTCGAGATTGTACATGGCTGACTCGCTCGTGGCCCCGTTGTGGTGGTGAAGTTTCGCTGGTGAGTCTGCACTCACAGCAACAGCGACTGTGTCCGTCCCTTGCCTAGGTGGACTTGGATACGAATCGTCCACAATTAGAGCACCAAGATCCCCGTTGTTGTTGGATAAATCTGCAAGAACGGTCGTGTTTTAGTACATAAGTAAGCCGGCTTTCAATCTTTTTTACGGACTCCAAAAATGACTGTACACAAGTTCCGGTTTTTTTTCTTTTTAGTTGCTGATGATTAAGTTAGCGTACTTATAACAATTAGAGTGTAGTTGGTGTTGGCTAGAGCTTGCGGCTTCAATACTTTTTTTTATGAAGTTGTGCTACTCCGCCTAGCAGCCAGTGGCTAGCCACAGCTACATCTCGCAGCCAACAGAAACTGCACGTATATCAAACGTATAGATGATGTTGATGATGGTGTTCATAATCCATAGAGCTATTTATATAGTTCTTATGTGTTAACCGCAAAACTTTCCATTCCACCATGCAAAGTTTCAAATCCTTTGACATAATTACCCCTGGTTTAGTTTTGTTGTGAAGGGATGCTCAGTTTCATTGCTCTATGGTTTGAACTCGTGATAAACAATAATCACATCCTATGGAGATCCGTTGCAAAGCTCCAGAACTCTTTGCCATTATCGACCAACATTTTCAAAAGCACTTTAATTCAGAATTTGACTGACTCTAAATGATATTGCTTAGTTTGCATCGGGATAAAGAATGTAAATTTTGGTTTTATTCTTAAATCACCGATGCACTGATACTCAGTACTTTCCCGAGTTCTGTAAAAAAAAAAAATACAGGCACATTACTCGGGTGGGATTCGAACCCACAACAAGTTGGTGTAAAAACCAAAATTAATATTCAAAATAAAGTTTGTCTATAGGGGGGGGGGGGGGGGCTACTTGTTGATGTTTTTTTTTTCTCACAACAAGTCTATCTAGTTATACATCCCCAGTATACCTTACAATTCTGAGTTTAGATTCTCAAATTTTCCCCTTTTTGAAAGCCGTTTGGTTATAGATAGATAGTGATTCACAAATTTCTTGTTCTTGATAAAACATTTTAAAACGAAAATCGCAATCAAAAATAACTTTTGGCCCACTTCTTCGGTCTAACTTGTTTTCTTTCTCTCTCGTCTCTTGTATACAAGCAACAGCTATAGCCTAAACTCGCGTTCTGTCCCTCCCCTTCCCAACAATATCGCAAACATTCTCTGTTTCGCAACTTTTATTATAAACGGGGGCCCTTCACTGGTAGGCCTATTATTTTATCTTCTCAGAACCACACTGCTCAAAAGAAAAAATTGTGTCACCCCGCAAATTAACCTCAAGGCTTATTGTACTCCCATCCGTGCATAGTTTCCAGCCCGTGATTTTATCTATGTTCTATCAATTTCCTTGGGCCAAACACTATTCAAGAAAGGTATAATCCACAATCAAAATATATTGATAAATTTGTACCCTGAAATTGTTCCCCGATCAGCAATTTCAATAAATATTGTGTGGATCTGGATACGAATTCAAATGTCATATTGAATTCAAATATTGTGTGGAGCTCTGGGCCCAATTTCCGCATGAAAAAAAAACTTGCACAGGAAAGTTTCAAACAAACTATAAAGTTTGCATTGTTGCAACTAATGCCCCATCACTCAATTGTTGCTTCTTTGCAAAATACATGGCTAAGCCGAGTATTTTCTGCTTATCACTAAGCAGCTTTATGAATTTCGGCCCTGTGACTTGGAGGCAGGCTGCTCACGCAAGTTTTACAGTCTTTCAAGAGAGAAGTGATCATGGGACGGGTGGGGGGGGGGGGGGCTGTACTCACCAGACATGGAGAAGATCCCGAGCAACAATCACACCCAAGAGTTAATGTCCATGAATTCCTCCTGCACAACGGCCAGACCAATTATTTGACTCCACAACAGTTACAGTAGCATCAATCCAGTGAAATAAATAACAGCAAATTGAAAATGTTGACCTTGGTATTCAAGGCAATTCCCTATTGTGTTGTTGCCGTTTAAAGTTGAGAATTGAAGCTTTAAAACATGGGATCTTTTCATTTGTTTCCTCCTCTTTGTGACAGTATCTTAAGATGGATAGGACATGTGTGTGGTGTTCTCCCCCATATAGACGCAAATGCAAACAAAAATCGATTCATCAGTGTTGTCCCATCCCCCGGCATGCGGAACAACTGTTGGCGGTTTCTTAGCACTCCTAAATGTGCACACTATTTTTTTCAAAAGAAATGTTCGATCTGAAAACATGTTTTTGATAATAAATTTAACAAGTGAAGACCCCGCTCAAAGTTAAAAGTAGTTGTAATGTATTGCCAAAGGTAGGGCCTTTGTAACAATATGATTTTTGGTTTCGTTGCATCTCCACTTTTCAAACTACTTTAGTTTGAATGAATAAACAAAAACAAAACACAATACATAGTTGGGCGAACCAAAACCGCTTGTGACATCTGTGCGTATGTACTAATGCAAAAAAATAGTTAATGGCCTGACGTTTCGACCCTAGCAGAGTCTTTCTCGAAGGCTAAATGACAACACAACAAACATGAACAGGTAACTAAGTGAAACATAAGCAGTGAAGTGGAAATACATGAATGGGGTTAGAAAGCATACATAAAAAAGCAGGGGGTAAACAATGAATAGGGGGACAAAAAGGGGGGGTTGAAGGGAAGGGACTGGCTTGACCACAAGCAAGAGGATGGAAACACAAAGGACAACATCAAGGGTGGTGAGGTTGGGTAAACAGAAATATGTACTATTATGTACTATTATGACAACCTAGTATGTAAAAATAATCACATAACAAAAGGTTTGCATCCGTGTGCTGGAAACGGGGGCTCAAAAACAATAATAATATGATATATTTAAAACAGTCAGCTTAAAAAAATATATAAATCAATTATACAGTTATTTTTCATGCTGTCATGATTATTGCAAATAATTTCAATTACACTCTGGTAACTAACTGCACGTGCACCCCCCCCCCCCCCCTTGAGATCTGGACATAAGGCCTATACCTCTCAATTCAAATAAATTGTTACATTTCATAAGCTTGTATGCATTAATTTACAAGTAGGCCCTTTGGAAACTTTGCATCTATTGTTTCTATTCAAAATTAGAACAAAAAAGTGTTTGGACATTTTAGAAACTCAGACTATGTATAGAAACAAATACTGAAACGAAAGGCATAGACCTAACAAGGTGGTTAATTATAATACAAAATGCAAACGGAAACTAGTATTATTGGTCAGAGTGCCCCCTAGGAATAAGATAGGAAAAACAGTATTTTTAAAACAAAACAAAACAAAACAAAACAAAACAAAAAACGGCGCACCCCCCCCCCCCTCCCTCCAATTACAATTTTGCCGTTTATATATATTTTCGTTTTCAAGACATATTATTTGGGTACTGGCAAAAATATCATTTCTATTTTACGAAAGATATTCCCAATGGTGTGCCTTGCTCAAAGTGTGACAGATATCTAGGCCTATACTCATAAATCAGTTTTTAAAGTGGAAATCGTAGCTTATACGTAGTCATGATACATTCTTAGAGAGTAGAGAGAATTAACCGATACAAAGAAGGAATTGGTTTCTAAAAATCCCTGTGGATTTTAACAAAACTTGTGTACTTTGAAAATACATTAATTTCTGCCCATAAAACCACTAGAGCGTCTGGAACGGCTTGAAACCTGATCTAAGGCCATTGTTTGCATGTAATACCCGTATAAGTCATTTTAGTTGACAGCCCGTCGGCGTTGTATTGCAACACTGCAGCTATTTCTCATGGGCCCAATTAAAACAGGTAGGCCGATTAGGGCTTACTACTATGGGCTCAAGGCATCCTGCGGGTAATGTCATCAGGAGCAACGTGGTTCGTTAGTGCCAAGCCCATTTTCTTTAGTTCATAAAAACAATGCAACATTTGAAAATCACTCTGAGGATTTAAAACAGTTTATTTTTGGACCTGCTTTTTCTGAGTACGGGGGCTGCTTGTTAGTTTGAAATGTTTTCTAATTAAAACAAACGATGCGTGGAATTAACTTTTTCGGGGGTGCGCAAATTTAATTTGTTGTGCAGAAACGTCGGGGTGCGCAACAGGTAGGTGGTTGGGGGGGGGGGACTTTGCCTCTGTACCGCCCTCTAGCGATTCGGCAAAAAGTTTACCGGAAATGTAGTTCTTCGTTTTTTTTTTCCTCAAACGCCGGGGTGATTTTCTATGTTTATATCGTCGTCTTTCAAGTGTGTGAAATATCTTGTGTGGAAGGTAGGTGTTTAAGGAGGTCAATTGCTCTTCAACTAACCATTTTTATGTTGTAATTGAAGGTCTTGCTCTTTGTATTCTAATGATTTTTGTGGCGTTTATTGAAGTAGCAAGTCAGATCCATTTTCTTCCTCCATCATGATGATGATCCAACCACCGTCCATTGACTCTGTCTCTCCTTCCTTGATAAACCGACCACCACCAGCTGACTGTGTAGCCTGTATCATGTAAAACGTTAGCAGTGGAGTCAATTTGTATTTGTTGTGAATATGAATACCCGCACTCCTCTCAAAATTAGGAAATAGTGAGCATTAATTAATCACTCTGGCATTAGTTTTATTTAGTACTACCTAGTCTAGTCACTGTACCCTGTAGTAAGTAGGAGTAGGCCTATGTTTAAAGGAACACGTTGCCTTGGATCGGACGAGTTGGTCAAAACAAAAGCGTTTGTAACCGTTTTTTTATAAAATGCATATGGTTGGAAAGATGTTTTAAAAGTAGAATACAATGATCTACACAAGTTTGCCTCGAAATTGCGTGGTTTTCCTTCTACTGTGCGAACTAACATGGTCGGCCATTTATGGGAGTCAAAATTTTGACCCCCATAAATGGCCGACGTGTTAGTCGACAAGGTAAAAGAAAAACCACGCAATTTCGAGGCATGTTTGTGTGGATCATTGTATTCTACTTTTACAACATCTTTCTACCCATATGCGTTTTATAAAAAACGGTTACAAATGCTTTTCAAAGACCAACTCGACCGATCCAAGGCAACGTGTTCCTTTAATACATGTATTATTATTAAAAACCAAAATTATTTAAATTAATATTTAAAAAAATTTATATACTGAATGAAGGGTAAGTTCAGTTCAGTTTAGTTGCGAGGGTTACTATAAGTCTGGAAGTGGTGTAAAAAAAAAAATTTATATTTAAAAAAAATTTATATACTGAATGAAGGGTAAGTTCAGTTCAGTTTAGTTGCGAGGGTTATATTAACTCTGGAAGTGGTGTAGACAGAATTAAACTGGGGCAGGCGCCTTTTCCTTTCTTCAAACTGTGTCTGTGATTCATAGTATGAAAACATTTTGATAAAAGGAGTACAGCGCCCCAGTTACTGGGTCTAGAAGTTGTGTTTTGTTTTCACACTAGTAGTACGGTGAGAAGGCCGGTGATAGTCCACAACTCCAACACACACGGCTTATAATGTAGTGTTATTCTGTTAAGGTTATGCCTTGACTGGTGCTTCCCTTCTTCAGCGCGTCGCTTGTTCACACCATCTATGATTGTTTTGATATTATAAAGCTACAATCATAACTTATGGTATTAAGCAGAGAATCAACGCTTACAGAAGCAGGGAAGTGCTTTTCACAGGTTAACAGGGAATTTTTTGCTTGTGTTACCATGCGTATTCCATCATTACTAGCCTGAGGCATTCTTTGCTTAAACACAGTCAGCGCAAAATTTATGTGCTCACACGGCGGATAATGGTGATCGTCAGCACAAAATTCAGCAGGAAAGCTGAGCCATGAGGCTGAGCCCAGATTTTCCTTCTTCCATATAGTAAACCAGCCGTTTACATATTAGATAATAGCTCTGTTTAGACCAAATGCACATGATGTCATATCAGTAGGGCGCCTCACCTAGAGGTAGAAAAGCAGTGCGCTTTTATTGTTTTTACGCCGTGAACTATAAAAAATCACGGCACGCCATTTGTGGAAGTCAAATTTTTGACTTCACAAGATGGCCGACCGTGAAAGTTTGCAAAATAAAAACACACGATTTGAGGCATATTTGTGTGGATCATTATGGTCTATTTTTAAAACATCATTCTATCCATGCATTATGCAAAAAAAAGAGTTAATGGCCTGACGTTCGGACCCTAGCAGAGTCTTTCCCGAGGCTAAGTCGAAAGACTCCAGGCTAGGGTCAAATTAAATGTCATGCCATAAACTATGTTTCGCATTTGTAACCTCGGGCCTTTTGGTTGGTAAGTTGTTTGCAATGTCAGCTAATTCTATTTTCTCATGCATTTTATAACAAATGCTTTTCATAGACCAACTCGTCTGATCTAAGGCAATGTGTCCATTTTAAGACAGTGGACACTATTGGTAATTGTCAAAGACTAGCCTTCACAGCTGGTGTACCTCAACATATGCATAAAATAACAAACCTGTGAAAATTTGAGCTCAATCGGTCATCGAACTTGCGAGATAAGAATGAAAGAAAAAAACCCACTTATCTCACGAAGTTGTGTGCGTTTAGATGGTTGATTTTGAGACCTCAAGTTCTAAATCTGAGGTCTTGAAATCAAATTCGTGGAAAATTACTTCTTTCTCGAAAACTATGGCACTTCAGAGGGAGCCGTTTCTCGCAATGTTTTATACCATCTCCCCATTACTCGTCACCAAGAAAGGTGTTATGCTAACAATTATTTTAAGTAATTACCAATTGTGTCCACTGCCCGTTAAAAGAATTAGGTAAATCATTGGAGTTGAACTGATGCACAAACACAAATTGAAAATAAAAAAACATGCATTTGGCCTTATTCATCATCAGATATACAACTTTGCACAAGATAACAATAAAAAGATCTGCTGTTTCATTGTTCCCAGAAATCTACAAGGGGTTTTCCCTGATGAAATATGGCCTTTACAAGTTGTATGCAATAAAACCTCATTTAGATAAAAAAATGACCTCCAACCACCCATTGCTCCCTGGCAGTATGTTGCAACATAGGTCCAGGTCCAGTGTATAGCACCAGTCATAAATCCGGGAGGTCACAGGTTCAAATCCTGATCTAGTCACCTTTTTATTATTCACCCCAAAAGAGATATCTTTTTTTAAATGTATGTTTTGTTGAACTTGTACTGATATTAGTATTGATTCCAGGGCCATACAGTATATCCCCACTAGATCAATGACTGACCTGAGTCTATATAAGAAATTGACCTGCAGTTTTGTCAGTTTTGTCTCCATAACAGGGGTCCTTCATAATAGATGTTAAATTTGCATCAGGGATAAAGAATTTTATTTTAGGGTCCTTCAACTGTTCAATGTACTTTACACCCATGGACCAGTCAAAATTTTCTTCAGATGATCCAGCCATCAATTTCATCAAACCTTTTCTAACTTAGGATTAATCTTAGGACTTAGGGACGAGTTCAGTTCCGTATCTAAAGACGTTAGGACGCATTGAACCCTTCCAAAGTTAGGAGGAGTTACTTGTCCTAACTTGACATGGGATTAATCCTAGCAGTTTGTGAAATCGGCTGGGTTGTTTGATTAGTTGTAGCATCCCCTGTTCCACGGAGGAAGTACTTGTTCTATGACTTGTAAGCTATTAGGCCTACTGGTTCCGCTTAAAACGTTAAGGGCAAATGGTAACGTGTTGTGTACTCTTCAAAAGCATTTTCTAATAAAAAAATCCTCCTGAAAATAAAGCAACTTTAGGTACATGTACATGTAGTAGTTCATAAGCAGGAAAGTTCGTTTTAGAACTGAGAAATCTCCCGAGTTCCGCAAAAATCTATTCAGTGGCAGTAGATTTATAGCAATATCTGACAAAGTTTTTTTAAAAGAACATTGTGAGTAAAGTACCCATCAAGTAGATGGAATACACACATGGTGTTATCCCAAACCAATGTAGATTGATACGTAACCACCCACGTAATGTCTCAAATTCCACCCTAAAAAGAAGTCGAAAAACCTGAAAAAGATACCCCTTAAAAAAAGGGGGAAATGAAGGAATTTGTGGACAAAATATCTGGTCCAGTAGAAATTCAAGCCCTAAATTTATGCCAATCATTGTATTAGGGATCCACCTTCAATGTGTGTTTTGTACCACATGGTGACTGGAACATTTTAAAGACCATAGGGATCATTATTATCTTGTATCCATAGTCATAAACATACATCCTGATCCGGGTTCTTTTAATGATAAGTCTGTCAGCCTAAATTCAATTGTGCCCTTTGAGTTTGCTCTATTGATATTGTCATCTTTGCTTAAATTAGGCTAAATTAGGCAGATCTAGTTGATTGTCCAGGTTTTTCCCCAGAAAGGAGGATGAAAGCCTTATTATTTGTTATTTGTTATGTTTTATTATTTCAAAGCTGGCTGCCGAGTTAACTCTTTAGGTTAAAGTCAGTGATTACTTTATGTTTACAAGTTCTTAAAAGATATGTAAGTTTAAAGCCATTGGACCCTTTCGGTAAAAAAAAAAAAAAAAGTTCACAGATTTACAAATAACTTACAGGGTTTACAGAAGGTAGTGGTGAAAGACTTCTCTTGAAACGTTATTCCATGAAATGCTTTACTTTTTGAGAAAACAGTAAAACAATATCAATTCTTGATAGCGAGATTTACGGATTTATTTTAAACACATGTCATGACACGGCGAAATGCGTGGATACAAGGGTGGGTTTTCCCGTTATTTTCTCCCAACTCCGATGACCGATTGAGCCTAAATTTTCACAGGTTTGTTATTTGATATAGAAGTTGTGATACACAAAGTTTGGGCCTTGGACAATACTGTTTACCAAAAGGGTCCAATGGCTTTAACGAGAAAAAGTGTCATTTAATTATTTTTTTTAATGTGTTAAAAAAAAGGATGCGGCCTCCAAAAAGGATGAAGGAGGGTACAGTAAACTGGTATTTGTTTTTAGTTGGCTTTACGTAGAATTGCTCGTGCATAAAACTAGTAGATGTAGGCCTATGGAATGACACACCCCATGAGTTTGCAAAATTCATGTTCTAAATTTGAATAGGCCTGATAATTGCCTCATGGCCAGAAAAAAAAGTGTATTAAACGAGGCCACTGCAGGGTAAACTTGGGGCCAATGTTCAAATGAAACAGTTAAGATGATAAAACTGTGTTCTCGTTTTGATTCTATAGTTTCTTCTCATTTTGATTCAGGGTTGGATTTCACAAAGAGTTAAGACTAGTCTTATCTCAAGTTAGGACGAGTTACTTGTCTCTTAGGACTAGTTCTAAGGTAGGACTAGAGTGCTACATGTATTTTAAAGTGAAATCAACCCTTGGGGCTGTTTGCATAAAGAACTAAGATTCATCATAACTGCAAATCAACAGTAAAGTGTGATGTCACAATACAAATCACTATGGTAACACTGACAGTTTGTCTTACGATGGATTGTATTGCTTTGTGAAATCGACCCTTGGTCTTGTAAATAAAATCCCAGTGTGGTTGAGATTCTGAGCTACATACAAGTCCTGCCCGGTCGTTAGGATTTTCCTCCTAAGTCAAGCCCTGCCAGTGGCCTGAAGTAGGCGAAAATTGTTTCACTCTGACCATGCTCTGACTAATCTGATATTTACATGTTATCAGCATTGCTATCTGTTTAGCATGAATGACGTATTTATACAAGCTGTTAATTGGTTTGCACAGTTCAATAATTCCTGTGTGCTGTGAGAAAACAAAGTTGTGTCCAGAATACACACGCCCTGCCATAGACCAACCAGTCAATATGCAAAACAGGGCAGTGGTTTTCAATTCTGCCCCTGAATGATTTGCACTCAAAGTTCTAAAACTTACAAACTTTTGTTCAACTTCGTGTTGAACAAAAGTTGATTATATCAGGAACCTTTGACCTACAGACTAATGTGCCTCTTCGGGGATACGTGACACTCCGGGGATACGTGACTCTCCTGAAAACATTGAACTGTGACTTTCACCCTTTTTTCCTTCAAAAACTTGACGACTAAAGCCATTGTACGTGTATGCTGAAATAAACGTTTGTCTCGAACGAAAAAAAAATTGCTTTACCAATTCTCAAAAACTATGTACCGTACAGTAGCAAGTACTACCATCATCATCTTTAATTCGTGTGAGTTTAATGTAAATCTGTGGACATTTGTGTTTTTTGTTGTCGTACAAGTACACGAAATACCCAAACATTCATTTTAAAAGTGATTGCACACGTTTGGTAATTAGAAACCATTGTTTGTTTCATTCCTATACAGTCAGTCCTGTGAAAGTTTCATTTCAAAAAGTGGTAGCGAGTTTGAGATATTTCTGAAAATCTGGAATGGTTAAATGTCCATGCATGAAGATTAATCTGCAGTTTGAGTAGACAATCTGAGAAACCTTAAACTGTCAGTAACGCTTCTAAGGGCCATGTCACACGCGGCAATTTACGGGCAACCAGTTCCAGGCAATCTCCGAAAAAAGAAAAGGCATTCCCATTTGAATGTTAATTTTTTTTTTTTTGTGGATCATAAGACAATGTTTTAAAATTGACTCATGTGCTACCAAAGTGGTCAAGTACATTGTAGCATGCACTGCATTTGGTTGCCTCCAAGTTGCCTGCAATAGTTGCCTCGTGTGACAAGGCCCTTAGATTCAAAATTTGGGGGATAAAAAGTGTTTTCTTTGTTCGTTCACCGCAGTACTTGGAAGTGAAAACACTATCCAAAGCTGCTCCACATCTTACCAAGTAAGTTTTTCCTAGTCATACCAAACAGGAATAGACCCTTTTAAAGGCAGTGGACACTATTCGTAATTACTCAAAATAATTATCAGCATAAAACCTTACTTGGTAACGAGTAATGGGGAGAGGTTGATAGTATAAAACATTGTGAGAAACGGCTCCCTCTGAAGTGATGTAGTTTTCGAGAAAGAAGTAATATTCCACCAATTTGATTTTGAGACCTCAAGTTTAGAATTTGAGGTCTCGAAATCAAGCACTGAAAGCACACAACTTTGTTGTGACAAGGGTGTTTTTTTCTTTCATAGTTATCTCGCAACTCCGACGACCAATCAAGCTCAAATTTTCACAGGTTTGTTATTTTATGCATATATGTTGAGATACACCAAGTGAGAAGACTGGTCTTTGACAATTACCAATAGTGTCCAGTGTCTTTAATGGAGAAAACAAAAATAATTGGATGGAAAGTTGAGGGAAAAGCAGACCGGGGGTTCCAACAGGCATGCTGTGATACCAAAACTCCCATGATCATTCAAACGTAATTTTATATTATGATTACCACAAGAAGCATTTCTGAAGGTTTTGCATGATTGCTCAAAGTTTTTTTTATAAAGTTCATTTGCTCCATTGGATTCATACAATGCTATTATTTCTCTGTGGTCAATAAGGGAACAATAGGTTGAATATTTCAGTTGCAATTCTCAGCCAAAATGTTGATATGGCATAGATAAATGGAGTTATTAAAATGGATGTTTTTGTGCAATCGTATACGTGTAGCTCGGTAATCATTGTGTTCTTAAAATAACTTTTCAGCTGGCGCAGTATGCCTCCAGCCAGGCAGCATTGATTTGTTTAAATTGTTTATTTTATACAAATGTAGATACATTAAAAGCATAGAGCTATATATATTGGCTAGAGCGCTAACACCCCGTTATACACGCACTAAGGTTTTGAAGCCGTGTGGGCGCATCCATGTTTATGTACATACCAAAACAAAAGATTGAAATTTTGTACGGCAATTGTACGGCTATTAGTCAATACCTGTGATTATTTTAGCTCAATTGGTCATCGAAGTTGCGAGATAATAATGAAAGAAAAAAACACCCTTGTCACACGAAGTTGTGTGCGTTAAGATGGTCGATTTCGAGACCTCAACTTGAGGTCTCGAAATCAAATTCGTGGAAAATTACTTCTTTCTCGAAAACTATGGCACTTCAGAGGGAGCCGTTTCTCTCATTGTTTTTTGTACCATCAACCTCTCCCAATTACTCGTCACCAGGAAAGGTTTTATGCTAATAATTATTTTGAGTAATTACCAATAGTGTCCACTGCCTTTAAAAGGCACTGGACACTATTGGTAATTATTACTCGACATACATGTAGTTGTTAGCAAAAAACTTACTTTGTAATGAGCGATAGAGAGCTGATTTATTGATAAAATAAAATATTGTGAGGAATGGTTCCCTGTGAAGTATCATAGTTTTTGAATTGAATTTGAGACCTCAGCTGAGAATCGCACCTTCACTGCCTTTCTAGTATGCTCACATCAATTTTATACTTTGTTCCCTACTCAAACAGGTTCTTGCATATACCAGCCATGAACTTCCTCAAAGTAGCCGTTCCCATTCTCAAGATGATAGAGTAGAGACTACGCTAACCAAGACATGAACCATGGCAGACCGGAAACGTAAACGCAATGTCCCACCTGCTTCTACACGCAGCCCAGCCCGCCCCGCCCCGACCGCCACACCCACTCGCACCCCACAGCCTCAAAGCCTGTACGAACATGGTAACAGCTCCCACTACAGTCGTAGACCTAACAGCGACACCTCTATGGTGACTGTTGGACAGGACTTTCAGCAGCTGGACCCTCGCTATGCACAGCAGATACAGGTGCCGCAGCAGCAACAAGACAACATTCCATTCAGGTAGGTTGTTGTTGTTTTTCTCCAAGCAATACAAGCTAAAACCTGGGAATAACTGCTTTATACCCCTTCTGTCTGCCCTGGCAAATGGGCAAATCCGGGGAATTGTCACAAACTTATGGCCTTTGTACTCTAACTTGAGTGTTCTTTGTGTGTTACATGTATCTTGGGCAACTAAAGTCGCCATTGGGCCTCAAGCATGGGTATAGTGGACAGCCAAATAAAGTCACTACTGGGGCTCTAGCAGGGTATAGTGCGTAGTTGACTATAAAGTCACCATTGGGCTCAAGCGGGCTATAGTGCACAGTTGACTAAATTCGCCATTGGGGCAGAAAGGGTTAAAAGATGAATCTCTCAGAGAGAGGTTTCTTTCTGGATGGTCCAAACTGTATGCGCCCTCAATGTCTCTAACATCATCTCTCTGAAAATTATCGTAGGCATTCCCCGAGGGGCTCTCCAATTCCAAATGGGAGAAGTTCCCCACGGCCCGATGGCAGAGTGTCTCCCCATCCCAGTGGCAGAGTGTCTCCCCATCCCAGTGGCAGAGTTTCTCCCCATCCCAGTGGCAGAGTTTCTCCCCATCCCAGTGGCAGAGTTTCTCCCCGCCCCGTGTCTCCCCGCCCCAGGTCTCCCCGTCCCAGCACCCGGAACTCCCCACGCATCAGAGACAGACGATCAGCTCGCCTCGCTATGGGAGATGGAAACGATATCGGTCTCTCCCTCGGAGATATTGAAATGGGAACCGGTAAGTTTGATTGGTCAACCATCAGATCTAAATTTCATAGTTCAGAACAATTGAAGAGAAACACAACACTTTAGTTGTCCTCTAATAGTTACACATTTGACAGTTCTGGAAATTAAAAGTCCTACCAACACTAATATGTTTATTTATATTTGAGTCTTATTACTTATGTGTGGATATTAACTGGAAGGTTGACCTTCTCACATCTACTTCTAAGGGTTGAAGCAAGGATTTGATAAGACTAATCATGTCCAGAATAGCTGTTGAGAAACAGCATGTCCGGCCAGAAGAGACCTAAACCGGCCCTGTAGCTCACCCCATGGTACCAGGTACCAACCCCATGGAGGCAGGCCAGCCCTGCCACTACCATATGTTTATGTGAAAACAGCTGTTTCTATGTACACAGTGTATGATGTCACTGTCAATACTGGACCCCAAAATAAAACACAGCGTGGTACCAGGGTAGGATTACTGTATCGGTATGCTATACCATGGAGCAATAGCTATATACCCTTTGTACAAGGTCCATTGCTCTATGGTCCATGTAGTGTAGTGGGCTGGTGTAATACTGTACATGTACACACTTATGGGTTTTGGCTGAAAGTTTGCAAAATCATGTTATGCGGTCCTCAGAGTGTGCGATTGGTTGGTAGTTCCTGACCAAAATGGCGTCGTTTGGATTGAAAACTAGGGCAGTGAGCCCCTCTTTGCACTGTAAGTTGCTGAACTGTAGTGATTTATGATTGTAATGTCATACTAAACACTGGAAACCAGCTTGTAGTATGTTTGTGTACAGCACACTGTGTGTTTGTTCATAGCAAGTATGGACAAGTACTTTACTTTGTTCAGTATTACAGGAGTTATGTCTGGTCCTAAGTTCATACAGCTGCTTAAGCAGAAAATAGTGCTTATGTTACACCAAGTGGAAAACAATACTAAACAATTTTCTGTTAAGCAGAAATGAGCAGGATACCAGCCACAAATTGTACTTGTGACATGGTAGTTTGGCTGGTAACCTTATTATGTTAAGCAAGATTTTTGTTATGCTCAGCCCTATGAAATTGGATCCAGTCTTCACAACAACATGGCTGAAACCTCCTGGCTAGCACAATAGACCGAGGTTGGAAAACTATGGAAAGCCTTAAATGCAAATCAAAATTAGATAGCCATAGTTTATACTCGGAGTATTAAACAATTGGTAATCAAATCAAAAGAGATATTTCAGCTAATACAGAAAATGTTGAATTTTGTCAAAATTTTTCTTTACACATATGATTGTTTTGCTAACATTTGGTCGGCCCAGCAACTGGCATACTGTGTTTAAATATCAATGATTAAAGGTCTATATTTTCTCTTTTCTTTCTAGTCAATCCTGCGTTTTTAGAGGCGGGGAGCCCTACGCTGTCACCCAACGAGACACGTCGCTATTCCAGTGATTCCAGCGCCTCGTATCGGTCCAGTAACCCTGATGAAGATGAGATTATTGAAAGAGAGTTGATTGCCGCCAATCTGCAGGACCCTACCTCCGTCATAGGCATGCTGCCAAGCAGACAACTAGGTAATAAGAAGTTTTTTTAAAGTTATTATTATTCTGGTTCATTAATATTAAAAACACGAGGTAATGAAAGAAAAAACACCTTTGTTGCACAATTTTGTGTGCTTTCAGATGCTTAATAAAAGGCTTAGGTCTGAATTATTTTAATATTTGAGTGAGAAATTACCTCTTTTTCTCAAAAACTGGGAGTCGATTCTCTCAATGTTTTATACTGTCAATAGCTCTCCATTGATCGTTAACAAGTAAGGTTTTACGCTAACAATTGTTTTGAGAAATTACCAATAGTGTCCAGTGCCTAATGCTGACTTTGAGTCTAATAAACACCTTTCAATTCTATAAAGTAATGGGGCTGTGTATGTTTACCCATAAATCCCCCAGTCGTGATACTTGTGTCCTTAAGAAAGACACTTAACCATTGGTTCGTCCTTTGGATGGTACGTAAAGCCGTTGGTCCCATGTGTTGTGTAACGCATGTAAAAGAACCAAGTGCACTTATCGAAAAGAGAAGGGGTTCGCCCCGGTGTTCCTGGCAGTGGCTGCTGTATGCGCCGTAGCACCTTGTAAACCCTTAAAAGGTGCTACATAATTTGGTCTCAGAATTCATAACTTTTATACTGTAGCCTATTTTTGTGATTAAATGTATATACTAAGCACCTTGTTGAGTACCTTGTTGGTAGATATGCGCACTGTATAAGACTTTGATATTATTATTGTTTTTATGAGAAAAATCTACAAATAAAACGTTAATGGCCTGACAGTTCGACACTAGCAGAGTCTTTCTCAAAGGCTGAATGGCAACACAGCACACAGTATACAAGTATAATGATGTGACAGATGCAGCCAGTCCATGGGGTTGTCAATCAACCTTATATCTAAGCATCCAAGGAGGAAATGATTAATTACTTTTTGTCTTTGCATTTGGTGTACTTGCAGGGTTCGCCCTTAGTTTTGTCAGTGACTGGCCAGCGGAGCGGGACCAGTTAGTTAGACATTTTATTAGTCCACTAGTCTTTGTGTAACACAAAACACATACCTGAACAGATTTACATTAAACTTACACTGTTTAAAAATAATAATGGTAGAAAGCTTCCCTTAAAACATTACTTGATGAGGTGCTGTAGTTATTGAGAAACGAGTAAAACAATGTCACGAAAAATAATTTGTTGAGCTGCATTTAAAGACATTGGACACTATTGGTAATTGTCAACAACCAGTCTTCTCACTTGGTGTATCTCAACATATTCCGTAAAATAACAAACCTGTGAAAATTTGAGCTCAATTGGTCATTGAAGTTGTAAGATAATAATGAAAGAAAAAAACACCCTTGTCGCACCATGGTCACACAAAGTTGTGTGCTTTCAGATTCTTGATTTCGAGACCTCAAATTCTAAATCTGAGGTCTCGAAATCAAATTCGTGGAAAATTACTTCTCTCCCCATTGCTTGTTACCAAGTTAGTTTTTATGCTAATAGTTATTTTGATTAATTACCAAAAGTGTCCACTGCCTTTATTTAGGCAAGAAAAATTAAGTAGCTAAGCAGCTAAGCATAACAAAAGTATGCTTACCCGAGTAAGATTACCAGCCAAACTACCATGCCACTTGTACAAATTGTGACTGGTATCCTGCTGGTTTCTGCTTGGCAGAAAACTATTTTAAAAGCAACATTTTCTGCTTTAAGCAGCTCTATGCAATTGGGCCATGGTGAATAGGGATGCGTTACATTTTGTTAAAAAGGAATTTATATCTTAAAATTGGAATTGTTTCTTTCCCTCAGGACGCACACTATCCTCCGCGACCTCCAACAACAAATGGCTACGACAGCGCTCAAGAAAGTCGTTGAAGCGCGGCCGTTCAATGTCAGGACGCCACACCAACGACAACATCGGCATGGAGATGATGATTGACAGGATCCTGTCAGACGAGGACATGACGGACGGGACTGGGAGGGCGACCTTGAGGAGGAAGAAGACGATCAAGGGTATACAAGGGAGCATGGAAACCAAACGACGAGTCAGGTAATGAAACAGAGGATTTTGGTAAAACCATGTTCATAGCTCAAGTTCATAGTTCAATTTATTTCCTCTCAATCATTTAAAATGACAAATTATAACATTACAGGAGAAAAAAACTTTATAGATTAAGTTGAGGAGGTCTCCTAAAGGCAAGCTTGTTGGATGGAGACCCCCCGAATGTGTGTACCTATACATATGCGTATCTTTAAGAAAGAACAGTGATTGAGTGGTGGTAACAACTCAAGGTTTCAATCAGAATGCTCTGTATACATTTTTTTGTAAATTTTGGTTTTACTCTTATACACCAACGTGTGTATGCACTTAACTCAGTACTTTCTCAAGCTCTGTAAAAAAAATCACAGGCCTAGTATTTGGGTGGGATTCAAACCCACGCCCTTTGACAATCTTGAGCAGATGTCTTACCAACTAGACTACCGAGATTGCCCGGTAGCTAGAGGTAGTTAGAATATTATATTTTAGCAGCAGGTATTGCAACAATTTAATAGATTTTAATCGGCTGGGGATAACGAATATTATTTGATTTTACCCATACATCGATTTGTGTAAAGCACTGTATACTTTCCTGAGTCCTGTGACATTTTTTTTCAACATCTGTAGAATGTTTAACATTCTTCTTTTCAAACTCAAACTATTTATAAACTTACCCAGTCAGTTTCCCTTGTTGTCTATTACTTGACATTCTTATCACTATTTATTTTGTAATTTTAGAAATTAGAAAACAAAGTGTTTTATTTTTGTATATTATTATGTTTTGAAACATTGCACTGCTACATGTCCTTTTGCTGCCTTAGAATACAGCACAGGTTATTTAATCAGATACAGGTTTTTGAATTATATTTCACAAACATTTTGTTTACATTTACACAGGGAACAGTGTGAGCGACGATCAGATAAAAGAAAAACTAAATCTGTCGGATGGTTTAAATACTGGCGTTATCAAGTGTCCTATGTAAGTTTTGTTTTACATTGTTTTCAGTTACTACCTGACCACGTAGGTTTTCCCTGGAATAATTCTCTGGGGTTTTCCTCCCACATTTAAAACTGAAATTTCTTCCTAATCTTCCTTCTCAGTCGGCTCTAATTAGAGCATTGAGATTATGTATCCAGGGGTCAATATTACAAAGAGTTAGGACTCGTCTTATCTCGAGTTAGGACGAGTAACTCGTCCTAACTTAGGATTAATCTTAAGGTCTGCATGCTACAGTGCAGGGTTGGGACTCGTCCTAAGTCCTACAGATGATTAGTTAAGTTAGGAAGAATTTTGTGAAATCGACGGCAGAACCTAATCCAGAATCCTGGACTGGAGCCTTGCTTGTGGATTTGGTTTTCAGTCTATACCTTATTGCATGGGTTTTCCTTAATTCAAGCTTTCCCTCCCACATCTTAAAAACTGTAGAAGTTTGAGATCGATCGACCATCTTGGTTACGAAAAAAAAAAAAAAATTGATTACACTTTTTGCATGACATCATTTTTTTAAAAATTAATTAAATGGTCACTGAGCGATAAACTCCAAAGAAATAAGTTTTATTAATTTCTTATCAAATTTGATGATACCAAAACCTACATCCGTATGGACTGTAAAAAGGGGTAACCCTGTTTCAGCCCTAGGAGTAGGTGGCAATGGCCTCTGGAAAAAATAATTGTAGCCCACACCTTGAAGTGGCCTTCAGGCCTTGTGTGTCAGGCGACTTGCATTAAAAAAAACAAAAAAAAAACATACAAATTTCAAGGGATATATATATAAGTTTCATGTAAATCTGTGATCTTAGACATGTTTTTTTCTTACCAATGCTGTAATGTTCCTTTTTCAATATTCCTCCAGGCATGGGAAAGTTTTAAGGAGTCCCTGAGTAATCTCACCTACTCGTTCGAGCTCTGGCGAGACCCGATCAAGAAGATTGAAGGTAACTTTGGCAGCGGCGTCACGTCTTACTTTGTCCTCCTCAAGTGGCTTCTCCTGCTGAACATTCCCGTCTTCATCATCTCCTTTGGGTTCATCACCATTCCCCAGCTCGTTTACCAACCAAGCGCCTCGCAGGAGAACCCCGAATCCTTCACAGGGGCAGAGATCTTGACTGGAGAGGTAAGGGTTTTTTGTTATCAGGGATGTGATTTCTCCAGTTTTTATTTTCCCTCTCAAAAAGAAAAATTCTGTTCTTATTAATTTTTTTTTTTTTAAAGATCAAATTCATAAAAAAGAAGAAGATAAAAACCATATAATAATGCACCAGATTGCAGAGTAGGGCCTTTTAAAACCAAAGATAAATGTTTAAGGCACTTTAAAGGCACTGGACACTATTGGTATTTACTCAAAATAATGATTAGCATAAGACCTTACTTGGTAATGAGTAATGGAAAGCTGTGAGAAACAGCTCCCTCTGAAGTAATGTAGTTTTCGAGGCAGAAGTAATTTCCCACGAATTTTATTTTGAGACCTCAGAACTAGATGTTGAGGTACCGAAATCAAGCATCTGAAAGCACACAACTTCGTTTGACAAGGGTGTGTTTTTGTTACATTATTATCGCGCAACTTCGACGACCAATTCAGTTCAAATTTTCACAGGTTTGTTAGTTTGTGCATATGTTGAGGTACACCAAGTGGGAAGACTGATCTTTGACAATTACCGAAGGTGTCCAGTGTCTTTAACAAAGACTCCTTTTACTTAGCACCATGTTATGGATTAAAAGGTGCCGTGGGGAAATATGCAGTCAATCAGGTCATCATAGTTTAATCATCATTCAAACAATACAGTGGATGATATTGAATGGTCATACAGTAGGAGGGTTAATGAAGTGACACCCTATACGTTATATATCTAGGGCTGGCTGACCAACACAGAGCTGTACTATGGATACTACACCAATGAAACCTTCAACAAGATCGGCAGTACGTATTGGAACATGCCAGTGGCATACCTGTTTGCCAGTAGTGGATACCTACTGCTCATCTTCATCGTCTTGGCACAAGGGTAAGTTTAAATCTTCCATTTCTTTTTTTACTGTTTCAAGAGGGACCATTTCACTTCTTCTCATAGTTCAAATTCAAAACTAGTGGATTGGATTAAGCCATTTTGAGGTATAGCGTCCACAATACTATAACACTTTAATTGAGTTTACTTGTATGCTGTCCCCCTGATTAAAGCATAAATAAATGCTGAACTTCCATTCCAAGGTGGGGTCACTGATTGGTTTTTGTTTATGCAATGCTGAGTTATGTGCAAAATTATAAAGAAAGATGCAATAAAGGTCACACGTGAACCTTTTAAGCTGAGTGTTTCCTCAAACTGTCACAATATTTTCACAAGAATATCGAATCCACCCACGTTTAGTGAGGTCTCAGCGGGTACCAACCACATCTCTGGCTGTGGCATACCTGAATGGACACCAACCCTTAGAAATCTGAGAAATGATTCCAAATGCATGAATTGCTTCTCAGATTAAAATATTTTTGCTTGAAAAAAATCGTCCAAATCTATGGAAGCGAATCGTTTCTCAAAATAGTTTCTACGATCAAAAGCTGAATTTTTTTTATGGTAATTTTGTTTTTTTTAATTTAAGAAAATTTGGCTGTACCTTTAAAGAGCTGTTTCTGGTTTAATTGTTCCCTTTCATCAGTATGTCAAAGACATATCGTGAATACTACATAACTGGGGATCGAAGTCACAACTTCTACACCAGCAAAGTGTTCAGTGGTTGGGATTACAGTATTACGTCTGAAAGCACTTCTCAACTCAAGCAGCGGAGTAACTACTTAGAGCTAGCGGTAGGTAGTGGGCCATGTCTGGTTCATACTTCCTGTGAATGCAAAGCAAAATTTTGGTGACACAACAATCAGTACGCACTTCCTTTTTCTTTGTGACGCAGAGAAATTTGCTTTGCACGAAGTGAACCCGGCTTTAATCTCCGTACAAGCCAATAACTCAATGGAGAGAAATCAAAGGAAGGAAATTTCAGTTTTTATGTGGGAGGGAAACCCCAGAGACTGATTCCAGGGAAAACCTGCACAGTCAAGTAGGGACTGAAAACCCATTCCACATTCAGTGTGATTGAAGGGGGGGGACACCTAGAGGTGGAAGGCAAGGAAATATACCATAACACCCTCCTGACAGCCTGCTGTTTTGTTTCTAAGATTTTTTTTTTTTCAAAGTTGTTGATTTCATAATTTTGTCTAATGATTATCTTTTTAATATATTTATATGTACAGTCACATGCAGTTTGGCCCTTGGACCACGATTTGTGGTTTTAATCAAATGAAATAAAAAAATAAAATAAATAATAATAATTTATTTTGAATTTGTTTTTCTTTTTCAGGAACAACTAGCATCCCACCACGTTAGGAGGAATCAGAACTGCGGAGCATACTGTCTTAAGATTCTACTGAGACTGTTTATGAATATCGTGGTCCTCGGAATTATTGCCGGAGCATCTTATCTTATATTCCATGTGTACAGGGAGAAAACATTCGCGGTGAGTACAGAAGGATAAAGATGAATTTCGGTTAATAACAGGGCGTGAAATATACACTGGATTTTCAGGCCAGTGATTTTAACAATGGCCAAGTAAACTTGCTACTCGACCAGCAGGCATGCAGGCATGTGTTTTTTATTTGATTGATAATAATTGTTTACATTTTTTTTTGGGGGGGGGGAGGGGGGCTGGGGTAGGGGTGGCACCCTCTTTAGCTGAAGCCTTTTTTTAGTCATCTGAAAGCACAAAAAGTAATGGCCAAATTTTCACAGGTGTTTTATTTTATGCATATGTTTGGATACACCAAGTGAGAATACTGGTCTTTGAAACTTAACAAGTGTGCTCAGAAATCCATTTATAATATTTTGATTTTTTTTAAATTTGGTTTTCAGACTGATATTCCAGTTATAGGGGATCTTGCTATTGCTCTCTTTGTGAGTGTGTACAATCTCGTTCTCCCGTACATCTTCAGCGTGATCGGATACATAGAGAAATATGAAAACCCTCGTACAACGCTCTACTTCTCGCTTTTCAGGTAAGCAGGGATGTAATTTCTCCGTTTTTAACTGGAAATCTTTTTTTTTTTTACACCCCCACTCAAAAAAAAAAAATAAAACCATATGGAACACCCTAGATTGCAGAGTAGGGCTTTCAAAACCATAGATAAACAGGCCTGATACTTCACGGAGGCAACGGAGGCGATTGCCTTCGTTGCCCCTTGTCATTGCCTTGGTGCCCTTGAAATGTTACAGTAGAAATTTACAATATCCTCATAGGGTGCCCTTTGCCAAAGAGAAAATGCCTTGGTGCCCTTGCCCTTTCAAAAACGAAGCATACAGCCCTGGATAAATGTATGGATGCACGCTTCTCACCCGCAAGCTTTCCCGCTTGCAATCTTTCACACTAATAATATCCTGCACTCTTGATTTCTTTCTTAGAACACCATTTGTCACCCTTTTCTTCTTTGTTACGCCTATCATTATTCACGGCCCATTACATCACATACGAAACCTCTTCATTCAATTTTTTCTTCTTCATATTTTTTTGCAGGACATTCTTGATGAAGGCGACCATTTTGATTGTGTTGGTGTATCACTGGTTCAATCAGTTTGATCAATGCGATGGGAATAGCGCAGGCGCACTTCCTTGTGAGGTGAGTTTTTTCTGTTAAAAAAAAAAAAACTTGTCCACTTTTAGTCTTAAAAAAACTGGACTCAATTTGATAGAACTGCGTAAGTGTTGATTTTTGCTTACTGGGAATTTACTTTGTGCTGCTTACAGTAAGCACAAGAGAAGGCATGCTAAGCTTCCGGTGCTCAATGTAAGCAAGTGAATGAGGTAGCAATGCATATCCACTGTGAGAATGCACACTAAGAAGTTCGCTTGATTTTCTTGCTAACAAATGAAAAAGCTGCTTACCATTAAGCACCTCTATTAAACGGCTCCCTCTGAAGTGACATAGTTTTTGAGAAAGTGGTAATTTCTCACTCATTGATAGAAGACTTCATGCTGAAGCCTTTTTATTATGTTTCTGAAGCACACAAAGTCATGCAACAATGTTTTTTTTCTTCTTTCATTATTCTCATGCTAATTCGGTGACCAATTGTGCCCAAATTCTTTTACAGATTTGTCATTTTTATACATATGTTGTGATACACCAAGTGAGAATACTGGTCGTTGACGATTACCGAACGTGTCCACTGCCTTAAACCTTGCATCATTTGTTTCTTTTTATTTGTTTTGTTGCAGTGTTGGGAGACATTTCTTGGTACTGAGGTATACAAGCTGGTCATAGTGGATCTCATCATACAAACACTCTCAACTTTCTTCCTTGAGTTTATAAGAAGGTTCGTACAAATACTAAGCAAAACATCTCCGTTAGCCTTTAGAGACCATTAGCTTTTTTGAGTTATGGTGGACACTATAGGAGTGTACTGTTTAGTTTGGGTGTATAGACGATGTGACCTGTGACGTCACTCGAAAACTATAATATGATTCGCGCGCATACCACCGGGCAAAACCTTTGTGTTTTGGTAGCAAGCTAGAAAGTTTATGCAATCTTACCATGACTACACGTCTTTTTCCGGCGAAACATGGCGTATACAGTGTTTTTTTCAACAGAAGGCGGTTTGAAAGTAAACATGGGTCACATCGTCTATACAGACAAATTTACCCAAACTCATAGTGTCCTAGTATTGTTTCCACCATACCTCAAAATGGCTTATAGTAACCAGGCTTATAGTGGCTGCAACTGGCTGCAAGATTTGGCCTTCATCCACTCAACTAAAAAAAGGTCAAAGTAAAGGTCATGACCCAATTGACATTTTCCAAAGTTTCCCATGTTATCATAGTGTATATGGCCTTTCACACAAATCAATGGCTTCGACTTTGGATTTGGCTACAGGCTCCATTCTCTGGTCTGGAGGGCTGAGCGAGTATGCAAAGCACGCGCAATTGCCAAAACAACTGCGAGCGCCAAGCTAGCCTGAGCCGAACCAGTGGAGCCGAACTAGTGGTTTTGTTGAAGGCTTATGTTTCTAATACAAAATGATGTAATTTATTAAAGCTATATAATTGATTACACAGAAATGAATGGTCTAATAAGGGTTAAGGTTCTTTAACGTGTTGTGGCTGATCGGTTAAAGCCAGTGGACACTTTCGGTAAACAGTATTGTCCAAGGCCCACACTTCGTGTATCACAACTTCTATATGAAATAACAAACCTGTGAAAATTTAGGCTAAATCGGTCTTTGGAATCGGGAAAAAATATCGGGAAAACCCACCCATGTTTTCGCACATTTCGCCGTGTCATGACATGTGTTTAAAATAAATCCGTAATTCTCGCTATCAAGAATTTATATTGTTTTAATTTTGTTTTCTCAAAAAGTAAAGCATTTCATGGCATAATATTTCAAGAGAAGTCTTTCACCATTATCTTCTGTAAACCCTGTAAGTTATTTGTAAATCTGTGAACTTTTTTTTTTTTCAGTACCGAAAGTGTCCAATGGCTTTAAAGCCATATAATTGATTATACAGAAATGAATGGTCTTACAAGGGTTAAGGTTCTTTAACGTGTCGTGACTGATCGGTTAAGAGCACAGGACTCAAACTCTGGTGTTTCTGATCAGCGCACAGTGTAGGTCCGAGTCCCAGTCTTAACATTTGTGTCGTTAAGCAAGATACTTAACCATTATTGTTGCATCCTTTGGCTGGAACGTAATGTGTTGTGTAATGCAAGTAAAACGGAACCCAGTGCATTATTGTTAAAAGAAGGGGTTTGCCCCAGTAATTCTGGTTTGATTTGCTTGTAAACCATTACACAGATACAAATTTCCTATCAAAACGTTTCATATAAATTACTTTACTCTTGTTTTATTTCTTAATGTAGGATTGGTCGTGACTATTTCTGTAAATGGTTTGCATCGCCGGAGTTTGACATAGCAAGAAACACCATGGACTTAATTCAGTCTCAGACATATACTTGGTAAGAATTCATTCAGAAATCTCGAATCTTGAAAATTTCACATAAAATTTGTAATTTGACTTGGACTCTGCTAGGGTTGAAACATCAAGCCATTGAGTAACTATATATATATATTTTTGTTGTTGTATTTTTGTAACTTTTAGGGAAATTAATTGCTGGTTTTTAAGATAAAAGTTTGTGAAATTAAAAAGTGGTATTGGGGCCACTTTCATGAAAAAAATGTGAAGCACAGGTCTTGCATAGCCGAAATACCAGGTTAATGTAAATAGCTCTTGACTGGTTTCCCACTCATTTTGTCTTAGCTAATGAATGCACCAAGTATTAGTTTACTTTGCTGCTGATTTCTTCAGCTTCAGCTTCTGGGAGGTACTCTCCTCAATGGATGAAAAATCACCAGATTTGCAGCCTCGCTACTAGGGGCTAAGCGCTGTATCATAACCTCTCGTCACTGACCCATGGAAGGGAAGTGCTGGGAAAAAAAACTGATTGGTTAACCAAAAGTGACTGCTATGTGTGTACACTTGTTTACAACTTTCGCGTGCTTTTAGATCAGCCACAGGACTAATTAAAATAACCAATATGTTTGGATATTTCAAAGGTACACTTCCTGGGGTTATTATAAAAAAAATTGCTCGGCGAGATCGTACATCACTGGGAACAAGGTTACAAGATTTGGTTCTTATTCTTCTTTTGTTTGTTGAAAGGATTGGAATGTTCTTTGCACCTCTCCTGATGATCATCTGCATCGTCAAACTGATTCTTCTCTTCTACATCAAGCAGGTAGGTCATCCATACACACAGAGGTTGGTCAGCTTTTAGCGAATTGTTGCGCAGGCTTTTAAGACCTTTCATTTGTTTTTCTTGATTAGATGGTGAGTAAAAAAGAAGTTGACCGAGATTTATGATTAAGGGAATAAAGGGGTAGCGAACTCGTTCTTTCACGGCCGTTTAGAATCGGCAGGGTCTTGCGGTTTGAAAATCACTCTGTTCTATTAAGCGTATCGTCAATCTTTTTCGCGACACACACGCCTCAAGAAGCGTCTGCGAATTTGAATGCTGCTTTGATGAAAATTGTTAAATTGAACGATTATTTTGTTACATTATTTTTTATATTTTTTATTTTGTATTATTTTGTATGACGCAACATTACATTTGACTAATTTTAACACAAAATCGAATTACTCTTTTTAGTAGCATTCGATTTTGCGCAAAAAAGAATAGCTTGGTGGTTAAATTGGCTGCTCATTTTCTGAAATTGACTGAGAAAACCTATATTAAAAAAAACAAAACAATATATATATGTTTTGCTTTTTTTTTATAATCAAGATCAAACGCTTAAAATCATGAAGATTAAACCAAATAAAATGCCCCAGATGGCAGAGTTGGAATTTTAAAACCAAACATAAATGTTTGCAAGCAGGCTTTGCGCTCCCAACTACATTGCTTTATATAAGGCGTGAAGGAAGCAAACCTCGCACACTTTAATGCATCCAAATGTTTTAGGCTTGCACAGTTTGTCTTCAGACCCTTAATTCAACTTGACCTAGTCCCTATTTGTTTTACAGCTGAGTGTATTGTACAATTGCAAGCCTTCCCTTCATCCTTGGCGTGCTGGACTTGCCCAGACCCTCTTCATCTTGATTCTCTTCCTGATGTATGCAATCTGCGTCTGCTGTGTGGGATACAGTATGGTCAAGTGAGTAGCGGACTAGGTCAACTCTATCATGGGGATAATGTTTGTCTAGGGATGATCTTCTAACAGGGAAAGAAGGCAAACTCCCACAAGGGATATATTGGTTTAATGTTGATGGTTATGAATTCCACAAATCAAGACATTGTGAGTTAGTAACTAGACAACAATACTTTGTCTTGTCATGCACGATCTTGGTACAAGAAGAAAAACTATCTAATAAATCTGAAGGGGGAGCTGAAGGTAGAAATTGATAATTCTCTTAAAACAGTCTAGATTGAAACATGTAAGCACAAAATATTGCTTAGCATGAAATTTTTGCCTTGATAAAAACAGGATTACAAACCAAATTTTCATGTGATTTTCAGGATAAGCAAACACTGAACAGCTGAATATCAGTAACAAGCAAAATGGTGAAAATTGAAATTCGGTTGGTAATCCTGTTTTTATCAAGGAAGAAATTTCATGCTAAGCAAATTATAGCACTTAGCAGCTCTATTAGTTGGGCCCTGGTGTTAAATGATTAATAAATTGCTCTATTTTGTTGCTAATTGTTTTCCCTTCAGTACCAAGCCATCGATGGAGTGCGGCCCCTTCCGAGGGTTGAACTCTCCATTTGATGTCTGGACACAGCTGGTCAACAAATGGGATGAGAGCCAAAAAGTTTGGAAATTCATCATCACGTTCATGACAACGCAGGGAGTGGTGGCTGGTTTAATCATTCTCCTTTGGTGAGTAGCACTAAGACAAAACGAGGCCATGGTCTCTGTTGCCCCTAGTCTTGGCCTTGGTGCCCCTTCAAAGTTTCCCATAGACTTTAAGATTTTCCAATGGAAGTGGCCTTTGCAAAATGAAAATGATACTTGTGCACTTGAGCGAGGCACTTGACTTCAAGTGCTTCGTAATTAGTTTGGAAGGTAGTGCATGCTGCTCTACTAACCAAGCTCCCAGTGGAATGTACCCATGCCTACATCCTTATGGACTGTGAATGGGGTAACCCTGTTTCAGCCCCAGGAATAGGTGGCAAAATGCCCCTGGTGACAGTTGATCTGGGTCGACAGCCCAAATCAGTTAAGTGTAGCCATCATAAAAAATATACAAAATTAATGAAAAAGGCCCTGCTCTCTCAAAGATGAATTTCCAGGCTCGCAAACAGCTGCAGCTTTTTCACGGTTTGGAGTGAAGTTGAGCTTTTGTCAAAAGCTATGATTGACTGTTGGATACACCAAGGGCCTGGGCTTAAAAGGTTTCCAAATTAACACCTGACTGCAGGCCCGAGGCCAGTTGTTTAAGCCTTGGGCCAGTAAACTCACGACTAGACAAGTCCGGTGATGATTTCTAAATCAATATCTTTATTTAAACAAATAAAGATGTTCAAATATTGACTTTGAATATGGTAGATATATTTCAGTTCTATTGAGTATCAAGGTAAACTTACCCATTAGTAGAAATAAAATAAGGTCAATCTAATATCCTGGTCCATTAAAAAAGATTAGCAACAAGCCCAGCGGTCTTGGGGATTTTCTTTCCAAATTCGAGTCCTGTGTCTACTGCCCATCTGTCTCGGAAAATGAATTTGTTGCATGAAATTTTGAACTAATTTCAACTTGTTTTTACAAAAGGAAAGTGAAACATTATCAGATATTTGTTTTTACATAATAAGTATGATTTAACTTTCTGTATTTCCCTTCTCATCACAGTTTGGCCGTATACTACTTCAAAACTTTAACCGAGGGACGTCGAGCTACTGTCAAACGCCTTAAACAACAAATTACTCTGGTGAGTTGAGTTTACGTTGAAAAATATTTGAATGTTGGGCTTGATTTCAAATATTATTTTTATTTCTCTAAAGGGTTAGGGTCAGGATCAGGGGTTAGGGTATGGAGGTTAGGGTCAAGAATAGGATCGGGGTTAGAGCTAGGGTTAGGGTTAGGATCAGGGTTTGGTCAGGATTAGGGTCAATGATTAGGGTTAGGGTCAGGGTAAGAGTCAGGGTGAGAGCCAGGGTTAGGGTTGGGCAGTTTTTATATTCTTTTTGGCCTGTATGTCTTACATCATACAGGCTTTCATATCGAATGTTGTAATCTTTTCTTCAACCAGGAGGGAAAAGACAAGCTCTTCTTACTCAAGATGCTGCAGAATGCTATCAAGAATCGGACGTCAATCAACCGAGGGGCTAGCACCTCAGCAGAAGCCGCAGCGGCCATCCCGCCACCGATGGTCAAACAGAAACCCAAGAAGTCTCACGCTAAGATAAGAACTGGACACACAGCACTCTCACCTCAGGTTCAACAAGCAGTGGACAGTGCCGATTTGGTCATTCATCAGTCGGAAAACTGAGGTTTTGTTATTCGTTTCCCCCCCCCCCCCCATTTTTATTCAAAAGTCTTCAGATTTTTTAGTTTTTATTAAAAAGGGAAATAGTCACAGACTTGGGAAAATAAGAAATCTCATTCAAAACAGTAATGCATTGCTGATTCAAAATCTGTGCTAAATAGTATTTTGTGATCAAGATTTGAATTCATAAAAATTTCTTCTTCCAATGGTAAATGAATGAACAAAGTAAAAGACATGTGTATCAGCCTGAATAGACACTTCTCTAATTTTTACTCACAATAGTTTTTATATAATCTTACTTTATTTAGTCTCATATTAACTTTCTGTTTTAGAAACATTATTTCACCTGTTTATAGCTTGTGATGGTGCATGTTAGTTTCAGATTATTTATCATTTTTATTTTAAATTTGTTTTCTTTTGTACATATTTTGAGATCGACAATTTCTGTATTATAATGTGCAACCGTATTTAAATCACACAGTTTTATTATTTTAAATGTCTTCTGTATGCAGAATGAATTTTTTTAAGTAATTGTAAATGTTAATTTATTATTCTTTAATCACAAAATCAGGTTGTGTCTGGCCATAGCAGATTTACAGATTTAGAGGTCAAAGTTCATTCAATGGCTATAGACCCTGTTCACATATCAAAGGGCGCTTACACGCGCATCTCCGGTCCCCCATTTCACGTGTCAAAATGTGCACAAAAGGAACAGACTCCCCAAAAAGGCAGAAAATGGTAGATGCGCAGTGTCAGAGGTGCATAAACCCATGTACCACCCTTTTGTACACCTTTTTACACACAAAATGGGGGACAGGAGTTGTGTGTGTATGTGCGCAGCGCATTGTGAACTTGGGTTGTTATGTGCAGCAAGTAGAATATGTGCGTTTTCCATTGTTTCATCATGGTTTTATCGATAAGATAGCCACATGATGACGTCAGTGCACTATGGTCAATTCTTTTAAACTGTTTGGCTTGCTTTAGAGGGACTACCAGTTTGTACTTTTTCCTAACACAAAACACTATGTCCACATATTTACATTAAACTTACACAGTTTGAAGATTATGATAGTAGAAAGCTTCCATTAAAATTTTACTTGCTGAGGTGCTGTAGCTTTTTAGAAATGAGTCACACAAATAAATTACGTCTTAGTTTTAGCATGTAAATGGGTGGTAACCACTTATGCTATGATTATGGTATTATATCATAACTGGTTAATGGGATTTTACATGGTAAAATAATTTTCGTCTCATGAGATGAAAATCATTTTGTGACTTGTTTTACTCGTTTCTCAAAAACTACAAAACCTCAGTAAGTAATATTTGAAGGGGAGCTTTCCACTGTTATTATCTTCAAACCTTGTAAGTTTTATGTAAATATGTGGACATTTTGAAAAAGTACCCAAATACTCCGTTTGGCAATCGGAAACCACTGTTTACGTATATAGTGGATTACATAAAGTGCTTTCTCTGCCAGCAACTGTTTTTTTAAGCAAAATCAATTCTGTAATGTTCCTTTAAGCTCTATAGTGAATCAATTTGCCAATGGTGCATTGCCTCAATGATGTAGTTCTGTTAAAGGTACCACCAGAAAGGCATTTGTGTTTAATTTTGTAGAATGAGAAGTGCATTTTAAAAAGAAGGGCATTCGATAAATGTTTGTTTTTTGTTTTGTATGGGTTCTAGTTTGTCAAATAATGTTAGTGGTAAATCAAGTTAAGCCTGGTTTATACTTCCTTTAAAAGTGAAGCGAATTTGACGCCACAAATTGGCATCAAACAATTCAGGAACCATGCTCAACTCTTTTGAAACATAACATTCCAAGTGAAAATGGTTGTGGCGTGAAATTCGCTTCGCATTCATAGAAAGTATGAAATGGGCTTTAGATGTCTTTATTTGAATTGAATTATAAACAGTAAATATATAAGAGATATTAAAAGGTGAAGTTGAAGTTGAGCCAAGATTCAAGCAAAATTAGGGTAGATTCTTGAGGATTTGGAACGGTTTTATGGAAGAAGACAACATGAATCAACTTTTGTCATTTCTATGATTTCATTTTAAACTTGTTATTTTATTGTGATATTTTAAACACAAATTTATAATATACCATACTTGTATTTACATAGCAACACTAAATTATGCACTGTACTTAAATAATAAATCAAGAAACATAATTTGTGGTTTGGGATCTTATAACTACAAATCAGATTAGTTTTTGGTTGCTAGGAGTTTAACACTTGTTTCAAGTGTATATTTTTGCAAAGGTAGCTCTTTTGAGTGAGAATTTTTGTAATTTATTAATAATTCAATTTTTTTTACGTCAAAGGTAACTTTAGGTACAACCATTATGTACAAGCTCTTCTTAAAAGAAGTGGTTGGTTCTGAGAAGAACTGGGTGATGTGGTTTGACGTTTCAACGGCATCATTTCTCCCGAAGACAAGCAAAGTATACTGTGCGAAACATCAAGACCACACCATACTTCTCAGAGCCAACTCTTCTCCCGAAAGAGTCCTATACAATGCTGTTCTGGCAAGTTTACTACTATAGTTTTTGTCATCCACACCATGCAATGCTTTAAACATTACTTTTAAAAGTTTCCTAGCTTTGTCTTTGATTCTTTTTACCATTTTGAAGTCCTTCTCTGGAACAAGATTGGCAGATAAAGGCAAAGTCCTAGCCAGAGTAAACTCCAAAGCTGTGGCTTTAAAAGGCAATTAGTTAATCCAAAGAAATCATCTGCAAAATACATTATAAATTAATCGATGCACTTAGTTATTATCACCATAAGCATTTATCAATAATAATTGGCATTATCACAAGATGGTCATATCATGATGAAAATCAAAAGCACAATATTTTATTAATGTGAAATAATAGTTCTTACATTTATAAGACTAATAGACTCTATGCAACTTGCATTATGAATGTGTATTTGTAACAAGTATTTTTTTAATGTAAAAATCACTGGTGAAAGATACAGCATAACTCAGACTTTGAAATAAATATATTTTATGAAAAGTTATCAAATAAAACAGAATTCTGAAAAAGAAATTTGATCAAATTTCGCATTGTTTTGTTGTTTTTTAATTGAATAATTTGAGATTTCACTGTCCTGTTGTCCTCTAAAATCAAGTAACCATCATTTGAAGGCACTGAACTCTATTGGTAATACTCAAAATAGTTGTTAGCATAAACAATTACTTGGTAAGCGGCAATTGAGAGCTGTTGATGGTATACACCAACAACATTGTGAAAAACGCCTCCCTCTGTAGTAACGGTTTTTGTTTTAGAAAGGTATTTCTTACTCAATATTTAAAAGGCTTCAGGCCTGAAGTCTTTTTTTAGGCATATATAACAGCACACAAACTTGTGCAACAAGTTTTCTCTTTCCTTATTCTCTTGCAACTTCGGTGACCAATTGAGTCCAATGTTTTGCAGATTTGTTGTTAACACCCAGGTGAGAAAACTGGTCTTTGACTGTATAACAACTACTAAGGGTGCCCATTATCAGTGCATATTTATATTTTAAAATTTCAAATCTTCATAGGCTTGAAAAAGGCTCACAGAAAAAAAAGCTACAGGCCTAATGATTCTAATTAGACCCAGTTACTGAGGCGCTGTACTCCTTTTGTTCGAAATATTAATGACAAATTTCGAATAGGCTAGGCCTACAGCGCCGCAGTTAGCTCAAAATAAAATTCTCAAAAACTTCAGCCAAACTTTGTAAAAAAAATAAGCAAGGTTGTAGTAGGGCGCCCTCTGTTATTGATTGTCATTCAGGTTTCGACGGATTGCCATCTTTCGTTCCCATGATACCGTGTACGCTAGGGCCATTCTTTCATGCTTCTTATATCGGCATTTTATTGACACTATTTGCACCGCTAAGTATTGCACTGGATTAAGTTGAATAGCGGCGGAACTATCAACAAACGGGAGAGAAGGAGTTATCCGGATTAGGTAATACACTTTATCTGTTTTAATTATTTGTATGCAAACTTTGTTGACTTACTTTAAAATAAACAAAGTCTCTTCTTGAATCTTGTTTCTTCGCTGTTTTTTTGTGTGTGTATCATCAGTTTAATTATTTTGTAAACATAGCTTTGCTTGCCCCCTCATAAATCTACCTCCATGCATAGTGAAATGTTGTTGTTCTCTGTTGGGGGCATTCCCGGCCCTGTTGGTTTCTACCTCAAATTGAGTTTTTTTCTTTTGACTTATGTCGAACGAAGTCACAACAACTCAGTTTCTCAACTGGTTCATAAATGATTTAGATCATCATAACACTAACAATAACATTGATAATTTCAAAGATATTTATTTGGATATGTTTTCATTACCTAGGCCTACTCCTAGAACCATGTAGTGTACTATTATTATGAAGGTCGTTCCTCTATCGTCTCGGAGACAATAGAGGAACGAACCTCATAGTTTTAGGAGTAATCATCACCTACTCCTAGAACGATTTCGGTTTCGTTCCGCTATCGTCCCCCGTAACTATTTCGGTTTCGTTCCGCTATCGTCCCCCGTAACTATTTCGGTTTCGTTCCGCTATCGTCCCCCGTAACTATTTTGGTTTCGTTCTGCTATCGTCCCCCGTAACTATTTCGGTTTCGTTCCGCTATCGTCCCCCGTAACTATTTCGGTTTCGTTCCGCTATCGTCCCCCGTAACTATTTCGGTTTCGTTCCGCTATCGTCTCCCGGAGATGATAGCGGAACGAAACCGAAATAGTTCTAGCTAGGAGTATAATTATCACCATGATTGATATGCAGACGGTGTCGTTTGTCCTACTCCTAGAACCAGTCAGGTTGGTGTGTAAGTGTCTGGCCTCGCCTTCCGCCTCTGTGACCCGGTTTGAATCTCCCTGCAGCACTGTGTGGATTGGGTTATCAGTCCCTACTCGACTGAGTGGGTTTTTTCCTGGAATAATTCTCTGAGGTTTTCCTCCCACATCTAAAAAAACTACAACGTTTTACTTCACAATATTTCGTTGACTCCGATGACAGATTGCGTATCGGGGAACTGTAAAGTGTGTCATGAGATTCGCTGGCTTGTGCATTAAGAATACTGAGTCTTTGCACTCAAGAGGTTGACAAGTTAAAGGCACTGCCGTCGATTTAATTAAACTCTTCCTAACTTAGGATTAATCTTAGGACTTAGGACGAGTTAAGTAGAACTGTATTCATAGACATAAGACGCATTGAACCCATCCTAAATTAGGATGAGTTTGTACTCATATGCTAAATAAAATAAAAAGGCTCTCAATTTTTAAACTATTTCTGTGACGTCACTTTATTGATGAAAGTGTAGATTTTTGCCTTTCTTTTTACGAATTAACACTTAACTGTACTTTGGGAATCTACACACAACTGTGTCATTACGAATCTACAGTTGAGCGGGTACAAACTTAAGTGATACTTCAGCTTGAAAATAACTGTCTTTTCAAAAATAACATGATGTGAAAAACTCAGCTGAAAACA